>NC_092799.1:17733448-18041594 GCF_918797505.1 Bemisia tabaci | reverse complement strand
TTTCTTGTCGATGTTTTTAAGAGTCTGGACTCTAGACCCAATGTGTTTTTTTTCCAGTGCATGTGTGCTACAGATCGTATTCGATAGTAGTTCGATGTACCAAAACAACAGAGCATAAAGTCAAACAAAAATATTAGGATCCTAGCTGAAAATGAGAATCTGAAAATGTCCGGGAAAATGTCGAAAATGTCAAGGGGAAAATCGTCGAATCACCATCATTTGCCTTTTTGAATGAGTTTGTCGTTTCGACTCACAAATTTTGCCCGAGAACTATTTCTAACTATGTCTTTCTCAAAATCTGGCATTTGTTCAATTTTCAGGGAATTTCACCAAATTCTGTCACGGAAATCATGGAAATGTCAGGGAATTTTATATACCAAATTCCGTGGCAATCCTGCGTACAGAATTCTAAGTTTTCCGGCATTTTCGGCGGAATAACGCCTTGAGAATGGCCGAGAGCTGCCTTACAGGGGCAGTTGTTCAATTGTCAGGGAATTTCACCAAAATCTGCCACGGAAATCAGGGAACTACTATCGAATACGATCTGTAGCACACATGTTGTCTCTAAATTTAACCGGAAATTGTTGTTTCTGATTGGAAAATGTAGTCCAAATATTCCAAATCGGTCTCGTCGGCGGAACTGGGTTGCAGATTCCCCGTCAGGGAATTTTAATTTTCCAAATTCTGCGGCAACTCCGCGTACAGAATTCCAAGTTTTCCGGAATTTTCGGGGGGATAACGCCTCGAGAACGGCCGAGAGCCGGGGACAATTAATGGAAGCTAGCGCGGGACAGCTATGATGCGGTGATTCGGATTCGGCAATGAAGGGTAATGGGCGGATGGGGCGCGCGGAGTCGGGCCCGGAGCGGCGGGAAAGTTTTAAGGGGTGGACTGCGGAATCGGTCGGGGAAAAGGTAGCCGGGAGAGGTGAAGTCAAGAGTTTGAGCGGGTGAGTGAGAGGCGAAGCCGGAGTCCGGGGTCGGGGGGGGGGGGGGGCTGAGGTGGGCGAGGGCGGAAGGTTATAATGTTGGGCGTTATGATGCTCCGCGCGCGGATCTCCGGGCCCCGAATTGCTCCACCGTCTACAACTCCATGCCAGTTTTAATGTTATAGACATTGAACTTAGCAGATCGATAAAGCAGACGGCATTTGATGCGATAAATGGAAGTTTTCATGTAAAACTGGAATAGCGTCGGTCGGGCGTGTGGGTGGGGATGGGGCGGGGGGCCGGGGGTAAGTTGTGTCGGCTCGGGGGTCGGATCCGGGGGCACGGGCGGGGGGCGGGGGGGGGGAGGTTCCCGCTCGTGGGGGTGGGAGGGAAGAAATGAGTTATTTCTGACATATGTTCAATTGAAGTCAGTCTGAGTGAGCACCGAGCAGAGCATATGATGAATAATACGAGGGGGAAAAAGTTAATTCCAGGCTCTCGCGCAGTTCTCCCGGAATTGATAAATATACAAACCTCGCCATCGTAAAAAGGAGAGAAAAATACCGAGTTCATGAAAAACAGGAGAGCCCGACCCCCTCTCGTGAAGCTCGGCTCTCCTTCGCTCTTCCTGCGGCTCTTCCTCCTGTGTCTATCGTTCTCTCTTCCTCTTGTGTCTATCGCTCTCTCTTCCTTGGTAGTAAATAGTTTTTGTCTTTACGGCAGCGTCCCCCCCCCCCCCCCCCGGCGCGGTTTGCCTTTGTCAAGCCTTGCCCTCTTGTAACTCCTGTCGTATGTTTCATTGTTGTCATATGGCACTTATTTTGCATCAAGGAACTGCAATTGCTGGCTCATCTTTTAATGCGTACGCGTAGAAACGAATATCACATACGTCGTTTCTGAAATGAGCCTAAAATTGAGGCTACCAGTTCCGAAGTGTACAATGTCCATTCTGGTCGAAATTGAGTTTGGAGTGGATTCTTGATTAGCCATCAGAAGAGAATCGGAAAATAATTGAATTGTATGCCACAATCCAAAATCCTTTTTATTTTAATTGAATTGGGGGGCTTGTGAGACAAGCGGGATGAGTGCAATTTTTGAAAAAAATTAAGATAATGATCATTTAAAATTAAATTAGTCTTAAAATATAATCTGTGAAAAATACACCCCTAAAAATCCAATTCTTAAGAATCAAGGAGTGAGTTTGAACTTTCTTTCCGCCATCAGACTGCGTGTAATGTTGATGGAAATAGCTTTGAATGCTTGATTCGATTGAAATAGATAGAAAATTCAAGAAAATACCAGAAGTACTCAAGACGCCCGGTCATTTCTCCAAAATTTTCGCTCCAACCTGGTCAGCAAAACGAGAGGTAGGAAATCAGTCCATAGAAAAGGAAATAAATTTTATTTTTGCAAACTCTAAATCGTGTTTAGGCGTAACTCTCAGGTTCAATCCGAACAGCCATGTATCACCTCTACAACGGGAAAATTGCAGCAATTTCTGAGAAGTTATGGACCTGTACTTAATTTTGATTTTTTTGTTTTGAAATGATATCTGATCTTCTACGCTGGTTTTCAGCCCAGTTTCCAATTTTTTTCCGCTCGTGAAAAACGAAGTCACTTTTGGACGCACAGAGGTGGTCATTTCATTTTTAACTCTACATATTTAAGAGAAATCTTCTGAGAAGAAAAATTGCGAGAAAAGAAATCGATTTTCTTGCTCGTTCTTATCAGTATCGCAACCTACTTTTTAGTGTACTTCCCTTTCATTTTCCGAAGAAAATACACTATATTTATTTTCATCTGACTCGATCTGCGAGGCACTTGACTCAACATGTTTTCAGTGTGGGAACATTATAACTTTATTTTCAAAAGATGAGAGCCGAGATGAGAGCTTTAAGGCCTGCCCTGCCATCTCTTCCATCTTTTATCGGAGACGATACCACAGATAGATCGCTTCCACCTAAACGTGCGTGTCTAGTCTAATTTCATAACTCCTCAGTGTTTCAGTCAGTAGCGTGGCGTGCTTTGCGATGTATCGATTGATCTGTCATTTAATCCCATAACAAAAGATCGATAGACGAGGTGTTCGCAGTGAACACCTTAATAATCGATTCTATACCATAGGTTGAAACGACAGATCAATCGATACTTCGCAAAGCACGCCACGCCACTGGTTTCAGTCATGACTCATTCAACAACTTTTCAGATTACGGCTAATTTTATGAAATTTTTTGTAAGAAAGACGGTCTTACGAAGTCATGGAGGACAGTTTTACTAATCCATAACGAATATCCGTCGATTCGAAGGACGGGATAATTTTTTCTACTCGAGGAACCGTTCCTCACCTGGCGGGTCCTCCCCTCATCACGGCGCGCCTTTAATTTTCTTAAGTGGCTGAAAGAGAGCCCGGACTGTACTGCCGTGCTAAGGAAGAACGCCGTATGAGCATTCGAGAGTTGCCAAACTTCCTTCGCTAAAATGTTCATTCTTTAGAAAAGTTACGAATATTTTTACTTGAAGTTGTCAGGGACTTAATGTGAAATCGCCAAGAAAATTATCCGAAAAATTGGAAGGAAAATATTCATAAGTTTACCAGGAAATTGGTGTTTTATCAAAGGGAATTGGGCAACGCCTGAAGGATCATACGGCATTTTTCCTTAGCGCGGCAATGTAAACGACATTCGGGAACGGGAAAGTTGAGCATAGCGAAAGGATCGAGAGTCGAGGAATATTCCGCGAAAGACCCCCTATTCCGACGATGATAAAAATAATAGAAATTAGGAATTAAGGTATATTAGAGGGTCGGTGCTCGAAAAATTGTTTCGACCTAATCTCCCTCTCGGTTTTTTCCCTCGGCGGGTTAATTCCGTTCGAGGGCTCCGGGACTTAAGGCCCGGGTCCGCGTCTTGAGAAAAAAAGAAGGAAAGCACTCGAGGTTTTTCGAGTGGTTCTGTCTGGTATCCATCAAACTTTTATGAGCTCGGCATTGACATGCTGTTGAATACCAAATATGAAAACACTCCCCTCCTTCATCGACACTCTCACAGAGTCGCTTTTAACCCACACATCGCGCTGGGAACACGGGTTTTTTTTCTCTCGCTCCCCAAACCGCAGCCCCGGCCCTGCCTTCGCCCCTGCGCCCCCTGCGCCCTTCGCCCTTCCCCGAGCTTTCCGATCGCTCTCCCGGCTTGAGCTCTGAACTCAGGTTATGGACGATCCGCCTGCCAAATTTCGTCGGTAAATCAAAGAGTTTGTCTTTACACCGGCGCACAGTATATCGAGTCAATAGGAGAGGTCGCACACAATTTAGAAAAAACGCTTATAACTCCGTTTAAACAAAACTTTGACGTTCTAAAATTGGTTTCATTGGTTTCCTCGTCAAAGTTTCTTCAAGATGCACACCGTGAAATTTAGAATGTGACGAAGTAAACATCAAAATTTGCAGTTCTAGTCAAAAATTTCATGTCCGACCTCTCTAATTGACTCGATCCACTGTGCGCCCACGGACAAAAAAGTGTTGGGACTTATCCCCACGGAAAAAAAATATCCGTCCGCGAAAACCGTACTTACGGGCGAAAAAGACGTATCGTCTGCATTCCGGGCTCAGTGGTCGAAAGTTCCAGGCGTAGCACCCGGAGCAATCGAAGTTACGGTCCAGCACCCGGAACTTTCGGCCTCTGAACCCGGAACGGACGGTATGCCCAAGTAAAAACGTTCCTTGACTTAGTCACGGAAATGAGCTGATTTCCTTCATTTTTCCAAGGAAATCACTTGATTTCCTTGGAAAAGTCACGGAAACCAGATGATTTCCTTGGACGAGTGAAGGAAATCAAATGATTTCCTTGGACCAGTGAAGGAAATCAAATGATTTCCTTGGACGAGTGAAGGAAATCGGATGATTTCCTTGACTCGTCAGTCATGGAAATTACGCGATTTCCCTGGCTGTCATGGAAATGATGCGATTTCCCTGACACTGTCAAGGAAGTCAAGTGAGTTCCCTGGAGTCAAGGAACGTCAGTCATGGAAATGACGCGATTTCCCTGATACCGTCAAGGAACTCAGGCGAGTTCCCTGGAGTCAAGAAAAGTCAGTCATGGAAACTACTTCAAACTTGAACTTGAACTACTAAAAAAAATGATCAAGTTTTGCACTACATGAACAATTAAATGAGATGTTAATCTGTTACCTACTTTTCAGTTTTTTTTTTCTTCTTAAATTACCAAATATTTATTGAATTAAGTCTTGCTCGGTGGAACTTGGATCGCGGTGCCAGATTGGCAAAGTCTATTTAACCTAAATATGTGCATACACCAAATGCGATACACCAATTTTGAAATACTCGTGGTTAATGGGCAGAAGGTTTGGTTTTCTTCTTCAAAAAAATATTCGTTTAAACTAATAGAGAGCGGTTCATTATTCATAATAATTTACTGAGTTCTGAGCTGTACAAAGAAATTTTACCGTTAGGAGGATTTCCACGGTAGTGTTAGTTTCTTAACACTACCCTGTATATTATGCTTCTTCAGTGTTAAATCATCAGCTGGACAAACTCCTAGTTATTTCATTTATTTATAACTTCCTTTAAACACAGTTTCTTCTCAAATCGGGGACAGCACAAAAAAATACAGTGGTGTGAGCTAAAATGCTTTTCGTTCTCGCTTCACCTAGCATGACCCTTGGACCCATGCAATATAGAGGAAAGAGACAAAATGCTGATTGCCTCATCTCTTTTCTCCACACTTGAGGATTCCAAGGTAACTCACAATCAGGGAAACAGCCAGTGAGTTACAAAATGTCAACTTGCGCTCGCACCACTGCTACATGCAGATATACACCTTGTTGTCAGCTCCTCCTCTTTTGAGAGGCCATCAAAACCAGACTTCAAGACATAATACACATGTAACAGTAGGTAACACAATCACTCATGCACAGGCACAACCATCCAGAAAATAAGATATTATAGATACCGTTGCAGATCATGATCAAATTGAATGATCAACATTTCTATTATCAAGATTTGCTCACTGTTTGCCGAGACTTATATTAGAGATAACGGTAGAGAATAAGAGGATAACATTGATCAAAAATGGCCAAGTACATGATGGCATTTACAGAAGCACCTATCTTACATGAAGAAATTAATTGCAGGTAATATCATTTCTGAGATAAGCCAGAAAAGTTGTTTCTTTCTTCATAGGTAAACACTGTTGAGATAATATTCTGGTCAGACTATCAGTAGATATTGATCCTTTCCTGACATGACTCTTCAGTAAAGTAAGGTATCTAGTTAGTGAATTAATTGAGACAATTTCATGCATTAATTGCAAGAAAATTAAAGTCTCTGATTAAATCTAATTAGGTACGGAGGTTCAATGAGTATGATGACAGTTGGATCGCAGCCCTCCAGAGAAGAAAAAAGAGAGATGATTGACAAGGAAAATTACTCACTGGCAGTGGGATGTTTCAATTGCCGATCACAGACATTTCCTTCCAAACTCATACGAAGAACGGTAATAATAAAATTCTGTGGGAATTTGCTGGCTGTTCGCACTGATAATAGGAAGGAATATATTCAGGAAACGAAGTGTAACACTTCGACTGGTTACGCCTTAAAGCCTCGGTATATATCTCGGGAAAGCCCTACGTGCTGTTGAGGTGATACACGAAATCATTTCTTTTTCATTTTCATATTTCCTTCGTGAAAACTGTAGTGAGTGGTGAAGTGGTGAAAAATTGTGATTGTGATTTGATTTGTTTACAAATTGTTATCACGAGTTCTCAGTTCAGTTCAGTTCAGTTCGTGTTCCGGGAACGAAATTCCCTTTTGGTCCGATGATCCGCGTCCGCGTTCCGCGTACAACGTTGAGGAATTTTCAGGATGCAACTTGAAGGAGCCGTTAGCCGTTAGACGATGTTGGTCTATTTTTCCAGTCTCTCTTCAAATAGAGCCTCAAAAATAAACGTAAGTACTTAAATTTTGTTAGTATATCATTCAGGAAATGTAGATCGACGGACCTTACCCAAAATTAATGATCTAAATCAACTGAGATCTTCCGCCCTCCAGCGACGAAATTTCTGCTCTCACTTCCTCACATGATTTGACATACCTGTCACAGTGTCATTATTATGAGAAGAAAAGTCGTTCTGGAAAACATGGAGAGGGCAGGTATCGTTTAGGACTCACTGGAAACCATGAAATACTTTTGTCTCACAAGTTTGAGTCTCCATTACTCTCATGAGACAACCCTGCAGTGATAGCGAAGAGAGCGATAAGTCCAGGCTGGGATGTACCTCAAGACAAATAAAATCATCATGTGCTAATCATGGCTCATGCAGAAATGCGCTTATGGCTGTCTTCGCCATCATGGCAGAAAGGTGCGCAAATTTAGACCTTCGTCCTGATTTGACCAATGTCCCACTCAATAAGTTGGGCCAAGCTCATCTCGCTATTAAAACATCTCATCACTTCTTTATTATGGTCATACCTCCATTTTCACACGAGCCCTGCAAGTATGCACCAAGTTATATGAACATTATGGCTCACTACAATACAAAGTTGCGTCCATTTGTCCTAGGAGTGATGATATGTCCCGTTCTCTATTATTTTTATTACCCACACTATCTGGCACGTTTTCATTAGGTTGATCCAACACATAACCTCTTCTAATTCTCTCAGTGAATGTAAAACGATACCTCTTGAATATTCAATACATCACTCGCATGACTTAGCACTGTCAGCGTAAAGGACCGTGAGCCCTGCCTCCGGCTCTTTGTCCCTTGATTATTTACTATACCACCAAAGCAACGTAGATTGCCGTAAAACTTAAGCTTGATCAATCATCACATCGGAATAGCATTTCATTGAACTGCGCGTAAGGACCAAGATATGAAAGTACCCAAGCGTTCAGAGCGAGCCAGTTTATCGTCTCTCAGGCTCCGTTTTACTTGTACTGAATGCTAGGGCATTATTACACAAATGAACTAGAGTGCTGTAAATAGTATGTTTGTTTTTTCCAAGAGCACAATAAATGAGAAAAATCATGTTACATTGCACTAACCTAAATTTTGGGAACTTATAAGGTCAATTTTCAAAGAGATATGTGTTAATGATGTAACAATTTCAATTATTGTTGTGTTTGATTGGAGGGGAAGAAAAGAAGATAATTTAAGTCCGATTTCAGATGCCTACTTTTTCTCAGTTTAAATATTTGCTGAAACTGGTTGATAATAAATTGTCGGCAACTCAGTTTTGGTAAGTGTTCCTCTTACCTGTACTTCACTTAGGTACCTGTTTTCTACATTAGACAGGGCAAAAAATTAAAATCCTCAGTTTCAAGAGAGCTGTGAAAAAAATCTAATTTTTAATAAAAATTCTCTGGTATCAACAATTGAGAAGTTACACCGATTTGTAGTTCTTGAAAGAACTGCAATTTTATGATTATTTTAAAATTTCGTTCTACTTAAATGAAACAGCTTGAGATCTAGGTAATTTTTTTTTTCAACGGATAAAATTTGCATGTCAAGTATGAATAAAATCTAAGAGCTAAACAATCACAAGTCACCTCATTGAACTGTCACCATGCCTTGTATAATGCTGTTTATTCGTCTGTTTTTCAGGTTTTTGAAGGGCTTCCTGCACTCCAGCTTGCTCCCTCTTTCTGGATTTCTTACATTCTGGATTAAGAAAGCGGCTACTATTCTATGACATGGCTGTCAGTTTCTCATCTGAGCAGTCATCCGATAGGAAATTAGCAGCGACTAAAAATCATCTGGTTTTGAGAAATTCACCATAAATCGCCTCAAAACAACATCATCAAAAGAAGTTGCAGTGTATTCAGAGAAAATAAACATAGTACCTACCTACAGTCTCCCTAAAAATTTTATGTGTGACCGAAAATGTGTTAAAAAATTTGAAGTGGTGTGAAGTTCAATTAGTTACCTTTAACATGCATTGCTCTAATCTTAATGAGAAAATAAATGAAAGTGAGTGCGCTGTGGTGAAGTGTGCGTAAATAGCATCATTGGTGTCTTATACAGGTTTTATTTTTGATGAAGGATCAGTTGAATTTGGTGAGTCATGCCCATTATATCTTCCTTTTGCATGCAATTTTGTCACGGGAAACCGTCAATAAATGAAGTAAAATGCAAAAATGCCCTTGAAATTGAATCAATCCTGCATTTTTTTCCTTCGGTTTGTTGGTTTGGTAAACCATGTAAGGTAAATTCACCAGTTATAGACACCCCAAAAAATAGGACCAGTGACAGCCATCTTCTCATATACATTAAAAACATAAAAATTTGAAGACAACTAGGAGCTTTTTAATATTTTTAGTAGATTATTGACATTCTGAAGAGCATTTTGATGTACAAAGCAGGGATTTGTTGTGAATTTAAAATTGCAAAAGAATACTTTTAAATTGGCCGTTCTAAAATGATGTAAAACGACTAATTTCTTAGCAGTTCAGTTAAGAAACTCGGTTTAGAAATGAAGTAAAAATGGATATACATTATTACTTTTGAGGTAACTTTGATACTACTATTTGTTGAGGGAGGTTTATACAGTGGTTTTTGTGGTTATTTGTTGTTTGGATGTCAGAATATTTTAATTAATGGGGGTGTCTGTAACTGGTGCCAAAAATGAGGTAGCGACCAGAGACAGACACGGGCGTAGCTTCAAGGATTTGATAATAAATAATTTCCTATAAATCATTTAGTTATGCCATAATGTTTGTCAATAATTCATTAATCCTTTGTAATTGGTTTATTTTTATATCAGTCCATTTTAAATGCAGCAAAAACCTTAGTCAAAAACGGTGTCTGTCACTCATGCCGAAAATGTGTAATTCCTAGTTACAGACACTGAAGTTTATAACCTCAAAAGCAGTTCAGATTTTTGAGATAAAAATGGCAAAAAAGTACGGTTGAATGGAGTATATCATTCTTGAATCATACCTTCAATGTGTACAAAGTTTCTTTCCCCATAATTTTTCACAAAAATCAGTACCTATTGTATTTAAGGTAATGACATTTTAAGGGAGTGTCTGTTACCGGAGCAGAGACGATGTCTATAGCTGGGACCCAGGGTGTCCATAACTGAGGCAGTCCCTCATTTGGAATTTATCACTTTTTCGACCTTTTCAACCTAAATGTTTATGAAAATTGAAAGGATAAGATAAAATTTATGTGAAAAAGGGTTTACACTTTCATGTAAGACTAAAAATGTTGAATTCGCAGCTTTGGATTACATATTACAGCCAGTCAAAGATAGAAACTCTCTTAAAGGTGTCTATAACTGGTGACTTCACCTTAAGCTAGTTTCTTGCTACAGCACAGAAACTAGCTTTAAGGAAATCACGGCCACGGAAATCACGGCCACGGAAATCACGGCCACGGAAATCACGGCCACGGAAATCACGGCCACGGAAATCACGGTCACGGAAATCACGATCATGGAAATCACGGTCACGGAAATCACGGCCACGGAAATCAAAGTCACGGAAAATTTTCTGTCCGAAAATTCCATGACTCTGATTTCCTTGGGAAAAAGTCAAGGAACATTTTTACTTGGGTGTCTATATACCCCGTAGTTTTTTTTTCAGTGCCCTAAAAGTGTGCTACTTCCCCAATTTGTTGGATGATATGGACATTTCAAATTAATTGAGGCAGTACCGCAACATTTGGGTTTGTGACGTAATTTATTTGAGTCCCACCACGATTGATTGAAAATGTCCGTATCATCTAACAACCCCGTGCTCTTTTTGCCTTTGCCGTATCTCCATGCTGGATTTTTTCATTATTTTCGAGACAGAATGTCCTATTTCAAGGAAAACCGCAAATATTCACTAAAAACCCATGTTTATCAGTGATTTTCCTATCCGGGAGCGCGTTTTAAAGTTCATTTTTCGAAGGGAGAATATACGGAGGGAAAGACTCGAAAAATCTGATTTTTAATGTTAGAAATTTCATGAACAGCCTTTTTTAGATTTCTAGTTGTACTTGAGCTCCACGGAACTTAATTATAAACAAGTACAGTATATCAGGTACCAATTGGTATTGGCTGTATGCAATTTCATTTAGAGGCTGATTCTATTTGTTCAGATTAACGAAGTTATGCCAAAATAATGCCGAAAATTGAGATATTAGCGTGAAGAAACAAGAGGTCAGACTATGAGACGCCCTTTAGTAAACCCAGTCCATTAAAGTCAATTTTTTCCGAGAGCCTGTTCCTCATCGGTACGGTAATTTTCCTTCGCAAGGCAGTGCGGACAGCAACAAAAGTCGGAAATACCGCTGTAAAAAAAAAGAGAGAGATTAAAAAAAGAAGGGAAGAAAGCAAACGGGCTTGTTTAAGACTATAAAAACAAGCAGAATAAAGGTATTTTTGATAGAGTCATGGTCTTTTTTTTCACCCTGTCTCGTTAATTATTCAAGCGGGTGAGTGAGGTTGAACTGTCTCTGTTTCGGAGCGGAAATCAACTTTGACAACATGGCGCGGCACCGCTCTATCGAGTTCAGTGCGCCAGCACTGTTTTAATATTTACTCCCGGCGTATTAATAAAATCATTTGTCGAAAAGCCTTCATCGTCTTGCTTTTTTTCTTCCTTTTTTATCTTTCCTCTGTTCTCTGCCCCACCCCCCTGCCCACACGTATCCCTTTTTCTTAGCGCCTTAACCTTGACAAAGCTCTAATTTTGGAATACCTACCTAGATAAGTTTTTCCGTTTGTTCTTAAGAACCAACATTATAGGAGAATCCTAGTAGCCTTTTACATTCTTCGTATCGGTTTTGTGGGATGCGGTTATTTTTTAACGGGAATTATTTTTTTGTAAAACATAAAATTTTCGCATTGCTTAAAATCGGATTCGCCATCATGAGAATTCAGCTTTCTTCTGCAGTTTCTCATTCGTGTGGGAAATCATCGTTGCGACGAGAAGCCAATGAGGTCAATTAAAGAAAATAGTCGGAACAATGACATTAAGTTGTCGTGCTGTGCTGTTTTCTCCTATGAAAATGTCCCTGCTCTGTGCCTGTACTCTGCGCTCATGGGCATTATTTATTTTTATTTTCTCTCACTGTGTTTACTTGGTAGAAGGAGAATTTTATCCTAAGAAAAAGTGAAATACAAAAGATATTAAAGTTCCATAATTACTTGGTGTTTCATCTCTCTCTTATCACTTGGTGTTTTAAAGTGCCAGTGGGAAAAAACCTCACTTGAAAAATCGTTTGTCCGTCTAAAGGCGGCGTTCGGGATAACGTATGTACCCATCAGTGCTCAAAATCTACACTTCCTCAAATTCATCCTAAGTGCGTGTGCCAAAAGAACCATATTTTTTTTCCATCTTTATTTTCGTTCTGTAGATGCAATTGAACAAATATATTTTAAGTTACTACTATTCACACATTCTAAGGGACGCCGGACATAACTGTTTATTTAAAGAATGTTTTGCTTTTCGTCCCAGGCACCTTAAAAAGCCTAGAAATTACGATTTTTCAAAAAAAAATTTCCGAATGACAAAACTTCCTCCACCCGCAAGGGGAACGAGTGAGTAAAAATTTGCCGTCTCTTTCAAAGTGTTCGAGTTTTCAGTCCGCTTTGATGTGGGTGGGACCGTGGAATAGCTCCTTTTAAATTTTCGAGTTCTTCCTCGAGAATCCAGAAGTAGAAGTCGAGTTGAAGTTCCCTCGAGAAGTTGAAGTCAGGCAGGCCCACCATTCCGGTCCGCATTACTACCTATGTCGACGGAAATATTCATTTTTGATGAAAGGTGTTCCCTTATTTTATCGAGCCTCCAGTCTAGTAATTTTGAGTCATGGCCGGGCTCCGGGAGAGCAGGGAGCTCCGGTCCCAAGTTGGAAAGTTTAGGAACTGCCACTTTAATGCGTGGAGTTTCCTTCAAGCTCGCCCGAGACTCAGTTTTCCATTTCTCAGCAAAGATCCGGACTGAAATTCGTCGCGCAAAACCTTGGAACATCCATTAAATTTAAGTACGCGCTATAACGCTCGTGCTCCGAGAATCCCGCAAAATGAGGGAAAACTTGGCCCATTTATCCCGGAAAAATATGAGCAGAAGGAAATACCCACCCTTGACGTATTATTCTTGCAAGAAATTGTGGAATTCGAGAAAAAGCTCCCCGCGAGAAACAGGAAGTAGCATTATATTTATCTCCCCGGCTCGTTTCTCGCATTAAACCCACAACCCCTCCCTTTCTCGTGAATAACCACGGGATTAGGGTCATTAAAATACAGAGAATTTTTTTAGGTAATCGGTAATTAAATTGATTATCTAAAAATATATAATAAATTCTAATACCAATCTCACCGGAATCGGCCCAACTGCATTTCATGTTGCCTGCTTTTCTTTCGTTAAAGTTGACAAAATTGTTTTTTCTCCATTTAAATGTATGTGTGAAATCAGGCATTTTGTCAAATGCCTAGGCAGATAGTCAAATTTTGACGGTTTACAAAATTCTGTGAACTTATGGCGAAGAGCTCACAATTTTTCACTATCTTTGGAGAAATAATTCATGAAACCTACGAACTCTTTTTGTCTCTTCCTCTTCAATTGCTCCTCATATTTTTAAATGTTGAAATTCCAAAAATTCTGTATTTTACAACTTGCTGAAATTTTCCAGATCAGTGTCTCTTCAGGAGCTAAAAATCGTTTAAAATACTGTTGTGTGTGCAAATTATTACTAAGAATTTTTTCTTGCAAGAGCAATGAATTATTTCGTCTAAAATTAGGAAAAGAATCAGAATTTCAATCTAAGTTAGAATATTTGACTATTTGCCTAGGCATTTGATAAAATGCCTGATTTTACTATTTGCCTGCGACGTATGTAAAGCAACCGATTCTTAGTAAGACAGCTTGCTTCACCTGAATTGGTTTTCAATTATTATTTAATACTCTTCAAAGCAGTTGTCTCCTTTGTTGAAAGTTCCGTGACTTGATAAATGACAGCCTCCAATCAGTCAGAATCTGTGTTTTAATGAGTTCAAGACCTTTTTTGACCGCTATTTCTTTCGGTTTTAAAACATTTCGCAGCTATGAGCGGACCTTCGTTGCTTTTTCTTGTATTTATCCCCGCAGATTGCTAATCAAACAACGTTTTTACAAAAAGTATAAATCGTAGGTGAAATATTATAGTTTAAAAACGACTTATCAAGTAAGATTAATTTAAACGAGGCTCCCGGAAAATCGTTTGTTTTGTGGACCATATGGTCAAATTGACAACGATGTTTCTTTCGACCAAATTTGCGTTTCTGTAGGCAGTGACTCATACGTACCAAGATGAACTTAACCGCGGTTCTTTTTTTTATTTTTTCCTGATTTATATCATTGCCAGTGAGTTGGGAGGCATGTACATTGTACCGCGAACAGCAATAACATTAAATTACAGAAATTCATTTTGGTCCGCGCGAATATGTCATTAATGCACTCCGAAAAAGGTTCGGAACGAGACCTTACTCGCTGTGATTTTGTCCTTGCGATTCCATCATTGTGACCAAAGCTTGCACTAACGGAATAATCTATAACTCAGCCACCAGTCTCTGCGTACGAGGAATTTCAATCATCACGTTATGAGGCACTAAACGCTGCGATCCGCGGAGCAGTAAAAAATGAAATTTTTGCCTCTTAGTCAGGGCAGGGCATTGGCGATAGGTTTTTCTGCGGTGAGATTGCCTTCTTTTAGAGATCTTTTAGAGACACACAAGGAAAACTAAAAATTGAAAAAGTATTGTCAAATCATTTTCATGCAAGTATAGCGTCGTAAGTAAGCTCGTCAAGTACTTCTATCTTCTTATGATGGCTAATCGAGCTACGTATGTTTTTTAACGTCATAGAAAAACCCTTGCAAAGTGTTGTATACGAAATGACAGAATTTGTGTGAAGGTGCGAAGAGAAGTGGTCGTGGGGATGGTCCGCCCCCTTAAATTTTGGAGGAAATGATGTCGCGGGGGCCCTTTTGGCAAAATTTTGGGGCCCCACTGATCATTCTCAAGGAAAACTCACAGAGCTTCCCGGGGCCTCATATCACTCTTCTTTCCACCATTTCATCAGGAGAGGTCACTGTATCTCTTTTTGCCGGGGCCCACTCGCTAGGAATTCTGGAGCCACCTCTGAGGGAACTAGATCCCTCATTCCACTGCGGAAAAAATCTGAAAACTACTGTAAACTAAGCAGTCAGAATTTTGAGTGCAAAAAAATCAAAAAATCTATCAGAAAAACCCCGTTTCCTCAGATTACTCTATTGACTTTTGAGGCTATGTTTACATGTTGAGCCAATCGATATCGATACAATCTCACCTATTCGATGTATCGAAAACGATCTATAACTTTGTCTGTACATTTGAATAATCCACCCGCAGCTCCACCCCAGTCCCCTTTTCAGTTCTGTAACCGTTACCGACTACAAATTACAGCGTAGTAATGGACATGGTGTGTCGATTGTGAGTTGTGACGGACGGCCCGGTCTATCATAACCCGGGCGGGCTCCTATATCTAACCTTCCGTCAATCCGGTCGTCGAGAACACAGTGTAGCGGCAAAACGGGCTAATGAGTCGGCAGGGCGGACGGGTGGGGGAGGGGGGTGAGGGGAGGCTCCGATTTGCTCATTGCTCGGCGCTGAACACGCCGCATTCATTAATTTATTAAAATATTTGTCGCCATTATGCTCTCGGATGGCGAATCGCATGGGTTCGGAACATAAGTGTTCGCGGAGCAGCGTTCGGATTTCGGTGCAATAAATTACAATTATACATTCCCGACTTATTGAACGGTTCTTGGAGAGTATTCAACTTTGCTTTTCTGCAACTGTCCACAAGTTGTATCCCTCCCCCCGCGCTTCGCGCCGCTCGGGCGGGTAGCCTATAAAACCTCGGCTGCTGAAGCACCGTACAGGGTGATGCGAAAGTCCCGCACCGTAGGGCTGTTATGAAAGTGGTGGACAAAGCTATTGACTAAGGAGACGATGATAAAATGGCGCGATCCTTTAGTTGAAGCGGGTTTTTGGAATGACCGAAGGAGGTGAGTAATAGACTAACTGGACTACATTTTGCAATAAGGAACCACTATCTCAGGCTCTCCCATAAAAGCATATATCTGCATAGGGAGACCAGTGGCATATATGTTGTTTCTAAAATGGTCCAGAAATAGTGGTTCCTTATTGCAAAATGTAATCCAACTAAGAGCAGCACACGAAAGACCCTATCATTGGAAGAAAATTCACTGAAATTTCCGGAAAAATCCGCAGGACCGTTTTCATGTTAAAAATTAAATTCTCAAGTAAAAGTTTGCAACAGCTGATGTGGCTTGGTTCATTTCTGCCTAACGCGGTCCAGTTAGTCCATAATTCAGGGCCGGATTTACGTTTTTAGCGCCTTAGGCTAAACTTAGGGTGGTGCCCTTAAAAGTAGGCGCTCTCGTGGGGGGGGGGGTGTCCCCCAGACGCCCCTCACCTCCAGATCAGAAGGAGGATGTTAGGTGTCAGGAAAATGTTCAAATTCACCGTTAAAAAAATAAGATTTTAAACAGTTTTGAGGTACGTTCACGTTTGCAAGTTGGTTTTGGAAAATAAAAAGAAATAAAAGACTCGTAAAATTAAAAAAAAAAAAATTCTCAAAGATTTTGCGCCCCTCAGAATGTTGCGCCCTAGGCTAAAGCCTATGTAGCCTATTGGTAAATCCGGCCCTGCCATCATTACTCTCCTTAGTCTATAACAACCACCCATTTTTACGTTCTCCGCTTCGTCGATCGCTTTGTCTATCAGTTTCAATAGTCAACCCGCAGGCATCACTCCTGTAACTTTCGAATAAATTGAAAAAATAATTTGACATTTTAAGAGTGCCCCCAGGTCAAATGAAACTGCTTTTGAGACCACCGAGAATTTTAGGGGGATCTGTCTGAAAAAGGGCAAGAACTCGAAGTTTCCAGGGGGTAGTGCGGGACTTCTGGAAGACCCTGTATAAGTGGAGAGCCCGGGGCCCCAACCCAACCACCGTACCGCGCACCGGTGCCGGCACTAACTTCGCTAACCCCGGGTCCTGTACTTTGTATCTCTGTTTACCTAGCCTGTCCCGCTTCTCTCAAAGCCGTTGCATAATATTTTATCACCGTGCATTATCGGCTAAGATTTATTTATCGTCGATATCGCCGATGTCTCTTTTTTAGCCTCTCGCGATGATTGTTTTTTGTCGTCGATTTAATTTTTTCGGTTGCCGCGCCGGCAATTGCTGAATAATTACTGTCGGCCGCGGCTGTCCTGTTTCGGACCTGAAGTGTCCGATTTCAGCGCTGCACGGTTGGTCGCCATGTCCAATGTCCTCTGGCGCCACAATTCTTTAACATTTCCCTTTTCGGGAGTAAATTGCCTGCCTAAGCTCCTAAAATTTTCGGTTTTGTGAAACGTTAGAAGCTATTTTGGATTCATTTCATTATTTCCATTAAAAGGCTTCATTTTTGTCATTAAATTGTTCGAACGAACGATTCCGGATATAGGATTCTAACCAATCATGACGGAGTCTGATAAGACAGGGTGTCTACTGCTGATTTTTTAAGGACGGTCCGGAAGCACTGAAAAAGTGCGGAAATTCCGTAAAAAAGTCCGGATTTTTTTAAATTTTTTTGTCATTTTTGTTGCAATGCCAAATTTATGAAATTTTTCTAATTTCGTCAAATGGAGGCACTGGAAAAGTACGGAATTTTTCTGTTGGGGGAGGTATAAAATTTCTCGAGAATGCACTGAAAAAGTACTGTAAAAGTACTTATTTTTGACCATCCTATTGCAGTAGACACCTTGTAAGACCGCATTTTGTGTAGTATGCATTTTGTATCAAAGTATCATTTTATTAGGTAGAGTTACAGGACGGGTCCAGGTGATCGAACAGTTATCGCGCAAGATCTGAAAAACGGTTTCGAGGATTTCGAGCAGAAACGAAACGGTATGGCAACAGTGAGTATTGACGTGGATCGTGTCTATTGACTTGTTCTTTTCTCTGGAGCGCGTGTTTTGCCTTAAATGTTTTATTGATGTTCTCGAGATGTTCCTCGAATGTTTTTTATCGTCGGCTAAGATCTCCGGCATTTTATAAAACTCTCCTCAGAGTTCGTGTCAAATCCGTTTCATAATTTTTCCCGATTCGCGAACTGCGTTCCGCAACACCTTCTCTCCAAATGTGGTATGAAATGAACCGCAAACCGTGCAAAGACCCGAGTCCAGTGCCAGAACTCTTTGCCTCTCTCCTCTTTGAAAGACACGGCGCACGGTGGATCGAGTCAATAGTGTCGCACAAAACCTGGAAACTTTAAATGCTTACAACTTCGTTTATACAAAATTTTGAGGTTCTAAAAGTGGGTCCATTGGTTTCCTCGCGAAATTTTCTTCTCGGGAGCACCCCTTAAAATTTAAGATGTGGCGAAATAAACATCAAAATTTGCTGTTTTAGTCAAAAATTTCATGTCCGACCTCTTCGATAGACTCGCTCCACTGTGCGGCACGGCGGTTCAGCTTAAGTTGCTTACAAGGAGGTGTTGGAACAGAGATAAAATCCGTTTTTTCCATTGTGTGCTGCGAATTGGTACGAACATGGTACGGATCCTGTCAGTAATCCCTTCTCAACGAAGGGATTGGGAGTGCGTTATTTTACTCTTGGATTTTTTACACCTTTTTAATGCGTTTGATTCGGTTTGGCTCGTAAGGAATTTTGAATCTTAGAGGGAGTGCAGTTAATGAAATTTGGGTTTTAAGTACGTAAATCGAAAATGACATCGAAGTCGACGGTGCTTAAATCATAGCTCTCCCAATCGAGTCGAGCAAATCCGATCTAAAACTTTGCCATTAACTAAATTGGAATCATAACGCGCATCAGTGCGGGAACAATAAATCAATTTTTTCACACTTAGAGATTAAAACCTGTCGCTTCTGCGTGTAATCGTTCATTGAAACTACTGCTAATGTTGAACAATTATTATTATCATTTGTTTCTCACTAAATCGTGTCATTTTCGTCTACTACATATACTTACTGCTTTCCGTTGCAACCATCCACCTTCACCAATAAGGTCCCTCCATTTTCCGGTTATCTTCAAAGGCTTTGTTTATTAATTTCAGCGATCAGCCAGCTGATGTACTTATGAAGTTTTACGATGGGCTCCCATAATGAAGCCTCAAATGGGTCTGTCGCAAATTTTTGGCTATTAGAGTTGTCCTTTGTGTAAAGTGGCTTAAAAACCATGATGACGCGCACCAAAAAGAAGTTTCAAAGCTCCAAACCCACATTTTCGAAAAATTTGAATTCAGAATGTTTCAGTTTTACTAGCCGTAAATTTCCTTTTGCCAAAAACTGAGAGTCTAAAAACAATTTTCTTTTTTTTTTTTTGGTGAGCAGAGGGGTCAGGGCTTATTTTCTTTCATTGAGCCTTATGCTCGAATGCAACTTCAAACCTCTTTTTTTCAGTTTCAACTACATATTTGTGGGGTGGTCCCTCTCTGATGAACTCGGTCCTTTTAATGGGTTTACAACACCAATCAGGTCGTATTAAGCACCAACCGGGTCAGCTCGATCAAATTCTGTCGAACCTTTAATGCAGTGCGGTATTTCAGTAATTTCTCTACGTCCGGGGGTCACGTGAACTTAAACGCACAATTACTCGCATCAACGATAGGCAAATTTCACGTGCGGAGCGCCCGGCGACTCCGGCGAGCGAACCAATCACCGGTCGCCAAACCGCGGACCGCAAAAGCGCAAACGCTGATTGGCGGGAGTGCGGGTCGAGTGCATTGCATCGCATTCCACTCCGAAAGCAATACGCGCAACAATCGATTCCGGTCGCAAATTTCTTCTCCGATTTGAAGAGTGTGAAGGAATAAATATTCCCCCGGAGTGGCTGGTGGATTAAGAGGGACACTTCGCCCGCCCCCCCCCCGCCCCCCCCCCGTTCCCAGTGCCGCGCCGTCCTCACCGAATCGAATCACAATGCAAGGTGTGGCTTATAATTTCTGCATAAGACATTAAGTCGATTCGCGAAGGAGACGGGGAACGGCAAATAAAGCAGAGGAAAGCTATTGGTCGCCTCGCGAGCGGCGGCGTAGATCAGTGCCGTCCTGTCGTGCTTTGCGATGGATCGATTTGTCTGCCATTTAAACCTATGGAAAAGGATCGATAACCAAGGTGTTCGCAGCGAACACTCTAATAATCGATTCTTTACCACAGTTTCAAATGGGAAAATATCGAAAATCGCTCTTTCATGCCCCGCTACTGATGCCGTCCTGTCGTGCTTTGCGATGGATCGATTTATCTGCCATTTAAATATATTGGAAAGGATCGATGAATCGAATACTCTAACGATCGATTCTTTACCGTGGTTTCAAACGGGTAAATATCGGATTCCACGGGTTTCGATCGGGAAGGGCCAAACCGCGTAACACGGCTCCCGGTATGGAGAAAATGCTGATTGCTTTCTGGCCGAGCAAATGCTTTCACGGGTGTAACCGGCGAACCATTGGTAGACTTCTAAAATCAACTCACCCTGCCTCTCTCTTTCCGCGGGTTTCTTGGTTTTACTCCTGACTTCAGTTAAATGCCTTTCTCGCCACCATTTATTTTCTCTCTGAATGTGCCAAACCGAATGATAAGTTTATCATTTTCCCCCGTATATAGTCCATGAGAACCCGTTTTAACCAATAATATCGCACCATTTTCTCCTCGTCCTTTTTGTCTATCGATTTCAACAATCATTCCGCAGTTCGAATGATTTTTCTTTGTGGTTATGTTTATACGCGCCCATTACGTCACTTGCCTGCGTCACCTCATGTTCCCTCCAAACCGGCCAAACCGGAAACCGAGGCCGTTTGATGGAGATTACCGCTAAGGAAAAACATCGTATGTACATTCGAGAGTTGCCGAATTTCTCCGGATAAAACACGTTTTTTTAAGGAAAAATAAGCATATTTTTCCAATAAGCATATTTTTCCGTGAAATTTTCAGATATGCTAGACCAAATTGCAAACAAAATCATCCCAAAAATAAGACAAAAATACTCACAATTTTGCGAGTAAATTCGGTTTTTAGTTAAGGAAATCCGGCAACGTCTAAAGACTCATACGGCGTTTTACCATAGCAGATTAGGATCCCGGAGGATTAAGGAAAGATCAGTGTCGTCGCGGGGCGAGATGAAGCCAAGATTTTGGAGGAGAAGCGATGTTTGAATGCACTTACGCTAAAAGAAACTATGTTTCCCGCAAATCCTATGCACATACTTCCTTTTAGCATAAATACGTCCATTTTCTGGTGAAAATTGCCGGTGAGTTATAGTCGGTGGCGACTAGCGGAGCTCGTGCCCGGTGCAGATGTACCTCCTTTCTCGCTATCAGTGGTGAGGCAGGAACGATCGATAATCGATATTTCCCCATTTGAAGCTATGGCAAAGAATCGATTATTACGATGCTCGTTGCGAACACCATCTATCGATCCTTTCCCATAGGTTTAAATGGCAGATAGATCGATATATCGCAAAGCACGCCTCCTTTCTCGCTATCCCGCTCCCGGTATCGTCGGGATGCCGACGCGATGCGATGTCCGATCCTATCGCGCCCGCCGACATCTTTCAGTTACTAAAGCACATACGGTCATTATGACATGAGCCGCGATACGGGAGGGGGTATACGGACCGCAGGGCTCACGAGATGCAGCGGGTTGGGGCGGAGGGACGCGGAGTTGCCCCTGCCGAGCCGAGCGTAAAATCCGCGGACGAGTTAACTTCATTATTTTCTGATAGCATCCAAATGGCGTCCGATAAATATGCAGCTTTAAGCTCCGAGTTGCCAACTTTTTGCCCGGGCCCGGCCAAACATGGAAAATCCATCCGAGTGATCTACCGCGGGTGTCTAATGGGAGCGAGTGTTTCGACAAGGGACTGCGTTTGCCGCCTAATGACGGGCCTATCCGCCGACGAGGCCGAGCCCGATATACGAGGGCGTCGCACGCACGTCCTCGGGGCTTGTCGTCTGTCTTCGGGCGACGAAAATCGTTAGGAGAAGAAACGGGGCTCTTCTTTTACCGGTTTTGTGTCCGGGAACTGGAAAAAGTGGAGTGGAAAAATTTCGAACGAGGTTTACGGCACTTGGCGGCGCACGTGAAGCGCTGTTAATTCGAAAGAAATCCGGGGGCCGAATTTTGTCGGCTTTTTCACACGGAGTGCACCATCCATCGATGAGTTCAAACCGCACCACCGGCCAATCAGAAGGGCTAAGCCGGACTTAAGTGTAGTCGAGACCCGTCCTAAGTATATTTCAGTACGGTGGAAGGACCGACAAAATCGGCCCCAGGGCTTTTCTGCTAATATTGCAGAATGAAACCCATAAAAAGCTGTACTTAAAAAAATTGCGAACCGAAAAATAAAGTTACAGTTTTTTCCGGTTCTCTAAAAATCAGTTAAAATTACTTACACTCGTATGATCCTACCTACTTCAGTTCTCAAGCTGCCCAGTCATAATCTTCTTTCCTCAAAGAAATCCACAGGATAACACCGAATTCAACCCCGGAAATTTTCAGATCTAAATACTCTGGTCCCTATCCAAAATTCAAGCTGCAGTTCAAAATAATCACAGTTTTTAGCCGGCCAGGTTGGCCTAGCGGTCAACGCGTCTGACTCTATACCCAGGTAGGTCCCGGGTTCGAATCCCGATGGTGGTGACAAATTATCAAGGAACTGATGAGTGGATCTGCAGAAACAGACTCCACTCGGCCCTGAAAATTTGAATGCCTGGAGCAAAGGTATGTACTAATCTTTACCCGATGCTCATTCAAGGTTGCTGAGTCCTCGAATTGATTGAAAACCTCCAATAACTTTACAAAAAAGAAAAATAAAAAAAATAACACTTTTTTCCGGTTCTCTGAAAGGCATAAAAAATTACTCACACTCGTATGACTTCGTGCTTCAGTTCTCAAGCTGTCCAGTGGTCCATTGCGACCAGATCGAAGATTAAAATAATCACGATTATGCTTATTTCCCGAGTGTGGCGCTTCGGCTCCGGTCGGTGGCAACAGCAAAAAGCTGGATCGTCAAGCGTCGAGCATGCGTGTCAAGTATGGGAGGGTTAACCTTCTTCCTCCTTAGTCCTTACCCATGACCGATCACCGTCGGCCATCCTGCCGTGATAGCGAAGAGAACACTAAGTGGATTTCTATATGAGCCATGATTAGCACATGCTGTTATATGTTTCAAGGTTCATCTAAGCACGCACTTACTGCTCTCTTCGCTATTGCTGCAGAAGAGCGGGTATCCTGGCATCAGATCCGCCATCCGCGGATCCGTCGTCGTATTATGGTCGTAGTGCTTCGATCCGATCGAAAAATCATCTTATCTCCCCGCGTAATGCACGGAGATCTACTTGGATCGCTCGCTGGACCGTATGTAGCGCGGATAAGTGTAGCCGAGAGGGGACTTGGTCAGTAGTTACATGCTCTTATTAATTTCTTTATCGCGTTACATTATTCACGGCGTTTGATCGGGAGTTCATCCCGTTTTGTGCGGAACTACACAGTTAGCGATTTCTGTGTTAATGGTCGCATTGGGTTACTTTTTTCCGATCGGATCTACCGGAAGACTTTAGGTGGCTCGTCGAGCTCAAGTGAGGCGGTCGAACTGGTATGCGATTTTTCGCACGGATTATAGGTCAAAAAGCTTGGCTGATTGTGAATTTTTAGCCTAAAAATGGACGGTAGCCCCTGCGCATGAGTCTAAAGAATTATTCTAAACCCACAAATTGGCAAAATTCAGAGAAATTGAAGCAGAATGGTGTGAGGGAAAAAACCTCGCATTCGTTACAGTTATCGATTTGTGTTTCGAATGTGAGGTTTTTTCCCTAACACCATTCTGCCTTCATATCTCTGAATTTTGTCAATTTTTTGGTTTGAAATAATTCTTTAGCCTCGTGCGCTGAGGCTATTGTCCTTTTTTTGGCTAATTTAAATTCACAATCTGCCGAGATTTTTTTACCTTATCGATGCGATCTACCGTATTCCAGTTCGATCACGTCACTTGAGCTTGACGAATCACCTTCAGGTCACTTCGTGTTCGACTTCTTATTTTAACACCAAAATGTCGGTTATTGTATCTTATATTGTATTTTTGCAATTTTTTAATAGTTTCCTCTTGTTCTGTTTCAGGTAAGTTTTCTTGAATCATTCCAAATCTGTATTCATACCACGTCTCCTGAAGTCGTAAGTTTTTTCGGTTTTTATCTCACATTTATCCTTCCAAGTATGATTTACTTACCAAGTTGACTCGGTACATAGGGACTCTAGTTCAATTCAAAACAACGCCTACCTCGCTACTAAACCTACTGACATGGTTCCTGTCTGCTCAAATGAAGAAAAAAACGGAAGGAAGCTAGAAAAAACGATGTAACCATTATCTGATACACACCTTATTAGTGTAAATGTTCACACCGGTAAAATGAGTTCGGTGTTTTTTCGAAATGGCTTTATCCGGGAGGCGTGTAAGTGTAACGGGTCGCGGACGACGGAGCGAAACGGGTAGAAAACAAATTATGAAATATTGAAAAGCGGAGTCATAAATGGAATCTCATTTGTAAAGCTTCCTGCTTTTCTGTTGTGCAAGGAAATGCTGAAACCTGCAAAGTAGAGTGGTCGCAGACGTAGACGTTGACGTGTCTTGAGATGTTTCAACTGTGAACCCGGGCGTCGCTGGCGTCGCGGTGGCGGCGCCCGTCGTCGTCGCGGCGATTAGCACGCCACCGACCGACACCATCTTACGTCGCCACTGACTAGACTGCCCAGTGTCCACTTCACCAAACTCGCCGTTTGTCCGGAACCCCGCAAATCGTTGAACATATACCATTTTTCCCAATATTTTAACGTATTTTTCTGAGGAAATACACTGTTGCGCTTCCCTTCATGGTGGGACCAGGGTGACCCAGACCTGGGACACTGGAAAAACAAACACATTGGATCTAGAGTCCAGACTCTTGAAAACATTGACAAGAAAAAATACTCTTGATTCAATCAGATTTAAGCTTACGTCAAAAGGAAATACTCTCAAATTAAGAGGCTTGGTTCTTGGTTTAAGCAAAAATCCGATCGAATCAAGAGTATTTTTTCTTGTCGGTGTTCTTAAGAGTCTGGACTCTAGATCCAATGTGTGTTTTTTTTCCAGTGGACCATATTGTGAAAGGACTGATCTCTACTTTTAGATCACGAACATTGAATGTAAACACTGGAAACAAAAGTCTCTGGGATCCACAGGCTCTTAAAAAATTTGACAAGGAAAAGTACTCTTGACTCCAAGTAAAAATCCGGTTGCATTAAGCGTATTTCTTCTCGTCTCATTTCAAGGGGAAAATACTCTTGATTCCAAGCAAAAATCCGATTGAGGCAAGCGTATTTTTCCTTGTCAAAATTTTAAAAGTCTGGACTAAGAATCACAGAGACTTTTTTTTTCAGTGTATGCCATTCATTTTCTGCCATGTATATATTGCATATTACAGTTCTATTTAACATGTTTGAAAAACATTTTGCAATGAGGAACCATTATTGATTAAAATTTACTCTAAAAACCCAATCACGTTTGGGTGCCCACATGCAGGGTGTCTAGTAAGTATCCCCCTTGAATATATTTTGAACGAATCCGATTACTGGAAAACACCGATGCGATTTTTTTATTGATCTGCCATTTACACCCAATGTGAAGGATCGATAGACAAGGTATTCGCTACAAACACCTTAATAATCGATTCTTTGCCATTGCCTCAAATGGGGGATATATCGATAATCGATCGTTCACGGCTCGACCGGTCGAGGCAGCAAAGCTTGCCGGAGCCGCCGCCAAAAACTCTAAATCACGATTCGTCAGAGGAGAGAATTAGAAAATGTGACGGTCGCGAAAATTTTGACAGTGTCCAGAATTCGTGTAACCCGATACTCCGGCGGTCCGCGTTGTATTTTTCATTTCTGAAAGTTCTCTGTTTTTATTTATTTTTTTCTTCATCCGAAAGTGTTGCAATGATGTATATTTTCTCCTTTCTGGCTCGGCGGCGGATCGGGTGTCATGTGGCTCCGTTCCTGGTCAAACCTGAGTGCATGAGGCAATCTCCGAATTGGACACCGCATCGACAAACCAAACACCGAAAAAAATTCCGCTTATCGCCGAATTCGCTGCGGCAATTAAACTTTTTATCTGCGACTTGTCGAATTCTCGACTGCTTCTGGTCCACTTTCTCACGATGGATGCCTGCGGCATGCAGAAATCGATCTTATGCCTCCGCATTTGAAGGACTTTTCGGATAAGGAGCACTTGTGAGTCAGTTGTTTTCCTGAGGGAACAAGTCAATTTTTGCTTGAGCCTTATTGGCCTCCACCATTAAGACTCATCGAGGGTTGGACCTGTTCCCTGATAATGCCCTAATATTAACCAAGCCTGTGTGGATAGGAAATGATATTCTTATTTACTCGCGTCGGTGAAAATAAGCACTTGAGATGTGCCCTTTTAAGCATGCACATGTGTTCTTTTTCACAATAATCCACCTCACGTGAGATCGATTCTCCCGCGTCACGCCTTTTACTTAAAGATCCCTAATTTTACACCAAAATTGCATAATTTTTTCACTCGGAAGCTGGAACTATAATTTCTGGCTCAGTTTAGAAAAAACGAATGTACCATTTGTTTCCCTCTTCACATAATTGTTTTCGCGAATGAGTCAGCAATTTTAGTTCCGAATTGCAAAATGTAATCCAAGTATCAGATGCTAAGTGGGATTTTTCAGGAATCTTCAAAATATTAATTAGGAAGTTGGAAATTTTGCGTGGAGCAAGGTAGCAACAGAATCAAGGCAACATCAATTTTTCTAGTTTCACCAAATTCTTTCCAAATTTTTCTTGTGCAATTTTGTTTTTAGGCAGAACGTTACTACGAATCTGGGTGTTTCCTTTGAAATTTTAAAACCACCGAGTGCAACACACATAAAAAAGCCTTATTTTGATTCGCTAGAGCCTGATTGTATAAGACGCATTTGACGCATCATGACACCTGGTGAAGCTAAACCTCTAAATTCTTGAGTCTTCATACTTTGAACCAAGGATTCGTTCATAAAGTACATCACGTATAACAATCAGCACATTGATCCCTGTTTCCATTATTTTCGCGAGGAAAGCATAGCCTTCTTGACCCGGAGATCTTGAGCGGCACCCTTTGAAGTGAATAATTATTATTGTTCAAGACTCCAACGCCTTTCATGTAAATCGAGCCGAGTTTGAATTTCAGTTAAACTGCAGCAGCTATTTTATTTTACGACTCCCTTCTTTCTCCTGACGCAACCTTTGCCAATTACTTTTAATGAAATACTTCGCGCCTCGAATATCGAACTCGGCGTGGTGCCTCACATGTGTATTTGTTTCGCACACTCACACACCGCTCGAGCACTGTTGAAGTTAACGTGACATTTAACGATTACTAATCACCATTGTTTTGAAAACAAATTGTTTTCACCTTGACACAGTAAAGTGCGAACGATATAAAAGTTTGACAGATTTCTCCCCACTTTGACGTATTCCGCTGTTGACGTCCTGACGTCCTGCAAACGTGATTCTTTGGGCGAATTAATTGGACGGACGGACCATATTGTTACCGCATTTGGATGAACTAGATAATTCAGGATTACGTGAAATGCAGTAGCGTGGCGTACAATTCAATGTATCGATTAATCCGCTATTTAAACCTGTGGAAAAGGATCGATAAACAGTGTGTTCGCAACGAACACCTTAAAAATCGATTCTTTACCACAGCTTCACTTCAAATGAGGAAATATCGGTAATCGATCGTTCACTGAATTGAATCAAAAGGAACAATATTCATTCTGACATGAGTCCTGTCATGTCTGTATTCTTATGGGTCCCAGGGCTCATATTATAATGAATATTGTTCCTTTTGATTAAAATACGTTTGATCGACAGTTTGGTCCAAAACAGACTTTTTCGTCGTGTAACGTTTTTTCAATAACTACTTATACCTACCCTCAAAAGCTACGGTAATCCTTAATCCTAAAGGAAATAAATAGTTGTATAACATTGTTGTAGCGCTTATAAATGAAGGCACTTAAATATTAGCAGCGGACAATGATATTTTAGTGATGTTCTCTATTTTTATTACAAAACAAGAGGCATTTGTTGAATATTTTGAGATAACCTATTTTTATGGCAGCGGATATTTCGGCCGTGTAAAGGTTAGTTAGCCTCGAAGAACCCCTTCTCATGCGAGTTGATCGCCTACTATTACATTCAAACACCAAATTATGTATACAATGTTATCATCAAAAATCGTCACTGTCGAGAGAATATTTAAGTTCTCGCGTTTCTATGGATTAAGCGCAGAGATAAGTGGTTCAAGAGAAAACATCGGAAACTTCAAAGTGTTTTTATAACCCGAAGAACCGAATTCTGGAGTGCTTTCACTTAATCTTGTACCATCTTCTGTATCCTTTACCAAATTAAATACTTTACCCGATTCTCTGCCGCAGATACCCCAATATATAGATTTTTTTTTTTTTTTTTTTTTTTTTTTTTTTTTTTTTTTTTTTTTTTTAAATTTTAATGTAGGTAGGAGGTCATCTACGCAGACGCGCTACTTTTACCTCTTTCTGAGCATGGCCTATTTTACCCACTTGAATTACGGTCAGCCCGTCTCGGCGAGTGCATATACGATTGCGAACGAACAAATCAAACGGAAAAGAATAGCAACTCAGTGTGTACTTTATGGATCGCATGTACTCATGCACACATACACATTGCAGTCAGTCAAAACACTCATTTGTCACGCCCTCCAAGCTCACTCACAATCTCGGAGGTGCCCCCGGGAGGGGGGGGGGGGGGGGGCTGAGTAGCCCAAATCCGGGAGCCCTCCGTAATTTTAACAATGGTCCAACTCGCTCTCTCTCTCCTGGATTTTTTAATGCGTCGACGAATTTGTAATGTGCCAAAAGACCATCCGAGGTTGGAATTCAATTAAAGTCAATTTTTTATCGGGCCTCACCCTGCGAATTCGCGGCGGAGAATAGGTTGGGCAATTTTTCGCCTTGAGTCCACTCTGGAGCTCCGAGATCTCGGACGAACAAACAGTCGATACCTGTGGCCGTCCAGCCGGGCTCCTGCGAGCTTTGTCGTTTGGGTGCGCGGTACACAATGGATATTTCTCCCGTCATCCTCATCTCCTCATCTCTGATTCTCAGTGTCATGTTTCAGTTAAGCTGGCACCGATATATTTCCACCTCAATCCGTTCTTCCTAGTTCTGGAGTAATCCCATACTTGTTCCCTCGCTTGTTTCATCATAAAACTTTTCAATCACTTGTTCTATCCAAATACCCATGATACATCAAAAAAAAAAAAAAAAAAAAAAAAAAAAAACCCCCGGCCACAGAAACCGTACTCACGGGCTATATAGACGTACCGTCCACGTTCTGACTTCAGAGGCCGAAAGTTCCGGGTGTAGCCTCTGGAGTAGTCAAAGCTACGGCTCCGGCACCCGGAACTTTCGGCCTCAGAGCCCAAAATGGACGTATGTCTAAATCGTCTAAAACGTTTTTTTCAGTGTATGATATCATGAAATTTTGTCACGATGGAAATATGGAAATTCCTCGATTGCACTCAGGAAAAAAAGACTACCTAGAAGCGGTTCCTAGATCCGCGACCGGAACCGCTTTTAGCACCTCAAAGTTTTGTATGAACGGAGTTATAAGCTTTTAAAGTTTCCAAATTTTGTCCGATCCTTCCCGTTGACTTAATCCACTGTTGGCCATCTTCGGCGCAGCAATCATTTTATTTGATTCCCTAGAGCCCGATTGTAAGACTCATCGACGCATCATGACACCTGGTGAAGTTAAACCACTAAATTCTTAAGTCTTCATATTGCGAACTAAGGGGTCGTTCATGAAGTTCGATTGCGTTCAATTGCTCGGTAGAGCAATGATCTGTTTCCCCGACAAACGTAAAAGTAGTCCGTAGCTCGGAGCCAAAAGCGAAGGACCTCCATCAAGCAAGCGTCATGTCCGAAAGATGCGGAGCTTCGCAATGCCGTCCGAAGGCCGGCGGGGCGGGGAGTGGGCCGTATGCAGGAAGGCCCAGCGGTCTCGTCGCGGCCAGGAAAACAGGTTCGACGACTCGGTCAGAAATCGGAGTTTTTAGAGCATTTTTTGTGCCACGAGCAATTACGATGGCCGCCGATCGATTTTTTGTTTGTTTTCCGAGTCCGTGTACGGGCGGCCGATGGCCCGCGAGAAAGCGGGGTGGGCGTGGTCGATTTTAGGCCCAACAAGGAGAGTGTGTCAAATTAAAATGTCATTGGTCGATGCTCTCTGAGTGGTGAGTGGTGAGTGGTGACTGGTGACTAACCGCCCGAGACGAATAACTGCGATGTACGGCGAGATCGGTGAATGTTGTTCCGGTTTCTGCTTTTGCGGGTGGAGGAGGTAACCACTTCGCACCTGTCCAGGATTTTCGGACGTCGTGAAACGTATTCCCATTGACTTATTTAGTATGAAGACTAAGCGGACCGTGTTCAGCAGGAAGGAACTAGAGTCCCTTTATACCTACTGAGAGTCAAGACAATGTGAATCCATTTCTGATTGGTTCCCGTATTTTAGGCCTGCACAGTGTCACAAACGGGCATAACATTTTCACCGATTGTAAAGATTATAATGTAGAATGGACCGGGGAATAACGGGTTCGACAAGGAACAATACACTATCAATGTCTGTTGCAGTGTACAAGGAAACATGAAAAAGATGTACGTGATGTAAAATGAGGAATTAGTAAAGCTAAAGCGTCACTGAAAAATGAAAAATGTAGTCGAAATTTATGACAAAAATACGCAACCATCACGTATAACTTAATCTTTTCGGGCAAAAATTTCCTCATAGAGTGGACGTTTTCCATCACCATAATCCTTCATTCAATATCAGTCATTGAATCTATATTTCTGCTGGGGCTAAAACGTATCTACCAGGATTATAGAAACGATCGATCGCAGGATCTCAATCCGATACCTCTTACGATCAGAACATGAAAGATGACTTAAATTTACAAGCCTGCAGTAACCTTGCCGCTCCATCATTTGGCACGCAACCGCCGGGTAAGGTATTTTCAAAACGGCGCAAAACGAAAGTCATAATTCTTTAACCCTACCATCTAATTGCAAGAAGCAAGCGAGTACCATAATTGATACTCCAGACGATGGAAAAGGATGATTATACCTTTTTGCGAGAGGAGAGTCGAATGTGCCTGTTTACAGACAAATAAAGAAACCTTGAAGCACCTAAAAATGTCGGTAGCCCAATCAAAATCTTTTTAGAGAAACCAGTTTGCTGCTCTGAGTATCGTACTATGTATAAAACTAATGATAAATTGAATTCACTTTGTCTTAATCTGGACGCGTGTATCATTTTAGCCTTCGCAACCGTAACAGATTTCGGCAGTGTTGTCGAACTGAAAGCGTTTTTGTTTTTTTTAACTCGTCTGTCTACCATTGACAGATCCATTCATCCATAAATAGAATCTTCTCCTCACATTCTTGATTCTCCTCTCATGACTCAATATTTTATGACCAATCATCTTTTGACTTCTCGATTTTCCTTGTGTGAATTTTCATTTTACAATCGTTTTCCCACAAAGCACATTACGTAAGAATATTCTCGCAGTATTCAAAATCGTTGGAATTTTAACTCTCCGATTTATTTTGGGTGCCGCTTTCATGTTCGGCCCCTGCAAATGTTCTGCAAATTTTGACACCCTGCTCGGTCCGCAAGCTAACCGAGAGCAGTGGCGAGACATGAACGATCGATTTTCGATATTCCCCCATTTGAAGCTAAGGTTAAGAATCGATCATTAACGTAATCGTTCCAAACGCCCTGTTTATCGATCATTTTTCATAAGTTTAAACGGCAGATCAATCGATTTATCGCAGAGCACGTGACAGAGAGGTGCGAAACGATCGATTTTTTCCTCGCGTCACTAACTGTATTTTTCAGGGGCTGAGTATGCAACTCGCACTTAAGTGCAAGAAACCTTGATCTTAGATATCTAATTCTCAATCGTACATATATTTCGTTTTCTGGAGTTTCGGAATTATTTCAAGATACATTTCACGATTTCAACTTTCAAAAAATTTTGCTTCCAGGACTTTATGTCCACCTACCTTTCGTCCATTAAATAAATGTCCACCGCTATTAATGTTCACTAAACCGACTAAACGTTAAGTCCAGTCTTTATTAAGTCCGCATGATTTAATGTCCAACCATGAATATGTCCAAAATTGTCCAAATTGTGGACATGTTATGTCCACATTTTTTTCTTCTCACTTAAATGACAGGAACCACCTCAAAAATAAATGCATACTACTACTACTACCTTCATTCTTAAAAACATTTCATTCATGAATCAAGTCTTGAAAGAGAACAGTCTCTAAGAGCACACATAAACAGCACCAAAAACGCTAAAAACATATGTTCATGTGTACACTTTACGGATATGATAAGATGAAAACCATAGCGGGAGCCTAGGAAACGCTCCAATGCCAAATTAAACATTTTTTAGTAACAGATGCAGTCAAAATTGAAAGTCCTCTTTAACTAGTTATTTCGTCCTAGTACCTTCAATCTTGTAGGATACTGTGCAACGCCTCTGACGCGAAATAGTTGCTTAAAGCGATGCGGCGCGGCAGGCAACCAGCGTGAAACGCGCATAGGCGCCTACAAACCTAACTGGATACTTCACGCGTTGCGCAATGCGTGAAGTATCCCGTTAGGTTTGTAGGCGCCAGTGCGCCTTCTGCGTTGCTAACACGCCGCTCCGCTCTGTGTTAGGCTCTAATATTTAAACTCGCGGAGTCAGCGTTTTTCAACTCATGATTTTGAAATGTCTGCACTCTCTGCATTGATTATCCCCTTCTAAACTGATGAAAAAGAAATATGTACGACTGGAAAATATAATGTGTTTTTTTGTAAATATATTAGTGGTTCCGTGTCAAATTTAATGATTTCCAAAGAATTCGAATTTATTCTAGTCTTTTGGGCTTTTACTGTGCTGCAGCGTGGTGTAAGCGCAACTAAACGCTCAAACTTGGACGTATTTGAATCAAGGAGGTCGATGTACGGACTTAAATATGACGCTTGAATTTGATTTTAGTGGACTTTACATTTGTGGACTTAACTTAGTGGACGTTTAAGTAATGGACTTAACAACAGTGTGGGCTTTAGAACCGTGGACGTAAAAATTGTGGACGAAAAGTCTGTGGACGCAAAAAAAGTGGACATAAAGTCCGTGTACCTAAATTTTGCCACCCTGCGCGGCCCGCAAGCTAACTGAGAGCAACGGCAAGGCTTAACATGCTTAAATGGTCGATTCTCGATATTTCCCCATTTGAAGCTATGGTAAAGAATCGACTATTATGGTGTTCGTTCCGAACACCCAGTTTATCGATCCTTTTTCAGAGGCTTAACGGCAGATCAATCGATATATCGCATAGCACGCCACGAAGGATCGATGTTCGATATTTCCCCAGTGAAAGCTATGGTAAAGCATTGATTATTCAGGTGTTCATTCCGAAAACCTAATTTATCGATTCTTTTTCATAGGTTTAAATGACAGATCAATCGATATATCGCAAAGCACGCCACGCCACCGACCAAGAAGTACGAACCGATCGATTTTCTCCGTGTATCGTCTCCGAAATCGTTATGCGTCCGGGACCCGGGACCCCGAGACAGACGAGATACGAGACGATGAGAGATGCGTCGGAACTTCGGAAGCGTCGGTCTCGTCATCACACCTTGACGGGGCGTGAGGATGCTGCTGGACCCCCCTGGCCCCCTTCCGCAGCATCCTCCACCCTTTCACCCCCCTCCCCCCCGGTGAGACCCGTGGACCGGCGCGGCGCGTCGCTCACGTGCTGGCTGGAAATCGAAGCGCCGGTTGGAGCCACCGGGCAATAACGCGCATCTCCGCGACCACCGATCGCTCCACGCAATTTCCGACGTTGCCAAGTCGGACGAATCTGGAAGTGCTCTCCCTTTTCCGTATCACGATGATGGTCATGCTTTGAAAATTGAGGATTTGTAGGAGAGGCTCTCATCGTCTCTTTTGAAAGTGCTCGGTGAGCTGAGTTTGCAGTAGACAATTTTGTTTCTCAAGGCGATTTGATGCGTGCTTTGCGATGTATCGATTGGTCTGTCATTTAAACCTACGGAATAGGATCGAGATACAAGGCGCTCGCAACGAACAGACGAACACTCTAGTAATCGATTCTTTACCACATATTCAAATGGGGATGCTTCCCTTTCTCATCTTTCATTAATTCTTCTTGTTCTCTCTTTTCTTCATCCTTCCATTCTTATTTTTTTCTTCGTTCTCTCCATATTTCTCTCCCAAATTCTACCACATCTCCATTTTTCGAGGATTAGGAGTCCTAAGATACTGCACTTACGCTTTTTTATACACGGAAAAAAAATAAAACGCTGATTTAATTATTTTGCAGTTTAAAAAAAGTCTGTCATGTTTTAATGTAGACTTTACAAGAAAAAAATGCTAACTTGAATACCCCCGCGATTTAATCAGCCTCTATTGTAAAATGGACGTATTTCTGTCAAACGGAACTAAGCGCCAATTTGAGTTCCTTTTTACGAATTTAGAATCCCGGATAGCGCGTTCTGTCAAACGGAACTAAGCGTCATGGAAAAGCATTGCGAGTATAGGACGGATTGAGCCCGACGCCCGATTCCGCCGCCAATCCAAGCCTCCCTCTACCTTCCTCCTCCTATGGCGCTTAGTTCCGTTTGACAGAAATACGTCCAAATGTACATTTGAAACATGTCGATTATACTTTTTAACAATTCACTTGTTAAATCAATCGGCAATCCATTTCCCCTCGTGAAAACCATTCTCAAACGTATGCTCAAAATACTTGTTTTCATCCCTAAACAAGCCGCGGTTGGGGTTGAAGACCCGAATCTCTACCCCCGCGGTTTAATTAGCTTTCCTCTATTGTAAAATGTACATTTGAAACATGTCGGATATACTTTTTAACAATTTAATTGCTAAATGGACTGCATTTTGCAATTTGGAACTATAAATTCTAGCCCGGTATAAAAACAACGTATGTGCCATTAGTTTCCGCATGCACATGAGTTTTTTTTTTCAGATGAGCCAGAATTTATAGGTCCAAATTGCAAAATGCCGTCCAAATCAGCAATCCATTGTTTTCCGTGAAAACAGCTCTCAAATGTATGCTCAAAATACTTATTGTTAGCTCCATCCTTAAACAGCAAGCCGCGGTTGAAGGCCCGAGTCTTCTCTCGTGCTGGGGTCAAAGCTATCCAATCTGAAATTCGGTGGTGTAGGTCATAATCTGACCGGAGCCAGTCCCGAGATCCGGTATAGCACTCCCGGACCCGCGGCAACCGAGAGCGCGGCGCGGCGTCCGCGGTCAGCCGGCGCCCGGTGGCGTCTCTGGACGTCGCGACGCGCGGGGCAGCGCATGCCGCGTGCCGTCGCGTCTTCGCGGTCGGTGTTGCGGCTCCCGACGCGGTCGGCGGGCGGCGATCCCACCTTCCCATTACTACTCTATCATTATGTAATCTACTAATTTTATTACCCACCGACCGCCTAGGTGGTTGGTGCGCCTTCTGGGTTCTGCCCTCTGCGCTTGACCACGGCACCGTAGGCCTCAGTTATCCGCGAAGATCGGGATCCAAATTACCGCGAATGATCCGAGGTGACAGAAGTGCGTCCGAAAAGCGACCCCTCCCCTCTTGATATGTAAACATTCTTCGTGGATTAATGAACGATCTATCATTGCTTGCCTGGCATAAGGGCGCAACTACAAATTGAGATGAGTCCGGAAAAGCATTGAATTGTATGGAAGACAGGGTTTATTGCACACTGGAAAAAAAAAAACACATTGGATCTAGAGTCCAGACTCTTAAAAACATCGACAAGAAAAAATACTCTTGGTTCAATCAGATCTAAGCTTAAATCAAGAACCAAGCCTCTTAATTTGAGCGGGTTTCCTTTTGATTTAAGCAAAAATCTGATTGAATCAAGAGTCCTTTTTCTTGTCAATGTTTTCAAGAGTCTAGACTCTAGATCCAATGTGTTTTTTTCCCAGTGCATGCACACAGTGACGTTTATGCACGGTGAACATAAGAAATAAAACCTCACTCTCAGTTATGTTCAATCAACCACATACGACGTTTGCCATTTTTGTACAACTCAAGAGCTGCACGAAGCTTAAAAGGATCGAGTCAATCAGAAATTGAACCTTTAGTGATTGAAATATTTAAGTGAACCTTGGAAATTGTTTCAATAGGAAAAAGTCTGGTCAGCGTGTATAGTCAACCAGTTTGGCTTTTCACAGAGAAATCATTCTTTTTTGGTTTCTTAGCTCTCTTACACAACATCAGATTCTAATTTTTCTGCGTTCGACCTTGGCACGATCGTCCGCAAAAGTAAAAAGGAAAATATCCAACAAAATGAAAAAGATCTAAAAAGAGAAGCCAGCCGCAGCTCATAAAATAATCTCGGAGGCCCAGCTTTTTCGTGAGGAAAATTCGCGATTTAAAAAATTGTTGAGCTGGTTTGCATTGGACTTACGACCTGCGGCGAAATTAAGGCGTCGAATTAGGCATGCCTCCGACCGGAGGAAAGACGCATAACTCCGCCGGTAAACAAATAACACTAAAAATGATGTGAGATGAATATTACCCACCTCGCTTAGCCCGAAAATGAAATATTCTTTAATGTACACTCCCCTCCACCTGATCTCGCCGTATTATAATGATCTGGTCCTTTTTCGCATCGCTTGAATCCAAACCTATGTATTTTTGAACGGAGCATTTTTATAAACTACACTTTTTTCCAAACCAGGGTACCGCGTTGCCACGTTGATGGTTGATACAGCAATTTTTGTGATATATGCTGTGAATTTGTTGAAAATGCCGACGCATCTATTTTTTTTTTGTAATTTCTTAGCACTTCAGAAAATAAATTTAGTTTATAACGTTTTACAGTTTCCTTCATACGTTTGCCTGAGTAATATTGTAGACCCTGATTTGCAATAACACTTTTGAATCCGAAGATCGGCATGACATGTTTTTAATGTCTCATACCATCTTAAATACAGATCGGATTTTAAGTTACTTGGCATGACATATTTCTAATATCTCATACCATTTTAAGTACAGATCGGATTTTAAGTTACTGTGAACTTAATGAACCGCAAAAACGCGTTGCGTAGTGATGGGTTCTGGTAGGGCAGAAAGAGTAATGTTTACTGAAACTCTAAAGACGAGTCACTTCGTTTACCTTCGAAACTTTTAAAATGAAGTGAGAATTGGAGAAATAGTAAAAAATAGAATTACAGTGAAGGAATCATAGGACGGTATTCCATCATTCACACACTTGATTTCAGCAGATTCCATCAGTTCCATTTTGAAATCTAGGAAATTGTCTTTCTCATCGTTAGTGGTTTAAAACCATACAATTCCAAGCACCCTCAAACTGTCCATTTTTTTTAATTCAAGAAACGCAATATACCAACGTGATGTGTCTATCTCGAATCTAAAAGAGATCGAAATCGGAAGCAAAATTGAGTCGCGGAGAATATTTGTCAAGCGCGGCTGGTTTTCTCGCAGGACAGGTGAACGCCTCGCAAGAACTTTGACATTTCCGCAGCTTCAAAACCCTCGTCGCGCGGGAATACCAGCTGTCTTACATCACTCTCAGAGTTTTCCTTTCCGCAAGGTGAAACATTTCCCGAAAATCCGTCGAGCGACCATTCTCGGCAACGACGCGAGGTTCAGCAGCCGCCAACCTGCCGTCCCGGGTTTGTTTCTGGAAATACTGGTTTTCGCCCATTTATTGCCTTCGTCAAATACGAGATTATCGATGCGAGTCGTAATCTCTCGAGAAAAAGAAGAAAAAATTTACATATCGTCGGGTCGAAACCTCTCAATTCCGCGGGTTTCTGGCTCTTTTTCGGGCCCGCCGCGCCGCACAATGGATCGAGTCAGTAGGAGAGGTCGGACAAAATGTGGAAACTTTAAACGCTTATAACTCCGTTCATATAAAACTTTGAGGTTCTGAAAGTGGTTACATTGGTTTTCTCGTAAAATTTTCTTACAGAAACACCCCTTGAACTTGGAAATGTGACGAATTAAACATCAAAATTTGCGGTTTTGGTCAAAAATTTCATGTCCGACCTCTCTAATTGACTCGATCCACCGTGCGCCGGAGCGAAGAAAGGACACGCCGAGAGGGTGGGAGGGGGGAGGGGGGGAGGATTCGCCAAAACCGCGGAACATTTTTGTCATTACTCATGGCCACCGCCTACCGGCCGGGAGGAGGAAAGGCATTCGGGAATTTCGAAATATCAGGGTCACGTTGGGTTGAAAATCGTGCGAAATGCGCTAAAAATTGTGCGCCGAGCGATGGCCGGGGCCTCGGGGGATAGTAGCGCGGCACGGTCCACCGGTGCCGAACTTCACCGGGAAACGGTGGTTTCCGGTCGGTTTTCGGTGCGGTTCGGCGGCGGCGCCCCGAAATCCGACGGCTCGAGCGACGCGCGCGAGCCCTCGCACGGTGCGTGCACGCGTGTCCGACGCGCTTGCCTCCCGCTCGCCTACCCTCCCCCCCCCGCGCGCTTCCGCGCGCAATCAAATTTGACATTTCGCGCGTTTGCCGGGCATTCTTCCGCGCGTTCGTGGCTCGGGTGGATTTATCGAGTGACACGCTCAAAGCTGAAAATCCTCTTGCCCGATAGAACGGTATTCGGTTGTCTGTTTCGCTCTAAAGAAACAAGGTTTTTGGAGCTGACCACTTATTTTTAAGCTCATTTTAGCACAAATTTACCCGGAGTCAGGTACCACAGGTACATTTACCCACAAATATACTCCCAACATATGAATGAGCCACATTTTGCAATATGGAACTACTCGAAATATATCCTGATACCGAACGTAGAGATGTGTTTCTACCGCATTGGCAATTCGCCTGCAATTTACGGTGTATGCAATACGAGCTCATCCGTGGTCGAATAGTTGTATCATCGTGAAATGGTACACCTACTCGGAGCGCACACAAGAAATAGCTTTTCACGAAACGCACGGAAAGAGTGACCCTGATTCCACGTCAGTTCGCCTACAATTTTTGATGTAGTCAACACGGGCCCCCGCGTGGTCGAATAGTGGTATCATTATAAAATGTCACACGTATACATGGAACAGACACAGACGCTAAGAAAGGACTTGAATGCTTTATCAGCTCATCTTTTATGGGCAGCATTACTGCATTTCAACGTTTTAACACTATCACTTTCTCATAAATGTGTTTGGATCAGGAAACCGTTGGGTTTTCACTAACTTGAAATTTCACCGAATTTCCTTATAATTACCTGCTAAAATCAGCTAACTTTCATACAAAAATTTGCGAGTCATTTTCTCGTAAAAAATGTAATTGTTTTAATAAATTTTGTAACTAAAGAATGTAGATCAGTTCCCTCGATCGGCAAATGACGAAGCGTCCATACGTAAGTCCTTTAAGCATCAGTGGCGATTCTTAAAAATTGACATTATATACCCGCCTCCGTTTCAATGTATGTCGAACAATCGATTCTTGGCGAGGCAGCTTTCCTCACCTAAAATCGCGATTTTTAATGGATTTAAATAAAGGATAAACAGTGGTACCAACTCGCTAAATCGCCATACTGCTATGCATCGGTGGATGTGGAAGATACACCTTTCGCAGAAAGATCAATCAATTTTAGCTCCTCCCGAAATGTGGTCCATGTAGCACATCGCCATCAAAATAAAACTTTATGAAACGACTAAAAATCATTCCGAATATTTCTCAAGAACACCCCGACTTTCTCCTGACTTATTGTACGTACCCGAGAGGAGATGAAGCTCCCATCAGCTTTTTTCATCATTTGATTTTATCCTCCGTCAGTGCTCGTCTGACAATCAGTCGAAAGTTTCCGAAGGCAGTGCCACGGATGTTACATACCAAACCGGTAGATTCACTCTCGAAACAATGCGATCGGGCTTATTCGTACATCGCACGGGCCCTCATTCAGGTCCAACTTATTGATGATGCCATCTCCGCATTTGACGTTTGATAAATTACGCTCTGCTCGCCAGGCAGGGGTTCGAACTCGCGATCAGGCTTACCCGAAGGCATCGCGCATCGCGGCCGCGCCGGCCTGATCTCAATTCCAAGTACCGAAAAAAAGGAGAAAAGGCTATTTGAAATCAATTGACGAATGAAGCCTCGTGGAATATTAATAGACGCTCACTGTTCATTTATTATTGGCCGAGCCTCGGTTCATTCCTCGCTCGAGTACTGGAGGCAGTAACAATGTAGCCGTGCTTGTTCCAACTCTTGAAACCGGTGAAAAATGAATTTCGAATTATTATTTAAATTTTGCTTTAATGGGGGTCTCGCGTTGCCAATGGTGACTTGAAAAGCAATCGCTCGGACTTTAGAAAAGCAGGAGCCTTTGACATACGGAGAACGTATCTACTAGAAGCTATTAGAAGTCAGCAGGGTCTTACGGTTCAAATTGTGATTTTTTTTACGGAGAAAGAGCTTTAAATACGAAGTGCCAGGAGACAATTTTTAATGAAAAGTGATCACTCTTTACCATCAACGTAACTGTAAGATAACGTAGCACCGAACAAGTTGAATTCTTGCAAACTTCGAATAAAATAGGAAACTTTTCTTAACGTTTTGGTTTCGTGGTAACAACATTTGTGGTTGACACATGTATTTTAATGGTTTGGGTGATTTGATCATATCTCCTCTAATAATTGTTCATTTTAGAAACCAGGGATTTTCTCGTGATCAGTTCACTCGGCCTAGTGTCCTCTGAAACATGAAATTTACAAAATTCCGTTCACCTGCAAATTTCCCATGGCAAATATCATTACCAAGAATGGACCAGGGAATTAGTGACACGTTAGGGAACAAACGGAATGAGAGGAATCGGAGGAAAGAAATTCGGGAATGCGTTAGTTCAGGATTACGAAAAACTTTTCAACTTTGTAATTTTCATCCCCTTGTGTGGTATCTGTGAGCCAACTTGTCTGAACTCTCCCTATGAAAGAACTATTACGACTTTTAACCCCGCTGACCATCAGTTCATCGAATTCCTCAGAGAGAATTAGATTTGGACTGCGTATAGCAGAAAGGAACCAAGCCATATCAGTTATTGCCAAATTTATTGGGGCAATTTAATTTTTCATAAGAGAACGTTTGTGCTGATTCCCTCGAAAATTTTAAGGAATTTGCCTCGTAGTATTCAGAAAATTCACCTCAATTTGCACGAAGATCCACACAACCGTTTCCATGTTTTAGCAATAGCTGATGTAGCTTGGTTCCTCTCTGCTTAGCGCGGTCTATTTCGCAATTGCGATCGCTAACGACAGAAGGCGCGAAAAGGGGCACCTACTCTGCCGTGCCAAGGAAGAACGCCGTATGAACATTCGAGAGTTGCCAAATTTCCTTTGACAAAATGTTCATTTTTTAGGAAAGTTATGAATATTTTTCCTTTAAATTCTCAGAATCTTTAGGTAAAATTGTGAACTAAATTATCTGAAAAATTGGGAGGGGGGGAAATATTCATAAATTTACCAGGAAATTCGCGTTTTATGAAAGGAGATTTGGCAACGCCTGAAGGTTCATACGGCGTTTTTCCTTAGCATGGCAGTACTACTGGGAGTAAGCAGGAGCAGCGGGTCAAATGGGAGCAGAATGGTGAGCGCTGTCCCGGGACACGGCACGGCCGCGTCCTGCCCGGCCTGGGCTCGCATTGAAAAATGAAATGGCAATTTTGATTTATGGTGATGTGTAGGGGGTCAAATCAATTAAAACTCACGTAACCTTGCTGAGATGTCGCGTCAAGATAGAGAACGCTGAAAAAAGCGGCAGGATAGTCTCCCGTATCGCTGTTTCGTCGCCCCACGCCTCCCCCCTCCCCCTCCCCGCGCTCCGCCCCGCCCTCCTCCCATCTGGCCGCCCTCACCCCCTCGACTTTAACAATAGTTCAACTTAATTACAATCTCTATTGTTTTCTTTACCTATGCGCTCCGCAGATGGGTACTCCGTTCGCTCGTAGGCTCCGGGCTCTCGTTCGGATTTAGTTTTTTCTTGGCAGAAACGACGAGAAATCGGGATTATAGAAAGGGGGAAAGCGTACTACGGAAGCTCAAAAAACCTGGAGAACCAGGAGTCGAATCCTGGGCAGAATCCGGGAAGTCTCCTGCGTCGAAAACCGGGAATTTCTTCTCTTCCCGCGACGGGAACATTCTGCTTTCCATGCTGCCGTCCTGAAGAAGAACGCCGTATAAGTCTTCAGGCGTTGCCAAATTCCCTCTCGTAAAATATTGATTTCCAAGAAAATCTGGGAACATTTTTCCTCGAAATTTTCAGAGAATTTCATCAGAGATCAGCTCTAAATTATCGAAAAATGTCAATAGAAAACTTTTGTAACTCTCCTCAAAAATAAACAGTAAGTCGTGGGAAATGTGGCAACGCTCGAATGTTCATGTGAAATATTCATGAAATTTCAGGATCTCATGAAAAATATTGGAAAATATTTTTCGAAAGTGAATGCAAATTTAATCAAAAGGCGGCTGGGTTTTGCTTTTCGGTGTTGATACTGCGTGTCGCATACCCAGCCCCTGAAAATATGTTTCACATTTTTCACAACTTATTCATGAAATATTTCACAAAAATTTTCAGTAATTCATATTTTTCGTTCCCGGCGTGCAACCCTAATCAGTACCGCATACAACTATGTCTGCTATAATGCCAATACTGCTAACTATTTCTTCCAGTGACCGTTAACATCAAATGTGGTGCAGGCAACCGAACTATTTCAGTCGGTTGAAGGTACATGCACATACTCGCACGTCACCCAACTTGGTTTCTGGAAACAGGGTAAACTTGCTCGGTTTAACGAGACAGCAGTACCAAACGGCGGAATCAATGAAGCCTGCGCAACACCTCGTGCAGTGGAACGGCGACCGCAGCGAGGAAATTAACGAAGTTAATTCAGAGTCCGTTAAGTCGGGTGCGTAGCGTCGTTGCGTTGCGTATCGTATGTGCCCGCGTCGATCATGACAAGATACGGCGCGATATGCATCGGACCATAAAAGCTACGCGGAGCGGAGGAAAGGAGCCCGCGTCGTCCGTCCGGCTTCCAATTTAATGGTTTCGCGTCGAGAAACAAATTTGTTGAAAATACATTACGTGCGACGAGTTTTTCTTTTTCTTTTTCGCAATTATTCCAAACCGGCGAGGCAGTTAATTAAATTTAGTCCGGACGGCACGGCGCGGCGCGCGCTTTTTCAAAACCGCCAATAAAAACGCGAAAGTTTAAACTTTTATTGTGTTTTCACGAGGACGAGGGCTCGCCTAGAGTACCTTTATAGACAGAGTATGGCCATTCGTATCTTTTTACTACAGGAAAACTGTTCCGCTTTTTGATTGGTCAACGAGTTTTTAGGCTTCATGATGCTCTTAGGGCCGTAAATAAACAAACAAGATGGCGACTCACCGTAACATCGATAAGAAGCTAAATTTGACAAAAATTTCAATTATACGGCAGTAACAGTTTAAACTAGCATATCTACGAATAACACACGAAAAAAACACGAAAACATTGTTAAATCTCCTTTCACCTTTATCACAGGAGGATGTAAGATGTGCATAACCTCAATCTTGCTTCCTGATAACAGCCATCTTCTTTGTTTATTTACGGCCCTAAGAGCATCGTGTCAGCCTATTCGCTCGCGACCAATGAAAAACCGGAACAGAAATGGCCATACTCTGTCTATAAAGGTACTCTAGGCTCGCCGGGAGCGTTAGTATTCGCGGAATATTCCTTTTTAATTGTTGCTCCTGCTCGCCGTGATTATTTATCCCCCCCCCCCCCTCCCCGCCCCGGCCGCGGTCCGAAACTGGGTGAAATAACTAGATTAGGCGCAAGGATGAGACCGGGACAGGCATTTATCGCGAGATTACCTCTAAAAAATAATTCCTCATTTTTATAGGAGCTCCGCTCCGGCCGGGACATCATTGTCGTGCCGAGGAAAAACCTCGTATGAGCCTCCGGAGGTTGCCAAATTCCTTTCGATGAAGTATGAATTCCCTGGGAGACTTGAGAATATTTTTCCTCCGCTTTTTAAGAGTATTATACACTGGAAAAAAAAAAAAAAAAACACATTGGATCTAGAGTCCAGACTCTTGAAAACATTGACAAGAAAAAGTACTCTTGATTTAATCAGATTTAAGCTTAAATCATAAGGAAATCCGCTCAAATTGAGAGGCTTGGTTCTTGGTTTAGGCAAAAATCCGATTGAATCAAGAGTATTTTTTCTCGTCCCTGTTTTAAAGAGTCTGGACTCTAGATCCAATGTGTTTTTTTTTTTTTTTTTTTTTTTTTTTTTTTTTTTTTTTTCTAGTGAAGTATGAATTTTCTGGGCAACTTGAGAATATTCTTCCTCCGCTTTTTAAGAGAACTATACTCGTTTTTTTAACCTGTGTCTGACACAATGGGATCTTTTTGACCCGAAAAAGAGGAAGAGGAAGAAATCAAGAAGAAAGGAAAAAAGAAAATAAGAAAGAAACAAGGAGGAAGAGAATGAGGAAAAGAAGCCGAGGAGGAGGAGGTAGGAAAAGAAGAGTAAGAATCTTATGAGAAAATATAAAGAGAAGAGAGGGGAAAAGGAATTCAAAGAACGTCTTCTCTCTCTTTTCTTCCTCTTCTTCACCCACTTTTTCCTCCCCTCACTCCGCTTCCTCCTTTTCTCTTTCCTCCTCTTATTTTCCTCGTTTTCCTGATATTTAATCTTCCAATTTCTGAAGCGCTTTTGTGTGATAGATAATAATAATATGCCTATAGGACCACAGAGAAATAGAGTATGGCAAGCGAGGGCTAATCTAAAGTATTATAAAGAAAAATATTCACGACTTTTCGCAAAAATTGCTCTATTATGAAGGAAACTTTGGCAATCGTCGATGGCTCATAGGACGTTTTTCTTTAGGACGGGAGACCAGGCCGGAACCAGTTGAGCGAGCCGGGTGCTTGGTCACAAGGCACGCGCGTTCCGCTCGCCTCTAATCACGCGAACAACCGCCGCCAGGCAGCGCCACTCGTTTCCAGGGTCTGCTCCACATTTTAATGGACCACTAGACAAGGTACGAATTTAAGCATTCTGATACATATTTTCTAACCAAAATTTCACGTAAAACACGATGCGCACAACAAAAATTACCGAAATCAACTCCTTACAATGATATTAAATGATTCCTGATGCGTGAATTCAAACCACCCGCTCATTAAAACTCAATGCTCTACGTGATTCAAATTGCGCGCTGAACATTATCATGACAGTCTTTGCGATATAAAAATCTGGCAAACTCAATTTTGACGCTTGGGCTCAGCTATAGCAAATTGCTTATAAGTTGAACAACACATGGTGGGTTATGAACAGTGATCGATTGAGAGGCTAGCTGAAACTGTTGTGGTGCGCGATTTGACTCACGTAGAGCTTTGAGTTTCTTGTGAGCGGGCAGTTCAAAATCCGCGTAACCAATGTGAAATAGAAAGGTTAATATCTTCATCAGGAGCTGGTTTCGGTAATTTTCGTTGCGCGAATCGTGTTCTACGTGAAATTCTGGTTAAGTAACATGTATCAGATTGCTTAAATTCGTACCTTGTCTAGTGGTCCATTGTATTTTTTTGGAATTTTTACCTCTCCATTACGTTTGCAATGTTACAAGCCGTTCTGAGCATCACCACCACGGTACGGTTCCTGAGGTTGGAGGCATAAGCGCCTATCAAAATAATGGCAGATTGCCACAATTTTTACCTGATAGTTACCCACTATGAAGGAAAGCTTTGCGTCCTAAATTAACAGCATGCATTACGAAATCCTTTTTTTGACATCTTGAATCCTGAAGGAGGGAGGAGGGTAAGTGCGTTGCATATCTTTTCAGGGACTTTTCTAAGTAATGAGCCAAACTGAAAGTTTGGAGCAACTTTATATGCGTCGGTTTGACTGTTTTTGCCCTAAGTATGCTCTGTAATGAATTGTTGTTTGAGACTCCTTATTTGCCTTTCTTCAAGGCAAGGTTCAAAGCAGGCCAAAGCATTGTCTGTATTTCAATGCTCTTTAACTTTAAAAACAATTTTACAAGGGCGCAGGAAGTTCTTCGGCGTATGCAGTTTCGAGTTACCAGGGATTCTGCCTTGCGACATTGCGTGTTTTCAGTAATTTTCACCAAATAACAGCGCTTTTGCAGTGTTTTTTCAAAATTTCAACACTTCAGCAGTAATCCTCTAAAATATTCAACGCTTCGAGAAAGAAAGAAAATCAAAGCGTTCTCACTAATTTTTACAAAATATCAGCATCCTTGTCATAAGTTCTCCTAAAAAGCATTGCGTTGAGCATTTATACGATTCAGAACAAAATCGATTATTTAACCGCACCTCTTACATCCGTCTTTGAACCTCATAAGTTCGGTCGTACGAATCGAACGTTCAGTTGTACGAATTCGAAGATGGGTCTGATCGGAAAAACTGAATAATTTGGATGATATATCTAGAACACCACGTTTTCCTTCACTTCGTGAAAATGCACTTTTATATTCTTGGAAGTCCAAATAGTTCTATCCCTTATTTCACCCCATCCAACCTCTCTACTCTGCGTTTAAGTCTCTGAGTCAGCCGAGAAGAGCTCCTGTTCTCCTTCATTTTGTGGATATGCAATCGTATCAACCCGGAATTCAAAATATAGTCGTATCAAGTATTCAAGTGTTTCGTCCCATCCAACTTTTCTACTCTGCGTTAAAGTCTCTGAGTCAGCCGATAATTTGGATCGCATCTAGCGATTAGGAAACAGCGCGATTGCAGTGTTTTAAAAATGTTACTCCTTCACGATTATCTAAACAAATCTCCCAGAATAGCGAATAGTTTTGACTTCCCACCAAAAACTATTTAATTTGAAAGGAAAATGATTGTGAAAGTTTTATACTGTATGTATTAAGTATTTTTAAAAGAAAAGGAGAAGTTACACGTTTTTGAAAACTTTGTAATCTCGCTGGTTCCTTTTTGCTAAATACGATCCATTTGTTCTCTCTCTTTTTATCCTTCGTAAAGAGGAGTCAATTTTAAACGAAGGCGAGAGTGACATTTCAAATAGACAATGGACTAAACCCCGCCACGATTTGACTACTGGCATCAGGACCTCGATGGCGTTGTGGGTGGTTAAGCCTCATCAGCTCGAGTCAGCGTGTCGTGATCCTCTCATTTCTCGTGTTTCCATTCAAAACTAGTTCATTTTCAGATTCGTCCGGAAAACTGTTTCTCTGAATTATATTGGTCGAAGCCAATTAGAATACCTCCGGCTCGAATCACGACGAGGTCCGAGACAGCTTCTCGCTCTGCCACCGATTGTCTCCGGAACCCATTTCTATAGTAACTTCTCCTCTTTGGAGACACTTACACACTTGGCAACAAGGTTCAATGCTGGTGGTGCGCTAATACTCTTCTTATGTATTCCAGTCGTTAGATCCTGTGATAAGGTCGCATGACCCTTTTTTTGTCCACTTCGAACTCTCAGCAGATCTGAATAACGACGTACCAACTTTTCCAAACCAGACTGCCGGGCTGTCGAACTTTTTAAATCATACAGGACTCTAGATAGTCTGTCCTGGTTATCTAAGTTATATTCTGATGAATCCATCAGCGATTCGAGTACAGGGTGCATACACTGATAAGTCTTTTACACCAGTAGGATTGGCAGTGGAACGCGGGAATGTAGTGGTTAGTTGAAATGTTTACTTCCAGCTGGCTGATTGTTGAAATTAATAGCCAAAGCAATAGATAAGGAGGACATAATTAAGGAGTGTGTAGCGATTCCATCGGTTGAAACGGGTAGTTCTTATAGACTGAGGGGGAAAATAATGGACTAACTATGCACTGGAAAAAAACACATTGGATCTAGAGTCTAGACTCTTAAAAACGTCGACAAGAAAAAATACTCTTGATTCAATTGGATTTTTGCTTGAATCAAGAACCAAACCTCATGATTTGAGCGGATTTCCTTTTGATTTAAGCTTAAATCTGATTGCATCAAGAGTATTTTTTCTTGTCAATGTTTTCAAGAGTCTGGACCCTAGATCCAATGTGTTTTTTTTTTCCAGTGTGGGGTCCCTTGTCGGTTGCCGTTAGTTAGTATATCACCTACTTCCTTTGTTCATTGCAACCATCATCTTCCACCAATAGCGTCAGCTTATGAGATAGAGGTCACGAAAGATGGTGCGAAATACCAAATATCCGCGAGTAAGAGCAACAAATGGACGTATCTCTGCCAAACAGAACTTTTTACATTTTGACGTGAGTCCTGTTATACATATATTCTTATGGGTCCCAGGGCTCATGTCTTAACGCAAATAGTTCCGTTCGGCAGAAATCCGTCCAAATTAAGGTGGGCTCCAAGAAAGTATTCCTTCACCTGATTTTTGCGCCGCACGCGCGGGAGCTTATCAAACCTCAATCCAGTAGTCGATGTTAAAACATAACAAGTCAATTTTCTAGTGAGCTCTAATATCCGTAAGAACACTCTCACTCTAGGGCTTATCAGATGCCGGACGCGTTCGCTTTTCAACATCCACCGATTCATGCTTCTGGTCGGGCCCGACGAAGCTTTTAACACATCCGTGCTGAAATCCTGGAAACGAGTTACCGGCGGAGAATTTTCAACTTTTATTTATTTTTAAGTCGTTTTTCGTGGACCGCCGGAGGAAATGACGCAATCGCATCGGAGCCCGGTTTTGAAATGCTGATTCTTAGATAATGGTAGGTGCGAGGTGCATGTGTCTGTGTTTGCTCAATGTAGGTATGTAAATGTTCGTTCACTCGAACGGAGTCCCCCTCCGGAGCGGTCAGCCGGGGCGCGGGACATTTTTTCCGAGGCATTACGCATTATTCCGAACCGAAATTGTATTCATAGCATATTCATAATTTTTTGACACGTTGTCGTGTTTCGTGTTTCCCTCCCGGCCCCGCCGCCGGGCCGTCGTCTCCTTTTTATCCTCGCCCAAAGTTTCATTTCCTCCGAATTTCGTGTTTTTAGAATACGAGTGAATTCTGTGTGTCATCCATTCAGAATATTAATGCCTCGGTCATGAAGCCTCGGATCGTGTCTCCTCCATTCTGCCGTGCTGAGGAGAAACGCCGTATGAGCCCTCGGGCGTTGCCAAATTTCCTTTAATAAAACACGAATTTTCTAGTACACTGGAAAAAAAAAACACATTGGATCTAGAGTCCAGACTCTTGAAAACATTGACATGAAAAAAATACTCTTGATTCAATCAGATTTTTGCCCAAGTCAAAAGGAAATCCGCTCAAATTAAGAGGCTTGATTCTTGATTTAAGCAAAAATCCGATTGAATCAAGAGTATTTTTCCTTGTCGATGTTTTTAAGGGTCTGGACTCTAGATCCAATGTGTTTTTTTTTCCAGTGTTCTAATTTTTCAGAAAATTTTGGTCGCAATTTCAGCTAAAGTTTTTAAAAATACCAAGAAAAAGTATTCATGACTTTCCTCACAAATAAACATGTTATCTAAATCTCGAATGATCATAATACGTTTTTCCTTAGCATGGCAGTACTCACGGCGGGTTTTCTGTCGCTCCATGCGCATGCACACCTCCGCCTCGCGGCATTCTTCGCCTGAAATTTCTTCCTTCTCGGGGCAGAATCGCTCTTCGGTCTTGTTTGGATTGTAAAAACTGCTGCTGGTGAGTCACGTTAGGATGATTTGTCACGTGATTAGGAGTGGAGCTGCATTTGCAGAACTATTCAAATTATATTAAACAGAAAGTTGGTAATTTTGCCGAGGTACGTTGCAGCTCAGTTTAAACTGAAAGTCTCATTACTGAGGAAAAAAGCCCATTTGAGCACAATTTTCCCTCAAAGAGATATGCTCTTTCGTGCAACATTAGTAACGACCATTAAGAAAGGCAACTACTGACGCGTTTCGGGTCTAAACTGACAATGAGCTCTAACGCACGTTGGCAAAATTACCAACTTTCAGTTTAAACGACTCGTATGTCGAACCGCAATCGCAGTTTCTGCAAATTATGTTAAAACCCTTGAGATTTTCTACTTTGTCGCTGCGTTCTTTTTATTTTTCCTCTTCTTCATCGTCGTATTCTTCTTTTGTCCTCCTCTATCCTTCTTTCTTGTCTTATTCTTTAAGTTTTTTTCATAATAACAATCGGGAATGTATAAAATAAGCAATTCTAGACACCTTGACTTGATTAAAGGTACCCTATAGTTTCAGAGAAAATGAGCTAAACTTTTTGGCATTGATTCTCAAGCCTCTTTTAAGGCGGTCGTTAGGCCTCATCTCTAGCACAAATTCGCGAACGGAGACTTAAGTTTACGAATGCAATGTGTGACAATCGTATCTGGATAAATTTGTGATTCAAGCGGTAAATAACAGTTACCCGCCGTAACATTCAGGGCCGGTCCGGTGAGAGCACCTGACGCACCTAGGAGAAATAAAATTTATTGAAATTTATGGAGGTATGTACGTGTGCGTATGATTTATAATGTTTGGAAAAAGCTATATCATCATGTCTAATTTCACCGCAACATGCTCACCGTTCGCGACAGCGCCACCGAAGAAAGATCGATTCTGGCAGATATTCTCTTCGGCCCAACGATCGAAAGATTCGTATCTGGTCGATGCTGGTGACACAAACTTCATCTTCAATGAACAAAATTGTCGCAATTCAGAGAGGGTCCTAAAAGCAGCCCTTATCGAAACCCCTCCTTTCTGAGGGAAAATATTCTTACCTTTCATCGAAGTTAAACATTTTATCGGGGAAAATTGACAACGGCCGCATTTCCATACTTCATTGGAAAAAAATACAAGTTGGATTTAGAGTCCAGACTCTTGAAAACATTGACAAGAAAAAGGACTCTTGATTCAATCAGATTTAAGCTTAAATCAAAAGGAAATCCGCTCAATTTAAGAGGCTTGGTTCTTGATTTAAGCTTAAATCTGATCGAATCAAGAGTATTTTTTCTTGTCGATGTTTTTAAGAGTCTGGACTCTAAATCCAATGTATCTTTTTTTCTAGTGTTACATCGTTTTTTCTCTGCACAGTAGGATAAAGTGACCGACATCTTGTATTGAAATGGGGAATAGAACAGAGCCTTCGGCTGGCTGTGGGGTTTCCCAGTCTCTCCATTACTTGTCCTATGCGCTAAATTCGCCACAAACCCTATACTACCAAAATCAACAGAAACTTCGTGGTTCACTTCCCATACTAACCAAAAGTAACACAAGAACACGGATATTTTAATCAGTGTAAGACGATGAAAAACGACCCTGTATCAGCGAGTATCCCGAGGAATCCAAAAAGCACGGTCTTAAACCCGTGATTTTTCAAAAATTCTGAGAGGCGCATCGAATCGTGTGACGAAAAAAGGAACGACAGAGGGAGGGAAGGTAAGATTTTCATTGAAGCTCCACTCGGCCATTCAAATGCGAAGGGGTTGACGCAAGAGATTATCATGGGGCTGACAGTGAGGCTTATTAATCCGGTCCTACCGCGACGACCGGATTCTAAAGCGCTGCACCGCGGAAAACACACGAACCGTATATTCAAACATTCGAGCGACCCGGGCGTGGACCTCGATCTGAAGATTTAACCTCTTCGATGCCTCCCTTCGAATCTCTGATATATGGGCAGGGTAAACACTCTGTAACTGATTTGAGAGCCCCGAACGCAGAAACCGGATCGCGGATTGGGAGTGAAATATTGAGGGCAGTAAATGTGTTTCGATGGCCACAGCGCGACACCACGTATCTCCATTTCGACGGTGAAACTACCAAACCACGTATCTCGTTCGCGGTGTTTAAAAATCTACGCTCACATTTTATTTTTTTGAAGTAGACCAAATCAATATCATTCCTTGAAATTTTCACGGAATTTTCTCCGCACAAAGAGGGAAAATTACAGAAATTTTCAAGACTGGATGTTACGTAGTTTTTCATTTAAAAAATAAAGTATGACAGGAAGTCTGCGACGTCGCAAACCGAGATACGTGGTTTGGTAGTTTCACCATCGATTTGCAACGTTGCAGACCCGCTGTTATAATTGGACCAGTGGCGTGGCGTGCTTTGCAATAAATCGATTGGTATGCCATTTAACCCAATGGAAAAGAATCGATAGACAGGGTGTTCGCAACGAACACCCTAATAATCGATTCTTTTTCACAGCTTCAAATGAAGAAATATCCATAATCGATCATTCGCGCCTCGCCACTGAATTGGACCGTGTTCAGTCGAAAGGAACCAAGCCACGTCAGCTACCACCATTCAAATGGGCGATTGAATTTTGTACAAAAGAGCGTTTGTGCCTTGAAAATTTTAATGAATTTTCCTTTGAGAAAACTCACTGAAATTTGCACAAGAATCCGCACAAACGATTCCATGCAAAAAATTAAATTGTCCAATTAAAGGTGATAGCTGATATGGCTTGGTTCCTCTCGGCTTAGCGCGGTTCAAAAATTGAATCATGCCTACTTTGTCTATTACCGCAACTTTTGGTTGGGGCCTCAATCAAAATACAGATGATGACCAGTGGCTAGGCGCGGATGATCGATTATCGATATTTTCCCATTAGAAGATATGGTAAAGAATCGATTATTATGGTTTCCGTTGCGAACACCCTGTTAGTCGATATTTTTCCGGGGGTAAAATGACAGATCAATGGATGTATCGCAAAGCACGCCACGGATAATGACTTGCGATGTTCCATTATTGGAATTTCTTCATTTTCAGAAAACCAGCCTAACAGAGAGAAAACAAACATTAAACGTGAACAATTTTAAGACAGTTGTTTAAACTTTAACTGCTCGGGAAATATTGCCGGAAAGGCTCATCAAAAAAGAGAGTTAGGGGAAAACTGAAATCGCTGCCTATGAGGTAACCAAATAAAGGACTTGCAAAATACGACTCCCCACGACGACGTGAGAACCCTTAACCAGGGTAGAAAATTGGAGTTTTAAGGGGTGATTTGTCGATGAGGGGGTGTAAAGGGGTAGGGTGACTAAACGAAGCGCTCGGGGCTATTTCGACACCCCGCGACCGGGCGGCCGGCGCGGCGTCCCGTTTTCGGCCCCGGGAAAAACTCTTTTAATTACTAACCTCTTTCAGAGTTCGAGGCTTGAAACCGTAGATCCGATTCATTAATACCCTTCAAACGCCACGGAGCTAACTGGGCCGTTTGGTGAAAAATCCGACCCGGAGGACCAGTCCGGTAAAAAGGTCAGAAATAAATACAAAAATTAAAAACGAAAAAAATAATAATGCGCCGGGAAAGGGGTTAATACTCGCGAGTCGTGTGTGGATCCGTTCCTATTTTAATTTTGATTCTCTTAGAGCATTATTTATGGCCGGGGTTATAATAGGAGAGTATGCAAATCAGGCCTGTCTTTTGCACGGAGGGGCGAAGCGAGCGGGCGCTGGGATATTGTAATGAGCGTTCTGATGAAAGACGCGGCCCGGAATCAAACGGCCGGTTCCAACTCTTTTGGCCCCTCTCGGCTGGAAGAAAAACCAACCTATATTTGAATATGACGTAGTTTGATGGAGGGCTCCTGCCGGTACTTATGAAACCTCGCCACCCCTGATCCCTGATATCCTGAGCCCCCATCCGGTGTCCTGGTGGGTTTTCGGGCCTTTTCGGGCGTCGCGGTGTCACTCTATGCTAATTCGGCCGGTAGTTTTCCCTCCGGCGATTCCGATTCTCGGCGAGTTTAGCGCGATGTGTTATTAAGTGAAACCGAGTGCAAAGATGAAGATCGCAAGCGTAAATACAGTAATCAATTCTCGGATTGTAAGTGTTACCCTATAATTTCGAGTCCGCGCTGGCGCAGATGTCGCTCGAAGATTCCGAAAAATCAATGGTATGAAAGAAGGAAGGGGATAGGTTCTTTCGCAAAGCCTCATGGAACGTAAGGACGAAAAAAGCGGAAAGCTATAATACGTAAGTATCGGTTAGCTCAGAGGATTTCAAGAAAATTTCCTATATATGTACGGAGTCGCGTAATGCTCGGTTTTTCAAGAACTTAAAAGTAACTAATTGTAGCCGGACCACGGTTAGAAATATTCTTTGTATCAGAGACATTCTCCGTGGTCCGGCTACGATGACTTACTTTTAATTTTTTGGTTACTAGTCCTTCAGATGAAACACTGTGCATAGATTAACTAAAAACTACGGCAGGATCCCCAGGTTTTCTCACAGATTTCAAAAAAAAAAAAATGCCTCTATTTTTTTAAACCCTTGCAATAATATTTCGCACTATACTTTATTAATAATTAAACAATAGCGGCATGATCTTACTAACGATACATAATGTGTTCCAATTGGCCCGTAAGCCACCCATACGGCCAATTGTGGGGCCTTGAGACTTTTTTACGGTATACCGGGGGTGTTTTCTCACAGACGCTGTTCGTCCTTCGCCTCGCAAGCGGATCCTGATTAAAATACAAAACGGAATAAACGAAAACTCAGAGGCTGGCAGATGTTTTTACAATGATTCTCATCTAATTTGTACAACAGATGCTCAAATGGCAACTGCATTCCGTATGCGAACAGCCTCAATGAGCGCACTTCTTGCGGGTACTAAACATATACGAGCCGAAATGGCACTTCGTGTAGCCGCTGATATTTGTTTTATTTTCCACATTTACTTCTTTTAATTCTCTTTACATCTCATTCTCGCTCATCGGGCTCGGCAGTAGAATTATCGAATTCCTTTCCAGGTTCGCTTGTACGTCGTTTTCCGCACGAAGGAACGTAACTCCATTCCAACGTTGCAAAATCAACTCGAAAAATTTAATTTCTTGCGAGAATGCACCAGTGCAAGCTCTCTCTGGGGATTTTCTGATTTTTGCATGAGGGGCCATTCAAGTAACACGCAGGGTTGCAATTGTTCATGAAAAATAAAAAATCTTGAAATTTCATGTGTAATATTTCATGAAATTTCAGAAAAACTTGAACAATATTTTTCGAAATTAAATGCAAAATTAAATCGAAGGCGGCTGGTTTTTGCTTTTTTGGTATAAATTTAGTGCGTGTTGCATACCTAGTCCCTGAAACTATGTTTCGTATTTTTCACAGCTTTCTGATATTTCATGAAATATTTCACGGAAATTTTCACTATTTCATATTTTTCATTTCATCCGTGCAACGCTGCTATCGCAACGTCGCATTTTAGTGAAATATAAAAAGAACCTGAATTTTTCAAGCTGTTTTCTCAGCGTTTTCTTGATTCAATTAAAATGGGGGGGAGGGGGTAGGCCAGTGTTACGTGATTCAAAAGGGGGGAGGTGTAGGGTGTAGGGTGTAGGGCTGCGTGTTACGGGTGCGTTACAAGTGAGGGGGATAAAAAGATCGGAAAAGTGCGTTTCTTAATACTTAAACGCCGTCTAAGATCCGAAGATAAATCAGTGGAAATCTCTGCCAAGATTCTACCGGTGTAAATAGAATTCGCGGCGGGAAAGTCGGCAACATCGAAATGCAGTTGCGTTCTTTCGCGAGACGACCGACATGTTGTCTCTCTCGGTAATTTATTCTTGTATAAACGTCCTTTTTTGCGCATCGGTAGGTGGGACTGATCGGATGGCCATCGGGTCCGTGAATGTTGAAATGTTGAAAATCCACTTTTTTCCTCCTTCGAGCCGCCGGCTCTTCCTTCTTTTTCACATCGATTCCCGTGTTTAATTGGGACGGAATTCTGCCGAATCACTTGCCGCCGCCCCGGCCGCGCAGTGCAGGAAGGGGCGGAGCCCTCGCTCGTTTTCATGCTTTACGCTTCCAATTCGCCGTTAACACTGGTGGTGACATGCGACGGATTACACTGATTTCTAAGCTCGGGAAACAGGCAACGGCCTCGGATGTGAGTTGCGCACGGACGTGGAAATGTTGGGTTGTCAACTGCGAATCATCGTAAACAAAACGCCAACACTTATTTCATCGGTTCGTCGGGAAGTTTTGCGTGCCCTATGAAAGAGTTCCAGCTTTGCGAAGATTGTTCGGGGTGACAAGCGTAATGCTCATGCTACGTTATTTGTGCCGAATGATGAATTACGATTTTACCGAGAGAGAACGCTGTATGCACAATTGCACACTTGTGTGTCTCTTTTGTTAAAAAAAAACTCTAGGTTTGTTTTTTTTCTTTTTTAAAAAAATATTCAAAGATAAGACTAGGAGCATTCTTAAGAAAATCTCAAATTCCTTTAATATCTCAATTTCCCTTTGTCTATCGCTTTGTCTATCAATTTTAATAATCAGCCCTCCAGCGGGCTTATATTATTGAAATTTGACATAAGGAGTATAGAGAGATCCTATCGGTTGAAATGGGTGGTTCTTATAGACTATGGACTAACTATCGAATCTCTCGTGGGTTGCCGTTAGTTATACTATTTCCTACGTCCTTTGTCCATTGCAACCACCCGCTTCCACCAATAGGATCCCTCCATATCCTTTTTGTCTTCTACATTCTGTCTTCCTTTAGTCTATTGCTTTGTCTATCAATTTCAATAATCAGCCTACAAGAGCGCTCCAGTTCGTCCGTTCCTCGTCTCTGTCATGTGCGTGGACTAATGAATGAACGAACCATTGCGTTAAGGACCGCTCTTCGTCCAGGAGACTCGAGCCCATGCATACCATCGACCATCGCGCACCACAAATCACATTCGCAGGGCCCGAAAGGGAACGATACCTTTGCCTTAATGTTCGGTTAATTAACGCAATAAATTTGAAATTAAACGCACAACGAACGGCCGACTAATTAATTTCGCCATCGTGACATGCGGTTTCATTTTGTAGCGCTCGGATGATTTCGATGGAACTGGTTATTTATCGCACATCTGGATGGAACAAAGTCATGGAGCCTCGTCTAGTCGCTTTCTTGCGATCCGTTTCCCGCGCTTATTCTTTCTCGATTCCTCTCGGATAATTTACGTCTACTTCCAATTTTATTCCAATCACATTTGCGCTACATTTGGTAGGTTTGTCAACATGATGGTCAAATCATAAGCAATTTTACGGTCGCATCCATATTCCATAGTCGTTTCTAAGTTACTCCTTTCCTCAGGATCGCCCACTTCCGCAGTGGATGGGGGGAGGGAGTTGTCACACTGGAGAGAGAGAAAAAAAAAAAAAAAATAAAAAAAAAAAAAAAAATAAAAAAAAAATTAAAAACACACATTGGATCTAAAGTCCAGACTCTTGAAAACATTGACAAGAAAAAGGACTCTTGATTTAAGCAGATTTAAGCTTAAATCAAAAGGAAATCCGCTCAAATTAAGAGGCTTGGTACTTGATTCAAGCTTAAATCTGATTGAATCAAGAATATTTTTTCTTGCCGATGTTTTTAAGAGTCTGGCTGGACTCTAGATCCAATGTGTTTCTTTTTCCAGTGCATCGTGATTATACGGGTGTGTTAACGTAGCCTCATGAAAAAGAATAATTTTTACCATCCTTAAGTAAAATTGAGTACAATATCTGGAAATAGACCCTTCCAAGATTCACAATGATTTGCTACCCAAAAAACACAAATCCTTAACGTGGAATTCGAGGATTTTCAACCGTGGAAAATATCCGCTTGGATAAAGAGATATCAAGAAAATGTATGTCAGTAAGTTAGAATTCTTCTAGCCGACGTGCGTTGAAAATCAGCAATAAGCTGAAAATCTCAATGCAGAGAAAAAAAGCTCGTATGAGCACAATTTTCCCTCAAAGAGATACGCTTTATTAGTTTGTGAAAATTTATGTAGGGAAATCATGACGTTTCAGATTTTCGGTACCTTAGTAATACTCTATTTTTGAGTCCGCGAATTACTGCCAATTTTTACGGGCGGACGGAAGAAGGAGGCTTCAGACCCCTTACACACCTGCAGTTCAAAGAACTTGCCTCTCTTGTCTTGAGTGTCGAGGTGTTCGTGCGATAATGAAGGGGGAAGTCAGAAGGGATCAGCACTTGACATTCAAATCAGTGGAGCGGCTTGCTTTGCGATATATCGATTTATCGGCAATTTAAACCTATGGAAAAGGATCGATAAACACGGTGTTCGCAACGAACACCATAATAATCGACTCTTTACCATAGCTCCAAATAGGGGAAATATCGATAGTACGGCTTGACCGGTCAAGGCAGCAAAGCTTGCCTGTAAGAAGGTCAAGCTATCCTGTATATTATAGCCTGTATTATTTACCATTTTTTTCTGGTTTTTAATCTGACTATTTCTTTTCTGTTTCAGGTAAGTTTCAATTTCTTATCCGTAATGATTTGAACAGAAGATCTCATCGCTTGCTCGCTCAGTAGGTGTAAGTCAACAATGTTCTACAATACGTAATTCATATTTTTAGTCCCTTTTTAACGAGGGAAAGAAGGGCTTTAAGCAATATCCTTGTTCCCTTAGTTTGAATTATGCGCAACATGTTTTTTCTAAGTTTAGGTAGCGAAAAACTGTTAAGGCAATTATTTTGTTTGTTGTAACGGATCGAATTTTTCTCAGTGGAGATCGCAAAATTGATCGCATGGATGGCTGCAATGGTTGCATGGCGGTGCATAATGATTTGCCGATTGCATAAATGATTGAATCTATTTTTTTCTCGTCCCAAGCGCAGAATCATTAGAGGACCCCACGTATTGGAGATGAATGCTACTTTTGGATGGGTTAACTTACAGCCTGATGGCTTTGCTTGTTATGGACTTTTCTTGAATCCCTAATGTGAGCCCTTGATGGGATGCACAAAGGGTCTCTCATCGGGGACTTAATGACTAACCTTAAATGATGGCTTACATGATGCCGATCGTGCGGTTGAAACGACCTGCCTCGATTGTGAGCGCCCGAGTTCGGATGAACCATTTGGCAATGTGGCTTTGCTGAGGAAAAACACCGTATGAGCCTTTATAAATTGCCAAATCTTCTCGTTTAAAAATCGAGTTTTTAGAGAAGCTCACGAATATTGTTCAGTTTTTTTGAGAACTTAACTCGGAACGGAGAATTCGCCAGAAAAATCATGAATATCTTGATTTAGTGAAAAGTACTGAATAAACTGGGCACGAGGATATCGTTGGTTTCTAAACGGAGTAATTATGAAAACGATGTGTCGAAATGACCTGAAAAATGACCTATGCTAAAACACTTGTGTTTAAATGGGAAATGCCACCTGATGACGTCACAAAGTGGTAAATTATCTCCTTTTCTTATCTATTCTACAATTTCCCACATCGGAAAGCAATTACAAAAGTATTTCGAATTTTTTAGATTATTAAGCCCTTACACTTAAATGGAGCAATAATTTTTTTTTGCAATTTCTCATCTCGCACTCCATGCAGAGGTGTCAGAAAATCCCAAGGAGGAATATCAATATACCTCTCCTCAAAATAACTATTTTGTAAGGGGGAATTTGGCAACGCACCACTGTTCATACATCGTTTTTCCTCAGCAAGGCAAAACGCCGGTCGTCCCTCGATTCATTAGCGGCCGAGCAAACTTTCGATCCCGTTTTCCGCAACACGCGCTCCCGTGGTGGAAAAGCGAGTCTCTTTTTGTTCGACCTGGGCCCCGCAGGGCGACAAAACGCATATTCCCGGCGGATAATTTTTACAATTAATTTTCAGCGCCGGCCTATTAATTGATAGATTATTTTATTATGCCCGGTGTAATCCCTTTGTCCGGGTCCGATTGTGAAACGCTCGTCGCTCCGCCGCTGTCCCTGTGTTTACTATTATCAGATTAATGGATTTCGCATCATTTTTCAATCCCGCTTTCTCCCGCGCGCCGAGTATGTAGAACGGGTCGATTCCCCCTTTTCTCGACTTTTTTTTTTTAGATTCCCCCTCCCCTCCTCTATCAACCCTTTCGTTTGCATACCGGTTGTCGCGAGGCACCCCAACAATGCAGGGCATTTTTCGATCAAAAGGAACTATATGCATTTAGACTTGAGCCCTGTTACGCGTGTAACCTCACGGATCTCAGGACTCAAATCAGAGCGGATATAATTCTTTTTGAAATCGAATCCGCCCAATGCGTGCGGCCTCTGTCCGATTTTGAAGTGTTAACTGGTACATACTCGTTGATAGCATCATTTCATGTGCCGCTGATTGTTCACTTTTCAAAGTGATGTCGTCCGTCTCTCTCTCTCTACTCTGTCTTTCTTTTGTGAGCGCGTTCATATTTATTTGCACAGATATATTTGTTGATCGTTGATTACGCGTGTATCGAGACTAGTTTAAATAAATGAACGATTTATCCCGCGCGCGGCCGGGCATCGACGCACATGTCACCGCGCGGGCTCCGTTTTTTTCTTCTTCCGTTTTAATTTTATTTTCCCGGTCATTTTGTAATGGTTGCCCGATTTGCGGGAACGGGTTTTGAAAAATGGAGCCGCGTTGCGACTGGAACATGTCGCGCCGCTGACGTGGGCCCCATTCAGAGTCGGGTGTTTTGTGTCCGATGGCGCTTTTCAGCGCGCGCGAGTTTCGTCGCTCTCGGAATCGAACAATAAAATAGTCAAGAAACTAAGTTATTAATGATGTTCGCGCCCGATGACTGTTTGATTGCAATTGAACGAGCGACATAGTAATTCCCGCGTTTAAATCGTCATCAACCGAGTCTTCCAATTCCGAAAGGGATTGGACGATTATCAACACGTCGTCGTTTAGATCAAGCCACTTCGTGTCTTTACGAAGGGTTAACATGAGCAATATCGTGACCCTGAAAGAAACTGGTCAGGATGTCTACGAGTAAGGAATTTCCGGGAAGTCCGGAAATAGTACTGATTTTTTAAGAGCGGTCCGGAAGTACTGAAAAAGTGCGGAAATTCTGTAAGATGGTCCGGAATTTTTCCATTTTTTGTAATTTTTGTCGCATATTGAGCGTGAAATTCAAATTTTTGAAAATTGAATTTCGTCAATTGGAGGTACTGAAGAAGTACCGAATTTTCCTATTGAGGAGATACTGAATTTCTGAGGTAGGTACAGACTGAAAAAGTACTGTAAAAGCACTGATTTTTGGTCAGCCTGTTATAGTAGACACCTATATTGTTGGTATGTTTTCATAAGAAAATTCACACGGTGCGCAAAGAGGAAACATGAGCCATGTTTTCCATATGTGCCGTCTCCTGATTGGCTGACGATTTCGGCCAATGATAAGGTTGGCCGGTGCTTAAATTTTTAACTCAAATGGGAATTTACATAAGGTTTATTTCCGCGGTGCGAAATAACTCGCCAACGAAGAAAAATTTACGTGTCGGAAACTTCAAAAGTCGATTCTCGGGAATTTTATGAAGAGGATGGTACAGATGGTACAAGAGGATGGAAGTTGTCAAATTGCCTTCGACAAATCACAAATTTGCTGGAAAGTTTGGATGTATTTTTTCTCAAATTTTTCAGAAAATTGTGTTAGTGTTTGGATCTATAGTGTGCGAAACTTTCAAAGAAAAATATGCATAAATTTTCTCAAAAATTTACGTTTTATTCATAGAAATTTGGCAGCGGCATTCTTCTTTTTAGCATGGTAGAGTAGCATACGGTAGTACAATATTCCTCGGAACAACCCATCTGCTACGAACAAACTCCGTGATTATAACTCAGCATATTTTTATTCATGAAATATGAAAACCGAACCTGGGGCGTTTAATAAGAAAAAGGTACACTTCTCAAAAATGCGAGAAAAATAGGATGATGTAGCTAAAAAAAGGAACGAAAGCGAGAGCAATAAATCATGCGAGAAAGGAGTACGTAGGATCCGGGAAAAAATGGAGGGAACACACGGTTACGAGTGAGAGTATCCACTTTTTGTAGGAAAAACTTCGCTCGGGCCCGATCATGGAAGCCTATTATTTAGTAATATTTTTTACCCGCTCGCGATGAGGTGTCACCCTTTATATTCAACTTCCGCCCACCTTTGCTTCCACACCTTCATCGATTAGAAAGTACAAAAAACCCGAGTCGGGCGGAAAATAAATGGATACCTTCACCGGTGGCGAGGCCGGGGCTAGCGCCCTTTGCCGATCGACCCGGAATAGCGCAGCGCAAAAAAAGGAAGGATTCCTAAAATAATATCAAAATGGGATTTGATTTTCTACTCTTTCTTCGCCTTCCTAAGCGCTTGATATCGCGGATAACGCGTGTTTTTAATCGAATTTCTAAGCTCGCCCGGAACCGAGGGTGTGGGGTGGCCTCAATGCCAGGGACTTGTCCTGAAGGAAAGGGCGTTCCACGATTTGCACTGCGGACTGCTTATGTCATCGAGCCAGTGTTGTCAAACGGGATGTCTCGCACATGTGTACCTTACCATAGAGTATCTACAGGGTTATTCTAAAGTCACGAACCACTGGCCGTAACTTTAGGTCTAATTATGATATCCATCTGCGGTTTCAGACGTTTTTCCTCATACCGAAGGGGAAATTATTTTTAGGTACTTTCCAGGTTTTGATCCCCTCGGGGGCAGGGGGCAACTCAAAAATTTCAAATGACCACCCCCCTCATGGCCAGTGGTGCATGACTTTTGAATGACCCTGTATATGGGAAGAGTACGAACGTGTCGGTAATTTTGGAGATTCACCCAAATCAACCGCAAACTGGAAAATTTCTAATCGCGCACGTTTGCCGTGATCCCGAGCTCACATTTTCTGCACCCCTGAAAGTGCCACCTGGAACTTTCCCGATCACTCCCGGGGAATTTTACGTTCACTAGAAAAAAAATCGCTTGGATCTGGAGTCCAGACTCTTAAAAACATTGACGAGAAACCATACTCTTGATTCAATCGGATTTTTCCTTAAATCGAAGCGCCACGCATCTTGATTTAAGCGGATTACCTCTTGAATCAAGCGAATTCCAATCGAATCAATATTTTTTCTCGTCAATGTTATCAAGAGTCTGGACTCTAGATCCAAGCGACTTTTTACTTTCTCGCTACCCTAGGGTAGAGGAAGTATTGTCATCCTGCAAGGGAAAAAAACAAAAGAGTTGAAATTTCATCATTTCTGGACGTTTTAAGGTCCCAGGAGTCAAAATAACCATACTTGAAAAAAATGTGTGTCCGTCCGTCCGGCGTCCCCTAAATCTGTGTACAGCGATATCTCAGAATCTATCTGTTCGATTTGATTCAAAATTTGCACAGAACACCATATCTATGGTCTCTTTATGCACGTCAAACGATTTTGGGGTACGCTAAATTTTTTTTTTTGGGGGGGGGGGGCTAGGGGACATTGTCCATCTTTTTTTTGAGTGGTATCGTTCCCAGCACTAAACTTACCCGGGAAACTTCGATCCTCAGGCGTATCCAAACTCGGTGGACGCTCCACGACAATGCGACCGAAATCAGAGTGCGCGATTTCCCAAGCGGGCAAAGAGAACACAATGTCCAGCCTCGGCCGGCGTCTCGTGGGCTTTGGGGCATTTTCCGCGACAAGGCGCGACGCCTCCTTCCCATCAGAGCGCACCTTTATTGCGGCATGCGAGTGTGAGTGTGCGTGTGCGTACTATGTAAGTGAAAATTTCGTCGTCTTTTTTTCGATTCCGGAGCAAAATGCGGGCTATTATGGCTCGGTGATTGAGTCTGGCTGCGGACAAGGAAGTCTGGCGCGCCGGCCTGTCACGTCGAGCGCGGAAACGCGGGAAACCCGAGACGCTTTTCGGCGGCCCCGGCGAGCGCGGCAAGCATGGTAGCACGGCAATCAGGCGGTCGGCCCGCGGTTGGCGCCACCACCGTCGCGACGCCGCCGCCGCCGCGACGCGGTTGCCTCAATCTGGACGCGATGAAATATCTCAAAAATGGATATCGGCCCCGGCCCCGTGTCTCTCAACCTCTGTCACTCCCGTGCCGCTTTTTCCACGGCCCTCGCACCATCCACACGTCAGTAGGACGTCTAGCATCAGCAAAATCTGGAAAATATCAGGAATTTTGGCCGATCAGGAAAAAATCAGGAAAATTGGAAAAATCGGACGTTTTATCAGGAATTTTTCTCACGCGAATCTCCTCAGCGGAGAAGTCTTACTGATTTTTGCCTACCGTGCCAGGAGTCGTCGCGCCGTCTTTGTTTCCGATAATGTCTCACCCGTAAAGTGTCGTATAGTGAAGGCCTCAACAAAAATCAGGAAAATATCAGGAATTTCCAAAATGAAAAAAATCAGGATTTTTTTATAAAATATCAGGAAAAATCAGGAAAATATCAGGATTTTTCAAAATTAAAAAATACTGGACACCCTGGTCAGGCTTGCCACAGTCAGGGAGTACCGGGGATAGGATACCAGGGGACCAGGGATGAGGACAAGGCGCATAAGCGCACTTTTTGAAAAAACTGGGTTATTAATGATTTCAAGTAAAACTAGTCTTAATAAATATTATGTGAAAAACTCGCTCCCAAATTCCAATTTTTAAGCATTAAATAGTCAGTTAGAACTTTCTTTCCGTCATGAAGATCCATGTAATTTCGAAACTTTAAACGCGTATTTCTCGAAATAGGAGAAAGTGCACTTATGTGCCTTGTTCTCCAAGCCCCTCATTGAAGTTGTTGGCATTTTTTATCGCAAGGGTCGATATTAGACCTTTGTAATGACCTTTTTTCAGTATAAAAGAACTATGGATAGGATACCAGGGGATCAGGGATGAGGACAAGGCGCATAAGTGCAGTTTTCGAAAAAATTGAGATATTCATGAACTCAACTAGAACTAGTCTGAAAGTACATTCTGTGAATAATTCACAAAAAAATTCAACTTTAAAGCATATTTAAAGCTATACCTTATTTGCGGATTTTTGGACAGTATTTTCCTCTACTTACTGGCCCGTTCGAATCCGAAGCCTGATGTCATTTCTGAGCGGCTTCTCGCCATGCCTCACCCATATGATAATTTTTCTGGTCTGGTTCGTGCCGCGGAAGATGGTGTCAATATATTTCTCATAAAACACCAAGATCTGCAGTTACCGTTTTGTCACCAAACGGACCCACACAGGAAAAAAATGTCAAATTGAATTTGGAGCAAGGCGCAGAAGTATAAATTTGGAAAATAACTTGTCGACGCACCTCTTGAGCTGCTTTACCGGTCTGCCGTGAAACTTTGTCATGCCTCTGAAAAACATCATATGAGCATTTGAACGTTGCCTTTCCCGCGATAAAATTTAGATTTATGAGAAAAGTTTTGAATATTTACCCTATTGGGACCGTATTAAATTGCGATTACAGTTCTGCGATAAGTTCGGAAGAAAAAGGCCGAAATAAAGAAGGAGTTAGAGACAAGAAGAGGAAGAGGAAGGGGAAGGAGAGGAGGGTGAAAGGAGAAGAATAGGAAGTAAAGTCTCTGCTTTCCTTCCTTTGTTCTCTCACTGAAAAAAAGTAGCTTGGAGCAAGCGTGATGATTCTTTAATTTGCCGCCAATAATTTTTTTCATCATGCTTTAAGCTGAATTTTTCTTGATACAAGAAAAATAATGTTCGGGTTAAGCAAAAAAGTAGCTTATATTAACCAGACCAATTATTGATTTAAGAAGAATTACCTCTTGGCGGCAAATTCAAGATTCTTTTTTTTTTTCAGTGGAAAATTCGTACTTTACAAAAATAAACGTGGCAACATCCTATGGTTCATACGGCGTTCCTTCTCAGCACGGCAGAACGGGTTCAGAGTAATGCTGGTTCAGCTTTTGACTCGGCAAAAGTCGAGAAAGGGTCGGAACCGCACTTTTTCCTGTATATGATCCTTTTCAGCACGCACGTGGGGCGTTGGGAGTTCGGAGAAGTCGGAGCGGAGGAGCCAGACTTTTTGGCAAGTGAACGGGCAAATGACAAGACTTATAACGGCTCGCGGAGGATTTTGACGACTTTAACGGGCTTTTTCCTGTAAGGTGCGATCGGCGATACAAATCGGAGGTCAAGGAAAAATATAAATTAGAATACCCATCGGAGGCATCGGGAATCGTCATTGATCCAAGTTCAACGAACCTGGGTGACCGAGTATGCTCGCGAATTTTGATGTCTATTTAGCATTTTTTCCTCAACTCAGAATTTGTCTGGAATCCCCATTGTGGCGCCTAAATTAATCCCGCAAATAAAGCGCGCTCGCGACATGACACCGCTGCGCCCATCGCGACGCTTGTCACAACTCCGCCGCTTGCACCTCGTGCACTGCACGTTCCGTTTATAAACCCCTCTGACGTGCTAAGGAAGAACGACGTATGAGCCTTCAGACATTGCCATGTTCCCTCCAAAAAAACTAATTGTCTAATTGACTTTTTACCTATACATTACGGCGCGTTTAGTGAAAAGTTAGACGCATACCTAGATGTTTTCTTAACAGAACTGGTAAGTAGCTGTAACTTGGGGAAGACAAAAGTACAGATGATGAAATCGTGAAGAACAGAAAAAGCTCTCTCTTGGGGTGCTGAAAACTTTGAATAATCACGTAATATGAAAATTCAGATTTTTAGGGGGCAATTTTTAGGGGCCTCACTGGCCCAGAGCCTTCATTTTTGAGGCGCCATGGCCGATTTTTTAGGCGCATTTGGGTTTCGCACTGTGAGTTTCGAAAACTGTCCTGGAGGAACCCTGGAATGTATGGAAAACGTCGTTACTAAATGGTGCTAAAAGGAACTATACGCATAGAGTTCTCATGCAACATGTTTCCTTTCAGCACGAACACGTCGAAATCAGTCTACCGGCTCAACTGTTTTTTCCCTCGAAGGAACTTTCCGCTCTCAAACACTTTAAGTATCGCCAGCGGCGCTTTATCATCAATCCGAACGGAGATATCAGTCGACGTACTCGCCCGAAAGACGGAATTTTTAAAATCGGAGCATCCGATTTTGGGGATCACTCCCGGGCCCCCCGGTCGACTTTCGGGGCGGGGGGAGTCGGGCGCGCCGCCATCATCGTCATTTTTTTCCTCGTTTTTAATTGTCCGAAAACAATCGTAAAACGATTTTCACCAAATCGGGGAAGAAGCGGAGCTCGTCGCACAACAATAAAAAGCGGACCGGTTGCGGGCGCACCCGCGGGCTGCGTGCCCAGACCGCGCGCGCGCGCGCCCGGAAGCCAAGCTGGACCGGTTCGTAGTCGCGGATGCCCCCCCCCCCCCCACCCCCCTTCTTTCGGGAGACCGTGGTTGTTTGCTTCAATTTGGCAGGTCCACCGCTGGCGCACAGTGGATCGAGTCAATGTGAGAGGTCGGATGGAAACTTTAAACGCTTATAACTCTGTTTATACAAAACTTAGAGATTTTAAAAGTGGTTCCATTGGTTTCTTAGTGAAATTTTCTTCTACAAGCACCCCTTGAAATTTATAATGTGACGAAATAAGCATCAAAATTTGCAGTTTTAGTCCAAAAATTTATGTCCGGCCCCTCCGATTGATTCGGTCCATTGTGTGGTGGCGCGTCTCCCATTTCGCGTGCAATTAAACGCGAGACGGCGAAATGCGAGGAATGAAGCGAGCTGGAAGTGGCTCGCGCGCCGATTGCAATGCCCTATCGCGCGAAGGAAAAATGCCCGATAAAAATTCGAGTGTTGTCCAAATATTGGACAGGGTGTCCACTATCAGGAAAAACCGGAAAATAGCAGGTAAATCGATGTCATTAGGAAAACCAGGGAAATGTCAGAAAAATTAGCCGTGGATTAGCAGATTCTGAGTGATCTTTCAACATTTTTTACATATTCGTGGATAAATGCTTCAAGATATTGAAGAAGGATTGAGTATTCACACATTTGCCATGAAATCATATTTTATTGAAAGAAATTCGGAAACGCTTGAATCCATGCAGCGTTTCTCGGAGAGACTGAAACTTCCCTCCCTCGCGACTCAGAAATAATTTCATATCCAGACCCCCCTCAAGAAATCAATAACCGGAGACACCCACCCCCACCAGTATTAAAAAATGGCCCGAAACCACCGGTACTCATTAGAGTTAAAAATTTTCGACTCTGGTTGTAATTTTTGGGATTTCTCGGCTTTGATTTCCCCGCGAAATGTTGTGGACCCAGCACCATTTCTCCACCTCTGGCAACATTTAAATGTTCTTACGGCGTTTTTCCTGAGCACGGCATTTCTGGCGCCACCGCGGTCCTACGCTCACCTCAACCGAATAATTTTCTCCGTCCACAGACGGAGGGATCGGAACTATTGGGAGAATGTCAAGAAATCCAGGATCGAGTCTGAAATCGAAGCCCCGGCCGGGGCCGAGAGAACTAGAATGTAAACCAGGAGATAGGCGACACGATAGCTGGTGGCTCGCATTTCTTGGCGCTTTTTGACGGACTCGCTTCGAGACAGCTCCACTCCAACTTCCTTTAATCTCCAGCAAAACTCCACTCAGGTCTCGACCGCGGTGCAAGACGCGTATGGCGTATCAGAAATCGTCTCGCAGACGAAACCGCGTAACTCCCGCTTTAGGTGAGCCGTGGAGAGTGTGGTGTTATATGGACGCAGGGTTCAGGTTAAAGTGCCGTTACGCCCTTTTGTCGGCAGAGTGACGAAATGAATACCGTCCCGTTCTCAAGCCGCGGCGACAGCTAGGTTACTATAACCCAGTTTATTGATTACCAGCCGAGGCTCATATATTAACACCTGGCCTCGTGTGCCTTATAAATCCCTTATTCCTGACGCACTGACAATGAGTTTAATTTCACTAGAACTAATGTTTCCAAGGTTTTAGCTTTTTACACATAGAACTTTTGCACTACAAAATGCTAAGATTTCTTCCTACAATGCTGATTTAATGAAAAAATAGTAGAGACACACATGTAGATTGCAAGGCCGAAGGCAAATATATTTAGTTACTTTCAGAGTGAGACAGAAGATCCACCATTTTGAATCTTGTATTCAAGCACAATGTTGACGTGAAGACAAGTGATCCCTTATTATACAACAAATATTGCCTACGTTCACGCAAATTGTTCACGCAATGCGGCAAACAGTGCGATCAGCGTGAAACGCATAGCGCCGACAAGACTGCGTCAATACTTCACGCATTGCGTCAATACTTCACGCATTGAGTCAAACACAATGCGTTCAGCAGCGGTCGGCGTGAAACTCATAGCGCCTACAAGACTGTCGGAATACTTCACGCATTGCGCCAAACACGGTGCGGTCTGCGCGGCGCGGCGGCGAAAGTTAAAATCATTAATCCACATTTATGTTTGTTCTTTCATAATTTTTTCGTTTGTTTCTTATGAATGGAAGGCCTTGTCCAAACAGAGATAGGTTTACGAGACTTAACTTTCGCGCAAAGTTCCGTGAACTTGTGCTAGTGGTGTTGACAGGGCTTTCCCAAAAAGTGTGTTCAACACAAGTAAACGCGTCTTATGCACCCCTCCGCCCTCCCCCGCTGTCACGTTCATTTGATGGTTTTTATTGGTGTTTCGAAACGAATGAGAAGGGGGCGGCAAAATACAGGCGGCCCGCGGCAAGTATATAGGTAAATCCGGCCCTGAAAACAAAACAAAACATGAAACTCCAACGATCTTTTCAGCTCTCCTTCCGAGTGGAAAACTCTCCTCGGGTTTGTGTTTGTTCCCCTTCAAAGTAAGCGTGACTGTACTGTGATACCACTATTCGACCACGCAGGAGCCCGCGCTGCCTACATCCAAAATTGCAGGCGAACTGAAACTATTGTAAATCGAAGAAGTTGCACATCTTCAGATATACGTCTACAGGTCTTCAACAAACATGAAATATTATAGATCCACGCTATTTTTTTACAACCCTATTTAAACATCAGATCGCATTTACACAGTCTCATCGCAGTCTTATTCTTATGTTGTCAAACGTGACCCCATTCAGTGTTCGGTGACTCGACCCTAACAGATCGCTGCCAACTTGCTTTCGAAATCTTCGCTTTTTTCCGCTCGATGAAAAGAGATCACGTCGACAATTTGGCAAACATGCATCGCCGGCCGACACGGAGCGCCTTGATGGCTGGGCCCCTCCAATTTAATTTATATTTTTCACCTGAGATTTATCAAGTCCCATCTCTCCTAATTACTACAAATCTACTCTGGCCCACTCCGCCCTTCCCGCCGTATTCTCTCTTCATTCAAATCTGTGTTCCCTGATCCTGTCCTTCATAATCCAGGAGCTGAGTCGTCCCATTCGTGGTCCCTCTTCTTCCGGGCCAATTAACGCCCGTATATTCGCGAGACCCGTTATTACCACCCCCTCCTGCCGTTATATGAATAACGTCAACTTTCTATCGTGAAAAAGTCGCGTATCCTCATCAGTTACTGTGCCAGTTAGTTCTTCATCGTTTGTATACTTACAGGCAGTTATTGACCATTAACCTTTGATCGATTTATATGATTTTCCAGGGTGTCTACAATTCCGGAATTTCCGAAAAGTCCGGAAATAGTACTGATTTTTTAGTGCGGTTCGGAAGTACTGAAAAAGTGCGGAAATTCCGTCAGAGGGTCCGGAATTTTTCATTTTTGTCGCAATTTGAGAGAGAAATTCAAAATTTTGGAATTTTTCGAATTTCGTCAAACGGCGGTACTGAAAAAGTACTGAATTTTTCTGTTGAGGAAGTACTGCATTTCTTGGGAATGCACTGAAAAAGTCCTGTAAAATTATTGATTTTTGGCCAGCCTAGTATAAACACCCTGTTTTCTTGCAAGCACTGTCTGTATTGTACCTGCAGTCGTTTTACGTTTCCGGGTTCCTTTTTAGGCTTGGTTGTTGTTGTTTTTTGAGGAGAAAACTACTGTTGAAATCGAGAAATGTTTTATTCATAAAAACACTAAGGTGTAATTTTGAGTGTGTTATATTTAGAGATATGTCCTGTTACAACTGCCAATTTAGCTTTCATGTTCGTTTTTTTTAAATGTTTTTTTTTAAAGTATACCGCTTTTTGTAGCCAAGACGTTTGCGATCAATCTATTATTACTTCCACCTACAGTGTTCAATATTCTATTCTGTTCTCACATTGAATATGAATCGAGTCAAATTGACTCGTCGATCGTTTTAGACGGGACTTGGAGGCAAATCAAGTGAAATGTCGAAGAAGATGGCTGGCCTTCCTTTTTTTTAGATTTGTCCTTTTCATATCTGGCACTTATTACTGAATTCCAAGACTTTAATGAAATTCAGCATTTCAGACGCCGACTTTATTTCAGCGCACAAATAAAACCCGAATCGCCGAATTAAAGCCCAGGGCCACGATAAAGCAACCGTTTCGCAGAAATGTTGTCATTAATTTCAAAACCTTTTTTGGCAGAAAGTGCTAATCGCGAAGCTGAACTTTTGAAATTTTTAAATTCAATTAAAACCGCGGGTGACTTCGAAGATGGTCGTTGCCTCGGCCGGCTATGTTACCTTCGCAGTTATGAGGCCAACATTAATTTTAATCTGTTTTCAACTCAGCCTAAACTCTCAACGCAAAGGCATGGACGGGTGAAAAAAAGCGATTATCCCATTCAACGCGTCCTTCTAAATAAACTCTAGCCGCGCAAAGGGTTATCTTTAATTCCTACGGTAAAAAAGAATATTTTCGATCATGCATGTAAATAAACTGCGATCCCATCCAGTCAAATCCTCGAAACCCGAGAAATATTGATTATGAATGAGACGAGAACAGCTGTGAAGCCGCTTTGCATATGGTTTACGTGTCTTTGTAAAGTGCATACAGTACATAGACCCGTAAAATCGCTGAAAAACTCAGGTATATATTCATAATTTATTTAAATTTCAAAACCTTCCACCCCTAGTTCCTCTTTTTACGATTATTTTTCATCTTTTTTCGTGAATACTAATTACGGGGCCATTTAACCCTTGCTCCACCGGGGGAAACGTGACCATTCGGTTTTTTTTTTCTCGTTTTTTGTTGCGTCTCTCATTTACATAGGTGTCATGCGTGTTTTCTCTTGGTTTTAAAAAATGAATTTTTGAAGTTGGACTGTTTGTAAAAGGTAACGCTTCGGCTGAATGGGGCTCATTGTTGGGAAGAAGTACCCAGCGCTCCCTTCTCGCTCGGCTCCGAGTGGGTTCGTTCTCTCTCGCTCTCCCGTCCGCAGGGCTCCTCTCTCTCTCTATTTCTCACCTTAATCGTTTCGCGTCTCCCTCTTTTCATTTTTTCCCATCTTTTGCCTTTTCTTAACTCTTTTGATAATGATGGTGTCTCAGTCGTCTCAAGTGAATCGCCCCGGCTTGGCTCCTCCGCGAGTCTCGTCCCGGAATTTTCGTTTCGTGCCCGCCGCTTTCACTCTCAGTTTCCTGTGATTTTACGTGGTGAAGTGGCGTAAGTGTCCGCGAATGCGTGCGTGTGTGCGTGTGCGGATGTGAGTGTCGGATGGTTGTAGTCTTGCGTTTAAAATCGCGCTCAGCGTCAAGCTCAAAACGCTTAAAAATAATCATAACAATGCCTGTAAAATGAGAGAAAAAAAATTAGTTCCAAGGACGTTCAATGAGTTTTTGAAACCGCGCTCAGTCTCAAGCTCAAAACGCATAAAAATAATCATAACAATGCCTAAAAAGTGGAAAAAAAAAAAAAATTAGTTCCAAGGACGTTCAATGATTTTTTGAAATCGCGCTCAGTGTCAAGCTCAAAACGCTTAAAAATAATCATAACAATGCCCGAATAATGAGAAAAAAAATTAGTCCAAAGGACGTTTAATGATTTTTTAGTCCAAATTTAGATAATTTTGTACCGCTATAAATTCAGGAAAAAAGCAGCCTTTTATGTAACCGTCTCTACTCTTCACCGTTTCTCTGACGTGAGTTTATGTAAACAATGCCTAAAAAATGAAAAAAAAAATTAGCTTAAAGGACGTTTTTGGTGACTTTTTAGTTTAAATTCAGATAATTTTGTACCGCTAGTAACAAGCCAAAAAGTAGCCTGTTATATAAGTTTTCATACTCTTCACGATTTTATTTCTCTGACATAATTTTGTCGTCTCTCTTTAGCATTATTTATTTTCGTGCTCCTGAGTTGAATGTCTAAATTTTTCTGTCTAATGGGAACTCTTCGCGAGAATTAAATAAAGCAGGTCTCACGACTCAAAACATTTTTTGTTAATAATACGTTTGAAATTTTTTTTATCAAATTTTAGAAAAAACTTGGTAATTTTCGGTACCCTTGTTAAAGACTCTTTACGCTTTTTTATCATTATTTTTTCATTTTTACGATGGCCGCCCATAAATTCCCTAATTTTCTGGAATGAATGTGACCGACTGTGAGCTGCTTGATCACGGAAAATTCGTCACGGTGTGGCTTTAGTTTTGATCAGTGCGAAATGATGTGTTTTGTTTGTGCCTTTTTATCTAGAAGAACCACGCAAACATTTTAGTGGACTATGTGTTGCCGTTTTTTTATTTATTCCCAACGAATGAATCTAGTCAATTAAATCATCCGATTTTTCGGCAGTGTTCACTGGATTATATTATTCTTTGAAAATGTAAGTTTGACTCTTTCACTCTCCCTTTACTATAACTGTAGCGTTGTTTTTATTTCCCTGGGAATACTTGTCCATGTATTATTGAATCCATTTTCTTGTCGCCAAAAAGTTCAATACATATAAAATTCCCTGAAATGTGAGTTAAAATATGCATGTATGAAAAGCTTGTTCTTGAAAAAAAAGTATGGTTTGAGGTAAAGTGATGTGAGTATGGTTGTTATTAACAGATGGTAGCAAATACTGTAAATCTGACCGCATGCACTCAAAGTATGGTAAATGGTACCAGATTCACGGTTCATTAATACAATTTCTGCAAAACGATAAAAATGGTTTGTCCAAATTACCCATTAAATGTTTTGCTAGTTTCCCCTCCTTCTTGAAAGTCGTTGATAGCTACCTAAACAAACACAAACACATTGCATCCATAGGACGTAGGCCAATAAAGAATTTTCAGCGTATTTATTCATTTCTTGAATAAATTCTGAAAAATGATAACCGAAGTTCCGCGCATAAAATTTATGGTTTCCTCGTTCGAATAAATTGCACTTAAATTTTTAATGGTATTTTCCACTAATTTATTTGAATTATTTTACAAGCCATTACCGTTAGGGAGGTTTTAAGACAATGGAATAAGCTGCAATGCGTAATGAAATAAAATAATCAAGATCGGTTTTATTTTGGTTGCCATAAAAAATGATTGTACATTCTTCACTTTAAAATATAATGGGGTAGGAAAATGGTCGGGGGAAAAAAACCGGAAACGAGAAACGTGCTATGTGAAAAAAAATTACAGGGCCGATGCATATTCACTCACTCACGTATAATTTTTTATCATTTCCAATCCTTTATGAAATCGCCCTCGACCAGTCATAATTCCTCATTTTTTTGTTTCCAAAATTAATTTTAGGGTGGCTCATCCTCCGAAAGTTTCCACCCTCTTGCCTGACCTCTTGTCATCGGAGCCCGGAGCGCCGTACCCCTTCCCGACTCAACCCTTTTTTCACTTAGCGCACGACCGAGTTTTTAACATCTCAGTTAAACGCGGCAGATGTCATTCACGCGGAAGATTTGAGTTTTTTCATAAAAAGTGGTTGCCCAACTCTCGCACAAAGAACGGCTGGCGATGCCCAAATAGTTTTCGAGTCCGTACTCCGTAATCCTCTTTGAAATTAAACTCGGAACTGCAACCCTTTCAAGCTGGATTATTTTTTTCTTTCCTTCTTTTTCTCCCGAGCCTTGTTTTATTTCATTTTTCGATAATCGTACACCGTGCTCGTACCCCGCTCTCGAGACCGGATTTCCTCGTCCACCTTTCGGAGCGCTTTTAACAAATCGATAAACGAGTATTTTGTATGATGATCAAGCATCATAACTAGTCCATACTCGTTTTGTTCGGTGCCGCGGCGTGCTTTGCGATGTATCGATTGATCTGCCATTTAAACCTATGGAAAAGGATCAATTATCGGAATGTTTCCAACGAAGAATGTAATAATCGATTCTCTACCACAGCTTCAAGTGGGGAAAAAATCGTTTGACGTGCATAAGGAGACCATAGATATGGTGTTCTGTGCCAATTTTGAATGAAATCGAACAGATAGATTCTGAGATATCGCTGTAGACAGATTTGGGGGACGTCGGACGGACGGACACAATTTTTTTCAAGTATGGTTATTTTGACTCCTGGGACCTTAAAACGTCTAGAAATGATGAAATTTCAACTTTTTTTTTCTTCTTTTTTTTTTCTTGGAGGATGACAATACTTCCTCTCTATCCTAGGGGAGCGAGAAAGTAAAAATCGAAAATTGATCATTCGCGCCTCGCCACTGTTGGTCATGAAACCGCCACCACGCTAATAGGAATGCCAGTTCGCTTTTAGCCGAACTCAGGTTTTCTCTCTTTCTTTTTTCCCCCTCTCATGATTATACTCGTCAGTTGATTCTGCTGTAAAATCGAAGCCATTAGTTCTATTGCGTTAAGTGCAGTCACCGTTAACAATTCAATAATATTGCCATTATAGGAACCTGCGCGGGCATAAATAGAATGTATTAGAAAAGATAAAGTGCAAGGTGCTTCAAAGCCACCAGAAACTCATTCCAATGAGAAACAAGGGAAAATCGTGGAAACAAGGCTAATAACGAACATGAAAAACAAATGCAGGACGTTTCGACGCCTCCCGATTCATTATCAACCGCTGAAAGAATTGAAAAGAAATTAAAACTAAAATAAAAAATATGTTAAATATCCTCGGCAAGTACATGGTCACATGGTTGAAATTCATTCAGCCAACAAAACTGTAGAGCATGGTTATTTCTTACTATTCTATACTTGTATCATCTATTCATCTAGTAACACTAACTCGCGATCGGGTTTGTCTACGCAGCGCGCGGGTGATTAGCAACCGCAGGTAAGTTGAAAGCCACTGGTAAATAAACAGAAAAGCATAATTTAGAAATAAAGGAAACTGATTAGACTATCGATTATTTTGCCTTTCATGTGAATAGACACTTTTTCCGCCTTAAAAACATTGTAGTAACAGGCACACTCAGAATGATGAGATCTGTGACCGAAGTTGGGTTTAAATCGGATAGGCAACTAAACTAGCTCCATGGCAAAGCGTGGAGTATCCCGAAAAATGAAGGCGCGCTGAGCCGGGATCATGCTCTCGAAAACCCATCAAACTTTCATTAGGAAGATTATTGTCATTTATCGACACAACATGTCAAACGCTTTAAAATTGCTGACGATTTGCCTGCGACATCCTCTGAACCAATCCAAGAGCGACACAGATATCACTATATCCATCATATCTTCACAGAGAAAAAAATAACTCGGCTATAAGAACGGATTAGTTTATTAGGGTTGTCATTAGTAGTTATTCCACCAAGAGAACTAACAATAAGTTCTCCGTCGAACGAACCTACCTCCATATCGACCGAAGTTCTTAGTTTTGTAACCTGAAGTGTTCGGTTCTCACAACTGATGTTGTTTCTTCGTCCCTCCTGCGGACCGATTCTTGAAATTGATAGACAAAGAGGACACAATGAGTATGGAGCGATCTTATTGGTTAATTTGAGTGGTTAAAGGGGGTAAATGATGGATTAACTAAAGGGTCTCTCGTGAGTTGCCGTTAGTTAGTCTATTACCTACCACCTCTCTCTATTTCAACCACCCGCTTCCACCGATAGGGTCCCTCCATGTCTCTTTTGTCCTCTTTGTCTATAGCTTTGTCTATCAATCTCAACAATCGACCCGCAGTTGGGATTTCAGGATGTCGGAGCGGTTGACCTACAAAGTCTCGAATTGATTCGCCAATGTCAGGAAATTATCAAACGACCTAACTCGTGCAACCCTGATACGACTGACCCATATTAAAAACGTCCCCTTCCTCGGGGAATGAATAAAAAAAGAGGGGTTGCAACCCGCGAGGCCGGCCGTTGAAGCATTAGCCTCCCCTTCCACAGCGTCCCCCCTCCCCCCTCCCCTCGTCTCTCGCCGTCCCTCCGGGCACCACGAACGCAACGGGACGGTCGCAAAATCCCCGTTCGACCGGTCGCTCGACCATTTCCGACCCCCATTCATTCAAGCCGGGGAGGCTCGTATTATGAATGAAATCGTAAAACCCGGAGTCGCCGCTACGTGCCCGCACTGCCTTGCCGAGGAAATACACCGTATGAAGACTCGACGGTTGCCAAATTTCCTCTCATAAAATGTTAATTTTCAAGCAAAGGTTTGAGTAGTTTTTACGAAAATGTTTAGAAATTTAAGATCGAATTGCGAGCAAAATTTCTCAAAAAAATTAGAGAAAAATATTGATGGGTTTTTCAGAAAATTTGGGTTTTGTTGAGGGGAATTTGGCAACGTCTGAAGGTTCATACGGCGTTCTTCCTCGGCGGACGTCGACGTCGTTGACTTGACTCCGTCCCAACGGATCCGTTGACAAATTGAAGGCGTAGCGACGCGACGAGGAGAAAAAAAGCACACCGTTCCCTGGAAGCCGCCCAAAAGAGGTGCAACCCGCGTGTATTATGCATCTTAATTGACGAAACACCTCACACGCACACACCCGAAACGCCGCACGGTGGATCGAGTGAATCAGGGAGGTCGGACACGAAAATTTTGACTGAAACTGCAAATTTCGATGTTTATTTCGTCACATTTCAAACCTAAAGGAGTGCTTTTGGTAGAAAATTTCATGAGAAAACCAGTGAAACCACTTTAAGAACCTCAAAAATTTGTATAAACGGAGTTATGAGCATTTAAAGTTTCGAAATTTTGTCCGACCTGCCCCATTGACTCGGTCCACTGTGCGCCGTCGGCTGTCACACACGCGGAAGCGTGTGAGCGTGTGTGACAGTTGACTTGTCAAATTGTGAATTTTTCGCCTCGTTTCATGCGCGTCATGTTTTGACGTGGTGATTCCGTCTGTCTGCCGAGGAGAAAAGTAAGTGCTGAAATAAAATTTTATGGAATTATTGGACCTGGTTCAGCGTCTGGGAGGAAAATTTTATCGATGGAATCCCACTTTCTTCGCGAAATTGTTCATATTCTTCCAAAATATTAGAAATAGTCAGAAAAAGCTTGAAAAACGAATTTCAGCTTCGACTGTAGAAAAATGGGTCTTTCATACTTTATGTCTGGCAGGAGAGCAGTTTTTGTCATCTTTTACATGCCTGCATGTTTACGTTGCATGTGCAATACCGAACAGACATAATTTTAAGATTAAAAATCCGCAGAAGAATTTACCATTTAGCTGAAGACAACAGTATAACTTATTGCTACGCCCCCCCCCCCCCCCCACTAAAGAACGTAACTTCATTTCAATGTTGCCAAATGTCACCTTGCAAATTGTATTTCCACCGGGAGAATCTCGGGTTATTCTAACTGGCAATTATACCGATTTTTCTTCTGATATCGTGCACAAATCAGAACAATTTCGGACAAGTAATTGCGCTGGTACTTTTTCGTGAAAAATCGAATTTTTTAGTAAATTTTGCAACCTTGGAATGGAGTTACGTTCCTTCGTCGGAGAAACGACGAATTGCCGTCGACCTGGGCAGACGTTCAAGAAACACCTTGATCGTGGTGTCCATAGTCGTTACTGCCGTAAAACGTCGCTTTACGTACCGTCGTTTACCCGACGTCGTCGGTCGAAATCCCTTTTTGTGAAACATTTTTCAGGTGCTTGTCATTTTTTGACGCGACTCGTTGTTATTTTCCGTTTGACGAGTGGGCCGCGAGAAGCGGGCGGTGTTTTTTCATAACTGTCGTTCAGTCTCAAATCGCTAAAATTGAATATTGGATGAAGATGTCGGATGGGCCGGGTTTCATCACTATCCGGCGGGTTTTTTCGTGTATTCGAAATATTTTTAGATCGGTTAACGTAAATCATCCAACTTCGTAGCTGCTATGTGTGATTTTAAAGAGCAGTTGTTTTCCATCAGTGGTGTGGCGTGCTTTGCGATATATCGATTCATCTGCCATTTAAACCTATGCTGCCATGCTTAGGAAGAACGCCGTATGAGCCCTCAGGCGTTGCCATATCTCGCTCAGTAAAGGAGGAATTTACTGAGGCGCTTGTGAATATTTTTCAAACAATTTTGTTCGTAATTTAGTCTAATATAGCTGACAATTTCAAAGAAAAATAAGCATAATTTTTTTCAAAACATATCTTAACATGAATTTTTTTGAAAAAAAATCGGAACATTTTTATGAACGCATCCGGGACGGGCGAAACTTGTCACTGAATACTGTAAACATTTTTTTAAATTTTTTTTAAAAAGAGTTATTTGTCTCGTCTTCTTTCACAATGAATGTTACCATCAACTCTAATTTCTTACCACTTCGAAATTTAGGTGTCGAGTGCATACCATGCACCTGCCGCCATTTTCTTTCGTATGAATTCATTTTTTGCTTTCTACTCCTTTTTTCGCGCCCGTAAAAATCGCAATGGCGGCGGAGAATTCGGATGACATTTGGAGTTTCGGAAACTGGTTTCCTGTAAATGGTGCCCCGTTTCCGCGCTGAAATCTAATCCTCATTTAATTGCAGATGTGCCCGCTATCAGCTGCAAATTGCCCCGCGGCGGGTATTAAAATCGACTTTTTCCACGATATCTCTACCGCGAGGTTCAATTTTACGACCGGCGTGTAAACAGTTAAGAGGAACGCCAGAAATCCAAATGACGGAGAATCGATGGAGAAAAAAAGGACCGCCTCTGAATTTTTAGCTGAAAACGGGACCACACCAAAACACCATAAGAAGCTGAAAAATTATAAAAATGAGTTGAATAAAAAAAGAGGCGAAGAAGAAGAAACGGGAGCGAGCACGCTTCTTCGATGTCGCGGTGAGGAAAAAATCGTCTGAAGAATCCCAAAACCGGTTCCATTTTTCCCTCCGCCGCGCCGCTGTCTCTCTAATCTCGTGACTCAAAAACCATTACAGGTGGCTTGATCAACGAAATAGTAGCATCACCGGATTGATTCTTTCCGTCTCTCGTTTTTCCCCCGTACATCAATAAAACTTATGAAATTGGCAGGTTTAGCATCCATTTATGCACTTATCCCCCTTTCGCTCTGAGTCACTGAAGGCTTTTGAATTTTTGCCGTATCATGCTCGAGAACCCAGGATTTCTAAATTCCAAGGGAATTGGTCTCAGGAAAAAATATCTTATCAGCTCCTCATCACGATTGAAGGTTTTAGATGTCTAGTCCGTGATGTCAGATAGAAAATCGATTTTGACATTTTTTTCAATATTATTAAAACGTTGAGAGGAGTGACGTTGAGGGTTAAAACGTTGACCTCTGTCAGATGAAAATAAGTAACACATAAAAAGGCGTAATAGAATTAAATCATTTTCCAACTTTCTTACCTCTTCTTTTTTTCAAATAATAACAGAAACCCTATTTGATGCGAGACATTCTCAATTCTCTGACACATAAAGATGCAAACTGTGTGCTTTGTTAATGCAAACACGCAGATTTCAAAGTATCATTTTTTCAATGCAAAGCCAATTTCCACAATCTCATTCATCACAAGATTCTCAGGGATTTTTTTTTTTCATCGACATCGTCACTCAGAAGTACATATGTGTGTTTCCATTCCCATGTACAAGATGAACGGAAGACGAAACGTCACTCAGAAGTACATATGTGTGTTTCCATTCCCATGTACAAGATGAACGGAAGACGAAAAACACAAGTTTTGAATTAAATCGTAACTTAGCTCAACGTGTCCGAGAGCGGTGTAGCGTGATTCGCTATGTATCGATCCCTAGTGGAAGTCAGCCTTGTGCAGGTCCGTGCGGCGGAAGGCTAGGTCCGTGCAAGTCCCAGTCACCTCCCGTGAGCCCGTGCAGAGGGAAGCGAAGCAAAGGCATAATTTCGGGAATCCCATCCTTCGCAGATGGCTGCACGAGGTGACGGGGACTTGCACGGACCTAGCCTTCCGCCGCACGGACCTGCACAAGGCTGACTTCCACTAGGGATTGATCTGCCATTTAAACCTATGGAAAAGGATCGATTAACAGGGTGTTCGCGACGGATACCTTGACAATCGATCCTTCACCACAGTTTCAAATGGGGAACACGAGGAATGATCAGCGAGCTTCCTCAAAAAACAGCCTGTAATATGTTCCGCATGCAGACGGGTACATTAGACCTTCCTGGGACGTGTTCAATTTAGGAGGACTCTGCTTATTTACTCATACCCGTGGAAATGCATATTATTTGTTTCACTGCATTATGACCCACCCTCATACAAAGAGTTTTTCACATTACACCTCTTATGACGTTTTGATGGAATCGAAAGATACCAAAAGCATAGCATGCTTCGCTAAGTCGTTACATAGTCCCTGCAAGTACTGTATAAACGTAACGTTAATGACTCATCATCAAACACAATTTATCTACACATTGTAGCTTATTGTTTAATCGTGACGATTCGAAAATCAGGAATTAGTCACATGATGAAGGTTTCCAGACGAAAATAAGAACTCCAAACTTTTTCTAAAAAATATATATATTTATAACAATGAGAAGTGCTTTTATGCTGTCAAACCCCAAAATTGATGATTTTGAGGTTTTAAAGTGAAGTAAAATAAAATAAAATGAAATGAATTAACCTCTTCATTGCTGTCGAAACCGTCGGTCACCCTCTTCGGCAATCAATTACTTTTCTGTACGCATGTGCTTGAACACATGACGGAGACCACGTAATGAATAGATGCGCGCACGCTATCGCCGCGCCGTGGCCTACTTGTGTATAAGTACATGTTAACCCCTTTTTTTTACCCCTCGATCTGAACCCCAAAAGGCTGGGTCCGACTTTGCCGTCCGTAGCAAAAACGACTTTATTTTTCACTCAATTTGCGACGAAACGTTTCATCACTGGAAAACTAGCGAACCTTAGCTCCGAAACTTCGTATTAGAGGTACATCTTTTTGACACGCACGGGTATATTTAACTTTCTGAAACATAAATTGACGAAATAACCCAATCTGCAAAAATACATGTGTTTAAACGGGAAATGCCGCTAGATGATGTCACAAGGTGGCATATTTTCTCACTTTTCAATCTATTTTTCTACAATTTCGCATTTTGGAAAAAAAATATGACAAATACTGCAAATTCAGCGCACTAAGCAGCCTCAGATGAAGCAATAAAATTCGTGTGTGCAAATTCTCCATTGCTTAATTTTAAGTTTTCGTGGACGGAAGTCCTCATCCAGTGGCCGGTCACATCTTATTCTCATTCGAGAACTGCTAATTTTATCTCGGTTTTTTGAGGATTCCGTCGAGACGAGCCACTTAATATGAATAAATTAACCCGTCCGAGCACAGATGGTTGAACTTCAAAATTTTACCCGGTCAGCGAAGGTTGGTATTGATGCGGCTAGCCCACCCATAAATCCGCTACGACTTCGAGCGTCTCCACATTAATTCATTATGATGGAACCGCCTCAGAACGCAAAGCCTCCTTTCTCCGGACACGATAAACTTTAATGTAATCCGCATTAAATAATATTTATAGATTCCGATAAACCCGGAATATTATATTTTTCTGGAAAAAAATAAAAAAGGCAGGAATCTCGGAGGAAGAAACGGTGTGTGCTTCGCGCGCCGGTGGAAAGAATGCGGTTTCGTGTGCGGCTCACTCCTTTCCCTCCTTTTATCCTCTTTTAAGTAAATATCTTTCGTAAAAATGTGACAAAAAGTGTAATGTGTAACAGAAAAAAAGCGACGGAACCGGTTTCCAGATGATAATTTGTCATTCTGGTATTTTTTCCACGCTTTCCGTCCCATGTTCGTGCTCAGCTTCTTCGAATTCGGAATTTCTTCGTTCTCCGCCGAAAGATGGGCGTAGTTTGAAACGCAATGTAAAGGAGAAAAAATTCAGACGGGCATACACGATGACAAATAAATAAAATCGGCGAATAAAAGACCGCGCGGAATGGAATGGCGCAACATCACTTTCCGATTGGAGAATTTCTCGTCATCTTATGAATTCTGCACTTTATTGCCGGCTCTCGTTGCTTGGAACAAGAGGAAAACAACAAACTTGGCACATTAGAACGCCTGTGCGGGGTTAGACTGCAATTTATCAAATATTTAAACAATCCTATGCAAGCGCGCAAGACAGGAATTTTTCAAATACGTATTTTGGCCTCTTCTTGTCTTCGAAACCCGCCTTCCTCTGGCTAGAGGCCCGATTTAAAATATGCTTTGTCTACTTAAAGTGCCCGTTAATCAAAAATTAAACCGTCCTTAATCTCAACTTATTCACTGTACATGCTACAACATAAATATGCTCTTTCGGAGGTCCGGCATTTTGTAATGCAGTTATTTTGGGGTTCATCTTCTGGAAAGGTTATCAGATATATAAAGATATCAAGACGTGATTATTCCATGACGAATTGTTTTAGCAGTGACAAAAAAGGTGTGAATAGAATTGATGGTCGTAATTAAATATTTTATGCGCCAAATACATCTAAGATACCTTGATGGATTTTAAGACACTCAGTTTCTCTTATCTCTCATTTTGCAACCTCCAATTAATTGTTTTTTGTTCTTTCATGTTTCAGGTAAGTTTGATGGACTTTTTGAATAACTTCTGAGGAACACTCTAAGAGCATCCATTCTTGTGAGATATTTTTAGTTATCTTTTATTTCAAATTAAAACTGCATTTTTTTAATATGTTATGTAATGTTGAAAGCCTCCACAGTGTTATTAAATCGGCGTGTATCTACATACCGCATCGGTTCCGTCGCTCGTTGCGGTTCAGTTTGCATGCAGTCTCGGCAGCATGCAAAAAAGTAGTGGCGTCGGTCAGTGGTCATGAATGAGTGAATTGATGAATGAACGCAGAGTGGACTCACACCAGAACCTAACGAAGGCAGCAACGCCAAGCACTCAGGAGATCCAACGCATACAAGTCGTCTCTTTGACGTACGAGCTTATTTCGATTTCCCTATGAACCCTAGAGAGCATGGCGTTTTATGGAGAACAGGGCTCATGCAAAAATCGAGGTACCCCCTTAGGTCACAGGAGCGACGAGGTGTAGTATGTGCGCGTTTCGCGGAGTCAGTAAAGATGCTCATATAATATTAGTACAGAAGCAAAAAAAGAATTGAAAGTACTTTTTGCAGAAGCTTTTTGTAGAATCGACAACTGTGAGCAGTCAGTGGAAGATCGTGCGAATCATCTTCAAACTCTGGTTTCAGTAAAATTAACTATACCGCGGTGGCGAGACCTGAATAATCGATTATCGATATTGCCTCTGAATCTGTGGTAAAGAATCGATTGTTGAGGTGTTCGTTGCAAACACCCTGTTTGTGGTTACGATAGCGAAAGTCATAAAGCGCGTATCTCCGGTTGTGACGTTGCAAATTTCCGGTTGAGTTTTATTTTTTTAAACGAAAACTAGCCATAAGTTTTTCTTGGAATTTTCTGTGAACTTTCTTCGCTCATTCAAACATATTTACAGATAATACCATGGAGACATCTTGAAAACTGAAACGTAGGCGGAGATTCTGATCTATCACGATGCAGATACGAATTTTTTTACTCAATCCATCGAAGTGTACTTTCCTCGTCTAAGTAAAGAAGGAATGAATGACAGAGAGAGAATGTATTATTTTGAATAGTCATCCATGCAATGGCCGTCCACATCGCAACGGTTTAAAATGTGAAACTTGTGAGGTAACATGTTTAATGACAAAGAATCGTCCGTCCGGATTGAGCCACGTAACACTAAAGAACACTGCCTCTTAAGGAAAAACGTCGTATGAGCCTCCAGGCGTTGCCAACTTACCTTCGATGAGAACCGAATTTACCGGGGATTTTTTTTTATTTTTCCTCAAAATTTTCAGGCAGTTGTGTTTTTAGTATGATCCAAAATATCTGAAAATTTCAAGGAAAAATGTATACACTGGGGAAAAAACACATTGTATCTAGAGTGCACTCTTAAAAACATCGACAAGAAAAAGTACTCTTGATTCAATCAGAATCTAGCTTAAATCAAGAACCAAGCCTCTTAATTTAAGCGGATTTCGTTTTGATTCAAGCAAAAATCCGATTGAATCAATAGTATTTTTTCTTGTCAATGTTTTCAAGAGTCTGGACTCTAGATCCAATGTGTTTTTTTTCCAGTGTACATATGTATAACTTTCCTAAAAAATAAGCGTTTTCATGGAGGAAACTAGGCAACTCTGGAATGTTCTTACGGCGTTCTTCCTTAGCGCGGGAGTGTACACCGAAAGACTGTCAATGATTAATGCAATTTTAAAACATTCTCTTGGAACTCATCACCCCGACACACGCTGTCTCTCCGTCCGTCCGAGGCCAATATTCATTCTGAAATCAAACGAGTACGCAGACCCGAAGCCCGGTGCCTCCTCCTTATATCATTCCACGACGGCGAGACACCTGCTGCAGCCGTCCGCCACAAATCTTTCATCTTTTTTCCCTCGATTTCTGACTTTTTTCCTCAAGAAATAACCAACTTCGCGGCCATTGCGACGTGGTATTTTTGTTTGTTTTTTCGGGCATTCATCACCCGTGTTGGACTCCGCATTTTTTCAGGCGCACGATGTTGATTTTTCGAATATTCCTCATTAATACTCCCGAGTTTTTTCTCCTTTTTCTGCTTTAATCTCTCTCTCCCCACCGCCCAGGCCATAAACAAGCCTCCCTTCCAACCCCCTTCCACTCCCGACCCATGTCCATTTCCTCTCTTACTACGTCAATGCTTTTAATGGCACCTCGCCATTACTTGCCTTTCGATTCTCAATGGTCATGAATCATGAAAATTATTTCTCAAACGATTCGCGGTCAGTGCATGTTTCTTCTCTGGTTCCTGGCTTGTTTTCTGCGCCCAACTTGATGTATTCTTTTTATATGAACACTTTTTGATGTTCTCCATCGAAGTCGGTCGATAAATTGGTAGTAATCACCAGCTTAGAATTCTTCTTTAGAATGCAATTGAAAACGAAGTTCGCCTTACTTTACCAGCTCTCGTAGGTTAAAAAATGAGTTCGTTGTAAAATGATAAAACAGAATTTCAATAGGTGCAATATACCAAACATCATTATGATTAAGTAAAAAATGTCTGAATTTAACCTATCGTCTCTTAATTTACACAGTACATGTCTTCGTTTGGCTGAAAAAAGGGAGCGCCTCGCATAAATTGTTGCAAAAATCGATTTTCCGATATAATTCAATCTAATGCAAGTGGAAACTGCGGAGGCGCAATATTCGCACTCTTTCAAAATATCGGAATGAAAATTCGCGGGAAGTTTGCTAAAGTTACGGTCCCAAAATCGGCTCACGCGTTGATATTTGGGTCTCAAAAATCGGATTTTTTTTTCTATTTCGATTACTGATGATAAAATCGATTTACATGATTAATCGAACCCAATCCAATCGATTTGATTTAATCGATGTTTTGGTTAAAAAATCAATTTTTCAGGTAAATCGATTACAAATCCCCAGCACTACCCAAAACCTCTACATTATCCGTCGAGTAGGATGCGTGTGAACCCGAAAGCTTGACAGCCCGCCCCGACAATTATTTGGCGGCAAAACGTCAAAAGTTCACGAGTGTTTAGTTATGTTTGAGCTTGTTTTCAATTCGGAGATTAGCCGATGCGACACGTGTGACTGTCAAGTGCCCGTAGCGCCGCGCCGCCGCGACCCCCGGGGGAAGGGGGGAAGCCGACACAGGTGGCTGAGTAAATAATTCGAATCCAGATCGAGCATCAAAATTGGAGGATGCAGTGAAAGATGCCGACGCGGTGGAGCACAGGCCCCCCGCCCCCCGGGCCCCCTCCGTGCCCCCTTGACCCGTCGCATCTGACGAATCTATTAAAGGCAGCCGTGCGTTGTTGCTTGCCGCGCCTGGATGGTAGGCCACGAGAGGTGCACGCCAGTCGTATCGTTCACTGAAGACTTGAGCAGGGTGGCATGGAAAGTAAGAGATGTGTGAAACATTGGAAAGTTCCATGAATTATTTCCGGAAGAGGAATTCATAAAATGTATGACATTTTTTAAAAGTTTTCTTCCCGGGCTAGGTATGCACCCCGCACTTAAATGCAAGAAACCTTGATCTTTGTAACCTAATTCTCAATCATAAACTTATACTTCATGAATTTCTGGAATATCTAAAAATATTTCATTAGAAGTTTCATGAAATTATGTCACAAGTTGGATGGGGCGAAACGTGTGGTGCAACTATTTTGACTTCCAAGAAGATAAAATTGCATACATAAGGAGACCGTGAACTCTTCTCCGCCGCAGAGACTTTAACGCAGAAATAGAAAAGTTAGATTGGGGCGAAACACGTGATACAACTATTTCGACTTCTAAGTAGATAAAATTGCATAGCCACGATATGAAGGAGAACGCGAACTCTTCTAGGCTGACTCAGAGACTTAAACGCACAGGTAGAAAAGTTGGATGGGGCGAAATACGTGATATAACCATCTTAACTTTCTAGAAGATAAAACTAACACACAAGATGAAGAGGAACATGGTGTTTTATATCATTCCAACTATTCGATCCATCAAACCCAACTTTCTGTTGGTGTAACAGAACTAAATTTTTTGATTTGATCAGCAGGACACTCTCAGACGTAGAGTAATTCACTATTTTGGTAGATTTTGGTTGATTTGACCGGAAAGAAAGTAATCATAAACACATTGGATATAGAGTCCAGACTCTTGAAAACATTGACAAGAAAAAGGACTCTTGATTCAATCAGATTTAAGCTTAAATCTAAAGGAAATCCGCTCAAATTAAGAGGCTTGGTTCTTGATTTAAGCTTAAATCGGATTGAATCTAGAGTATTTTTTCTTTTTGATGTTTTTAAGAGTCTGTACTCCAGATCCAATGTGTTTTTTTTCCAGTGCGCGTACATTTTTAGATCTTTGACTGGTCTGCGTAACGCTATCCAAATCTTAATGCGGTGCATATACGAAGGAGGTACACAACCGAAGTTCGGCAAAGCGGCAGAGGAGTCTACTATGACCCCGAGTAATTGAATATCATCATTTTTAATTCGTCCCAGATTAGACCATACGAACCGAACCGAACCAGAGGCGGGCCCTTGTGTGAGATGAGTTCAAATTGTGTGCCCGTTGACTCGAATGTAAACCCAGGATTTCTTCCAGGATCGAAACGCTTCGCCGCCCGAACCCGAAGGCGATACCGACACCGATAGAGTGCGATGGCCCTAATCGGGTTGCAAGAAATTAGGAGCCATCAAATACTGAACCACCGCCGACACCCACGGTTCTGCGCAAAGCAAATACAATTGACAAACACAAATAATATTATTAATGAATGAGGGTTTAAATTGAGTTTGCTCCTTATCGCCACATCCGAGCACGATCGAATTAATCCGTCGGCTTTTAAAGTCGCCCCGGATCGCGAGTTTATTTATTTGTTTGGTTTTACGTCGGGCCGATAGCGCTCTCTTTTCGCCGCGGAAAATTCCCGATGGTACCGTGAGCCATCGTCTAAATTACTTCCGGGGTGCTGCTGACATGTGGAGGCCCGTAGCACGGCTAGAGTCATGTCTCCACGGGGCGCTTTTACGGGATTTGTCCCAAGTTCGAATCGCAGGTATGAAACTATTAGGATTTTTCCTAGGTGCCGTGTCCACGGGACTGGGCTTTTGCGATGCTGCAACAATTACTTTTTTAAAGGAGAACTAACTGACATCATTCCCCGAAGTTTCTGCAGAATTTTCCGCGCACAGAGAAGAAAAATCACGGCAGTTTTAATGAACAGCACTGAAAAAAAAAAACACATTGGATCTAGATTCCAGACTTTAAAAAACATCGACAAGAAAAAATACTCTTGATTCAATCGGATTTTTGCTTAAATCAAGAACCAAGCCTCTTAATTTGAGCGGATTTCCTTTTGATGTATGCAAAAATCCGATTGAATCAAGAGTATTTTTTCTTGTCAATGTTTTCAAGAGTCTGGGCTCTAGATCCAATGTGTTTTTTTCCCCCCAGTGTGAGTGTGTCTTTGAGTAGTTTTCCGTTTAAAAAATAAGGTATGACAGGAAGTCTGCGACGTTGCAAACCGCGAGTTACGCGATTGCCGACTTACACTGTTGATATAGTATTTTTGTATAAATCTTGAGACTTGTCTTGTGCGTCAGTGTAGGTTTAAGAAATTTGTTGTAAATTCAAATAAACTTGTCACGTTGCCTCATGCATTCCTGACGGTGTTGACGCCAAATCCAAGGATCACAATCCGTCGAGCTCAATGCTAGTTTCGAACCGTAGTTGCGGGGGCGGTAATGAGGTGGGGTGGAGGGGGAAGGGGTTGACAGTTGAATTCGGGATCGGGCGCGAAAAACGGCTGGGACCCGGGTGCCGGAGCACGGGACATCTGGGCAGTGGCGAGTATGGTGTGTGAGTAAGGTTATGTGTTGTGACGACGCGGGACGCGGTCTGAATGGGTAATTGGGCTCAAATTATCGTCCACGGCACGTCGGACGCCCCATTAATGAGATGCAAACAGTGGTCTCCACTCCGGCCGCGGCCTCCACGCCACACCACGCCGTCGTCGCGTCCGTCCTAAGCTTCCTCCTCCTCACCCCCGTCCTCGGGGAAAACGACGTATGTGCTGTCGAATGTTGTCCAAGTTACATTGGCGGATCCAGCGAATCGGCATCATTGTTTTTCACCATTTAAACCTATGGAAATTTATCGATTCTTGGAGGGTCCAGGGCCGGATTTACCAATAGGCTACATAGGCTGTAGCCTAGGGCGCAACATTCTGAAGGACGCAAAATCTCTGGGAATTTTATTTTTTTTTAATTTAACGATTCTTTATTTACTTTTCATTTTCCAAAACCAACTTGCAAACGTGAACGTACCTCAGAACTGTTTAAAATCATGTTTTTTTAAAGGTGACTTTGAACATTTTCCTGACACCTAAAATCCTCCTTCTGACCAGGAGGGGAAGGGCTCCTGAGGGACCCCCCCCCCCCCCTCACGAGAGTGCCTACTTTTAAGGGCGCCATCCTAAGTTTAGCCTAGGGCACTAAAAATGTAAGTACGGCCCTGGGAGGGTCCAGGTGCTCCGACAAAAATCTATCACTTAGCGTAAGCTTAAATAGATTACATTTTGCCATAAGGAACCACTATTTCTGGCCCATCATAGAAACAACATACATGCCATCGGTTTCCCTATGCATGTATGTTCTTTTATGGGAAAGCTAGAGATAGTGGTTCCTTATTGCAAAATGTAATCCAAATAGAGGAAATCCGATTTTGCGAAATTTCTGGATCCCTTCTGCGAAGTTTCCTCGGTGGAACTGAAATTTTTACCCGCTACCCCCGCAAATTTTGTGCGGAACCACTCAATAATCACCGATATCCACCATTTCACCTCCTGTTTTTAACGTATTTATTTGGCACAATAGTACAGCAGTTTTGATCGCAATTGGGACCACCGTCTCTCATACGTTTATTGCAGTATTTGTGAGCATGTGTAAAACACAAGTTTCCATATACTTACAGGTGATCATCACTCCATCATTGTTGTACGGGGAAACTCTGGTGACTTTGGTCCCATTCGCTGCGGGGAGACACCGGACTGGGCCCCCTCCCCCTCCTCAAGTCCCAAGTGGTCAGGTGGTTCCTGATCACCTGCCATTTTGTCCGACTGTTTTTCGTAACCGCTTGTTGGACCTCTCGATTTCCGCCGAAAGGCTCATGCCATGAATTTATCAATTTTACGATTGGTAATTTAGGAAAGGAAGAAAGAATGATGAAATCAACGACTTTTTCCTGAAAACCTGCCTTTTATCATTGACTGAACTGAAGCATTGAAGTATCATATTAGGGAAAAGAGAAGAAAACCATTCAAAAATGTAGACAGATCGCAGAAGCTCGAAAAATTGCGACTTGGAAACCGTACAAATGGGCCAGTTTGCTTTCACTCTTTGTGGTTTTAACATTCGATATCTTTCAGTAAAGTGTTCACGTGAATTTCAACGCTGTTTTCCAGTGTTCTTTTTCCCTGAAGGAAAGGAAAAGAAAACCACACCTGCGGTTACAAGATTCATCCTCAGATTGGATGGAAAATATCCACTGCTTTAAAATACTAAGCTCATTTCCAAAGCCTCAACTTGTTTAAACTCGCTTTATTATGTTTCATCTATATAGATATAATCACATGGAATTATTAACACTCGAATAGAACAGGCTTTTCTGTCAGGCTTAGGTAGAACACCGTATGAGTCTTGAAACATTGCCGAATTACGATTGATAATTACAAATTCTCAAGTAAACGTAAGATCACTTTTCTCTAAATTATTCGGATGATATTTTTTTGAAATTTCATCTAAATTACATGAAACCTTGAATGATAAATGATCAAAAGTAAACTCAAGAATATATATTTTACCGGTGGAAATTTGGCAACATCCCAGAGTTCATACGGCGTTTTTCTTTAGCATGTCTGTGTTCCTCCTAATACCTATCTCACTATAATGCGTCTGAGAATAATTTTTCTAAAATTCAGCAAATGTCATTTGCCACGTGGAGCTATAATAAATTTTCCTCTCGACTTTTTGGATAGAGATTTTTCTTTCCTGTTTTTAACCTCCTGTTTTTGACCTCTCCACTATCATCTCGATCACATAAATCCGAAATCTAGCAGATTTCTACCTCGTGTAAATATCGAGGTCCACACACGGCACTTTAGTACCGTTATGAAATTTTAATTTATTTAAACTAGTCGTTTTCCCAAAAAATTCAAATTCGCGTCGCCCGCTTACACACACACCGCGCTTAATGTATGGATTTTGGAGATTCTTGATGAGGCGTATGACGTCAAAAATTTGCATAAGCAAATATCATCGGAATCTTACCAAGATTTCGGTAACCCAGTCCTCGTTTGGGCCCGATCGAATCCTTAAAGTTGGCTTTTACTGTTTTAAATTTCTTGCGCAACGCTAATAGTCGCGGTGGTGACCTTTCGATCGGTTTATTCGACTTTGGAATGAAACGCAGCTGTTGATGTTCCCAATAAAGAGATGATTATACCCATCCTGTGCGTTATTTTTTATGATGTAAAGAGTGAAAGTAATCGCAGCTTCGCATTATCTCCTGTGCGGGTCGTTTTGGATTTACTCGTTTTTCAATCAGAGGAACCACGCTTTTTTATACGCGATGAGGATTTAGTCGCATAATTTCATCATGAAGTTGACATTTTTTGTTTGTAATTAAGAGCCAAAAAAAACTTAATTCATTCTCGGAAAAATCAACTTATTCGCATTCTCAATATCGATGGCTAAACGCGAAGCCTGCTTTATATACACCGTGAAGATTTATTCAAATAACCTCATCAAGGCAGACATCATTTGTTTGTAGTTGATTGCAAAAATAACGTATCTCATTCTCGGTAAAATCCACACAAGGGCCGTTCATAAAATACGTAAAGCTATAAGGAGAGTGAAGGTAGGGGGGAGCGTCACGCCATTGTTTTTACGTGCATTTAGAGACCTACGTGACAAAAACTTTATGGAAAGAGGGGGGTATGTGTCAATAAAATCCGAAATTTAGGGTTACGTATTTTATGAACGGCATTGAACTCGCATTATTAGTAGCAATCGTCCAGACCAAGATGAGTTTATGAATTCAAGAGAGGAGTGAGATAAGGTTGAAGGTGATCCCCACGCATTTTTGGTCGCTAAATCCGGATTCCGTAGCTATTTAAATAAATATTTATGTTTAAAAAAATCTGGATTTGATTATTTTCACCACATTCACCCTGTGGATGCTTTCCCGGCCGCATGAGGCTTATTATTCGTCGGAATGGAAAATTAGATGTTAAAAAAGTTTGTGCTGTGTATAATATCAACACAGAACTAATTTTGCGGTACGATTTTTTAAAAATTCTAGCTATCAAAGCCCACGAAAGTTTGAAAATTGATATAAATCCCGTTTTTCCACGCTGTTCCGACCACAACTTCGTTTCACATACCTTAGATTCCAGGTGAGGCAGCTTGCTTCATCAAGAATCGATTTATTTTACATTCTTTTCAATTGAGGGAAAACATTCTTGCCAGCTGACAAGAATCGCCACTGGCTGTACTTGGCAGCTCTCTCCTCTTCTAACGAATCGGTGCAAATGCAGTAACGGTTCCTCGGATTTACAATACATATTTTCTAATAATCATCATTTCTCTCCGTTATTCCAGTTTATTTCCAAACTGGAAGAAACTGCATAATTCATTTTGGATGTAATCAAATTCACAGGGCGTAGCCAGATAATAATACGGACAATTTTGTAAATGCATAAAGTCGTCCAAACCTCGTCCCGTAGCAAATGAGACACGGTAAAAGTTCCGTGTTACGGAAGAAGTTGTTCCTCACTCAGGTTTTCGTCCTCTCAGATTTCCTCTCGTGCGTTCATCCATTCAAATATTCGGGTCAAGGGTGCAACGGCATTCGATGTTCCTGCACATTATTGAAGATTCTGATCTCTCTTCTTATTACCCTGTGATGATTGACGCGTTCAAAAGCCCGTAGATGCCATGAAAATGTATTAGTTGTAAACTGGACGTCTCATTTTTAAAATGATTCCTGAATAGTGTATCGCAAGGTATCGTACACAAATCATCACTTCTCTCAAAAAAGAACGTGACTGGATTTCAATGTTGCGGAATTTCCACTTGCAAATTGCAGTCATATCAGGAGAATTTTAAGAATTTTTGACTGAAAATTTCTTTAATTGTTGTGTTTAATTTGTTTAATTTTTGTCTTGTGTTTGTTGAAATGTTGTTGTGTTTTGTTGATCTCATGCGAAAATCAGACAATCTTTTTACAAAAACCACGCAGGTTTATTCTTGCAAAAAACTCACTTGTTTTAGCCAGTTTTACAACATCGCACTGGAAAAAAAAAACACATTGGATCTATAGTCCAGACTCTAAAAAACATCGACAAGAAAAAATACTTTTGATTCAATCGGAATTTTGCTTAAATCAAGAACCAAGCCTCTTAATTTGAGCGGATTTCCTTTTGATTTAAGCAAAAATCTGATTGAATCAAGAGTACTTTTTCTTGTTAATGTTTTCAAGAGTCTGGACTCCAGATCCAATGTGTTTTTCTTTCCAGTGTGAAATGGAGTTACGCGCCTTATTCTTGCGGTAAACGAAGAAATGTGTACCTTGATCGCGACATCTAAAAATTTCCCACCAGGTATATCCACAGATGAACCAGAGAGTTGTCAATATCCGTCCGTGTGCCATTATAGAACGCTACAATCGGGCTACATGTTTTCTAGTCACACTTTCATTTCTTATTTATCGATCCATCCAAGAACAGCGCGAAGCAACCTTGACGTGAGCGAGCGATGTATTCACTTGTTGTGTTCACTGATGCTCGCCACTCCTTTCTTGACGTCACAACCGTCACAGTTTCTGAAAGTCCAACTTTTGGCTCATCAATCAGAGGCACGGCTTTTTTTTCAGGTATTAAACAAGCCATTCGACAAGTCTTTGTCATAATAACTAATCGTTTCTGTTGTCGTCAGATTTTTTATTTGAGGTGTAACCTCGGTTAAAAATGTTACGTGCCTCAAGTCTTACTTTATTTTATATTTTTTTCAACGTCCGTCATGCATCAATCTGTTTACTTGCGTTCCACTCGCAAACCGCGCCTCTAAATTGAGGCCGGCGTTTTAAGATTTTGTTTCCGATTTTGGACCACTCTGTCCCCCCTTTGCAGATCCACTCTCCAAAAGCTTCTCCCTTTGAGAATTTATAATCGCCAATTTTTACCCTTTCCATTAAATCCAGCCCCCCTGGAGTATTTGCTCTCGAAGGAGAGCAAATACAGGAGTATCCCTTTTCACAAATCCCATCACATGTCCTTGCCCAAAGTGCGAAACCAGGTATATCCGTGGAATACTCGAGGAAAGAAGGAAAGACGCTTGAATTTGTTAATTATTCATGACAAAATTGACTGAAACTACATATCAGATGCTTAAAAAATTCAAAAATTCTCTGAGGGAGGTCCTCAGACCCCTCATACGCCCCCTGTCGTTTGAGGTGTCTGGATCCGCCTATGCCATCGATATTTTGAATCGGAGTCAAGCTTTGAGGAAGAAAGGCTGCCGAAGAAGATGCATGATTGGGTTACTCCTGGTAGGAGACGAAGAGGACGCCCAGTGAAAGGGTGGCGACAGGGGGTTTGAGAAGAAATGAGGAAGTGCCAACTCCTAAAAGGGCTTTGGGAGGATAGGGGACTTAGGCAGCTAGGTGTCGCAGAGCGCCAGAGAGCCTTATAAAGGCGACTTACATACATACTTTAGCTTTAAAAGAAGTACTCTGAAAGCTTCACGAAAAGCGACCGCGAGGAAAGAGCGACTCGACGCACGACGGGAGAATTTCCAGAACGTGACCCGCGCGGAACCTTGACGCATGGAACGGCAACACTCGACAAGGAGATCTACAAGTCGAGGAGAAGTCGAGGAAAACACTGAAAGGAGCAAACAATGATAGGCTATAGATTCTCGCTTCACGCAGCGGCCGGAAAGAAAAAGAATCGTGCTGCACTTATGAATAAGAGGATCAGGGCCCGCGGGAGGGGGGAAGGGGGGCGGGGGCGCGAAGGGCGACTCAGAAAAGCATCCTGAGAGGCTGGGCCCCGAGAAGCGAGGAGGCGAGAAGAGAACACGCAGAAGGACAGTTATGATTGATTATTAATTTGATGACTGTCGAGTTGCACACTTTTTTCCCTTCGTTTTTCGCTCCTTTTGTCGAGTTCCGAGTTCCACAACGACACGGCTACATAAATCACGGGACTGATTACTGATTTGAGGAACATCCGATGCCCCATCCAACCCCCGCACAGTGGATCCAGTCACTTGAAAGCTTTTCTAATTAAAGAGCAAATACTAGAAAATGTACAGTTGGGAAGAGGTAAGCGAGGGAGAAGTGAGTAAAAACAAAGGGAAACAAGCTGCTGGTTCCAACACTACTGTGTTGGAGAGCTCGCCTTTGGGAAACTATTAACAACTATTAATGATTTTTTCTGAAATTGTATATGTATTAAATGAATCTTTACCCAATTATCAGAGGTTACAAAATGTTATGACGTAATTTCATATGACAAATTTTTCACATTACAATAAATAAAGAGAAATAAAGAGAGAGAAATGGAATTATCTTTTATGAATGTGATTTTGCGGCAAATGTTGCAATGGCTATTTTTGCCATCGCATTTTTGTTTCTGGCTTTCATCGTTGATAAGCTTTTTCTTAACTTGTCACCAATCTAATGAAACCATATGATTTAATTTTAATTTTTTTTTTTTAAATCAAGTCGCCAACTTGAATTAAGGTTATACTTTGTTAAGCTGGCAGTCTGAAATTCTGAATTTTTATCGGCACAGAGTTCAAAGAAACTATAATTTAGCACGGTTTGGAGGAACGTTTCTGCCATAATTCTTACACAATACTTATGGTATACACTAAGAGCTGAAAAGGAATTCACTTGAATTTTAGCGTGGAGCTCGAGAGACCACTTCAAGCCTTTGTATGCGAGTGGCTCAATGGAGCACATCACGCCTTTGTAGGTATGGGGTGGCTCAATGGAGCACCTCGCGCACTATAAATAGCACGGAACTCGAAAGAGCACTTCATGCATCTGTATTTTAAGGTTAAAACGAACTCTAAAGAAACTCAATGCGAGGCTCAAACGAATTCTCAAGCATTCTAAATGCGAGGCTCAAACGAATTCCCAAGCATTCTTGATGCGAGGGGCTCAAACGAATCCTAAAGCATTCTTAATATGAGGTTTAAACAAACTCTGAAAGGATCCCAATGCGAGTCTCAACCGAGCTCTCAAGCATGCAATTATTTTGAGGTTAATTAACCTTCTATGGTACCAATAACGGCAATCTTAAGGATTATCCATTAATTATGCGCAAATCTCAATCTTAGTCTTAGTAACTTAAAATTAATTGAACAAATTATTAAATCACGTCGAGGTCACCATGTTTTTTATTTTAAGAAATAATAACAATTGCAAGTACAACTGCACACAAAAACTGCATTGAAAAGATAAGAGGATGATAACATACAATTAGGTTATTTGATATAAAACCATAGCAACATGCTATGATATGCTCGGCCACTGGAAAGTGCTGCTCTCTAGTGTAGCAAACGAGGAACAATTAATCCTCAGTTGAATGAGGGAACGGAAATGTTCGACGGAGGAAAACTGTAACCCGCGAAAATTCAACTTTTAGACCTTGAAATCAATGGGATTTTGGCCGTTCCTCCGACGGCAACGAGAACCATCCATTCGTCGCCACGGACACTACCAATGCTAAAAGAAATCGATCGCAAAGAGCTCTCCCGAGTGGGCGAGCTCAAAAAAGGAAAAAGGGGGGGGCATAAAAAGGGGGCACAAAAGGGGGCGTAAAAGCGGGACATAAAAAGGAGGTATAAATAAGGGGCATAAAACGGGGGCATAAAACAGGGGGGAAAATAAAATAAAATCTGGAAAAAAGAAAACAAAGTGGCATGGCCAGGTGTCATTAGTGGGTGTCTTATTTTCGTTTTTTGTTTTTGTTTTTAAGCTTGCATATCTTGTATATTTTTACTGAAACGAAAATGAAGCAACTTTATAATTGAATAGGAGAGGTCGGGGAAAATTTGGAAACTTTAAACGCTTATATCTCGGTTTACACACAATTTTGAGGCTCTTAAAGTGGTTCCATTGGTTTCCTCGTGAAATTTTGTTCCTCACGCAGCTTTTGAATTATAAAATGTTACGAAATAAACCTCATAATTTGCAGTTTTAGTCAGAAATTTCATGTCCGACTTCTCCGATTGACTTGGTCCACTGTGCGACATCCGCCGTCTCGCCGAGGCAACAGCACCTTACGCGGGAAGGATTAACTTAACTTCGATGAAATCACGCGAGTGTAAGTGATGATAAAATCATTTCATACCTTTTCACACTCTGTTGGAAATGGCGGAGTGAAATCCTAAGTACATTTCACCTCGAACTCTACTCTCAGAGAGAGGAGAAATTCGGGGGTTACAGATACCTCTTACTGAAGACTATCGTAACTGTAACCCAGGAAAAATTAAGGGAGAAATTAGAGTTAAAATATTCTAAAAATTCTTTCCTCTGTTTGATTATTGCCGCTATTTTCTTTTTTCTCGAATCCACGCCGGATTCAGCCGATGTTTACGCGAAAGGATGGTTTGTACACGGAAGTGACAATCAAACGTCAGACGCCGAACGTGCGGCAGAGCACTCGATTTTGGTTGCCAAAGCTCACACATTTTTATTAGTCCAAAATAAATGAAGAGGGGAAAAGAATGAAAACATGCCCGATATTCCGTTTTTTTGGAGGAAAAGTAGGGGGCAAATTGCTTCCACTCGCTGCGGTTTCATGTTTCCCCCTCGTCGCCAAACCTCACTATTTTCACTCACGCGGCCGAATTAAGGAAACATTAAAGTTTCCTCACTTCCTCGCTCTCAATTCCACCTCTCTAGCTGTTATTTCAGATGGTTTTTAATTTTAGTTTCGCATGTATTTTCGTAAATTTCATCCGTCAATTTTGTGTTGATAAATTACGTGCACTTTTAACTTCCCGTCACTTCATTCAGCGACAGCAATCGAACCGCTTTTTCCTCTTGTTCCATAGCTTCTTCTTTAGTACGTCGTCGTTGTTGGTTTTTTTTGTTTTTTTAAACTAAAGGAAGTCCAGATTACTGGTGAATGAAATAAAAGGGGAAAATAAACCTCGTTTTCGTAGAAACAGTAAAGTAGATTATTTTGATTACTAACGCCAAAGCCCATTCCAAAGGAAAATTCTTCCAAAAGAAAACTTTACATTTATCCTGTCTAAATTTTCTGTTCATTATTCACCGAAAAAAGTGCAGCAAGATTCTTGAATTTTTCTCCAAGAAGATCACCCTTTAAATCAAAGGAAGTATGCTTGTATCATGAAGTTTATTGTAAGTTGTTATAATATGAACCAAGAGTTGCTTGTATTAAGCAGAAATCTACTCGATTTGAGCGATTCAGTTCTTGATTCAAAAGGAATTCTGCTACACAGCGAATTCAAGATTTTTTGAGGGGCTTGGAGGACCAGGCGCATAAGTGCAGTTTTTGCTACCTCGAGAAATACGTGTATAAAGTTTTGAAATTACATAAATCCTCATGGCGGAAAGAACGTTCTAACTGACTTTTTGATGCTTAAAAATTAGAATTTGGGAGTGATTTTTTCTCAGAATAAGTAGTGAGACTAGTTTTACTTGAAATCATTAATATCTCAATTTTTGTCCAAAACTGCACTTATGCGCCTTGTCCTCCAAGCCCATCATTTCTACTTGAACCAAGTGACTTTTTCCGGTGAATTTTCTCTCCAGCGGGCCGATTATTGAAACTGATGGACAAAGCCATAGACAAAGTAGACAGAGAGAGTGTGAGAGTGGCCCAGGGACCTGGCACCCAAGTCGAGGGCGCTGACAAAACCCATACGTCACGGGACTGGGCAGCGGTGGAGCACCCCCCAGCGAGAGGGCAGAGGGGTAGTATCCCTTCTGCGCATGCGCAGGGCGAGGCTTGACCGGTTCCGAGTCAAGTGGAGGGGGTAGCCAGAGCCGGAGACCTAGGGAGCTCCTCGGAGCTGGGCCCTGGGATTATTCTTGGAGAGACTGGCGATCGAGCGGCACTTGTCCGCTCCTCATCCCATCGACCCGGATTCAACCAGCGCTTGATTATTGTGTGCCCTTGTAGCAATCAGCATTAGACATTGCATCTCATATCACTTTTGGTTCTCTTCTTGTCTTCGCCTCTTCCCGTCCATCACCTCTGTGTCTGCACTGCCGTTGCGACGAGTGTCAGCTCTGCACTTGCGACGCCCTGCGTCTGCATTGCTCTAGCGACGCCATCGTCTGCACAGCAGTCGCGACGCGTGTCGGCACTTGCTCTTGCGACGCCTTGCGTCTGCACTAGCACTTGCGACGCTCTACCCCCCCTGAGCTACGCCATCTCACAAGAGCATGGAGCGATCCTTTTGGTTGACATGGTTGGTTCTTATAGACTAAGGAAGAAAATGATGGACTAACTGTCGGGTTTTTAGTGGGTTGCCGTTAGTTAGTCCGTTACCTACCTCCTATGTCCATTGCCACCACCTGCTTTCACCAATAGGATCCCTCCAAATCCCTTTTGTCGTATTTGTCCATACCTTTGTCTATAAGTTTCAATAATCGACCCGCTGAGGCTCATTTTCTCATGTACCTCAGAAATTCATCTACCCTCGACAGAGACGCATGATTAATTTTTTCAATGAGTCGGTTTCGATCGGAATGACACACTCTGTAGAGTATTTATTTATCGAATTGCGCACGAAGGGTCCAGTAAATCGTCACAAGGGTTTATTCTCGATGTTTATGAATAGTCGCGGAGGGTGGGGGAATTTAAATATTCCTCTAAGGCCGGAGGCAGCAAAATCGTGGCTGTAGCGAATTAAAAGGAAGGAGAACTTCTGTGAGGCAATAAATCGGAAGTTGGCCGCCGCCATGGACGGGGACCTGGGGAGGCCGGAAGGGGTGTCGTGTGTTGTGCCTGTGCAACCGGTGCATTTGTTACTGGAACCGGCGCGGCGCGGCGACCGGCGGCGCGAGGATGGAGTGCTGTATGCACCGGCAGACTGGTCAAGAGCCTCTGGAACTTGGGGCAGCATTGCCACAAGTACATAGGAAAATCAAGTTTAATAGCCAGGTTCAACCAGTTGCTGCCAAAGGGACAATAATTCTTACCATTTCTTTAATTTTTCGGGAAACCTCGCACGAAGAAAAAAAACTTCGTGCGTGGGACCCGAAGTTGAGGTCATAACAGTGGAAAAACAAGGATGAAAAAACGGGAAACAAGGCTAAAAATACACAGTTAATGAAACCCGAGACGTTTCGACTCAAAACTGAGTCATTTTCAGTCGGAAACAATAAAAATTTAGAAGAAAAAACGATAAAAAACCTTTTTCGTTTAAATTTTTATTGTTTCCGACTGAAAATGACTCAGTTTTGAGTCGAAACGTCTCGGGTTTCATTAATTGTGTATTTTTAGCCTTGTTTCCCGTTTTTTCGACCTTGTTTTTCCACTGTTATCATTGTCTTGGGCTGCTCTTAAAAATTTGTATCTATGGTTGAGGTCGTATGGATCGCTCAAGTTTTCGGATCACGTATCTTAAAACTTATGGTCGAGCTGCCAAAGTTGGGGTCAGACATCTGAAGTACTCCGGTTCATACCGGAGTGCCTCGATGTCTGACCCGAACTTCGGCAGCTCGACCTCAAGTTTTCGGATGCGGGATCAGAAAACTTCAGGGATCCATATGACCTCAACTGCGGGTCCCATGCACGAAGTTTTTTTTCTCCGTGCGGATAAATGGGGTTCGGTTCGATTTTAACAAAGAATTTTTGTGAGTGCAATTCCAGCGTTGTTTAAACTTAATAAATATTGTTATCGAAGCATTTAGAGAACAGGATTTGTCACAACATAGCGCGCACTTCGCTGAAAGGACAATTTTTTGAAATGTTGAGAAATTTTTTGGGGGAAAGCGGCCCAATAAAATTTTGAAAAAGAATTTTTCGTGAGAGCAATTCTGCACTGGAAAAATAGTATCCCGGATCCTGAGTCCAAACTGATGAAAATTACTCTTGATTCAATCGTATTTTTGCTTGCATCAAAAGAAAATCTGCTCATTGAGAGGTTTGGCTCTCGATTCAAGCAAAAATTCCATATTGAATCAAGATGATTCGTTCTTGTCAAATTTTTAAGAGTCTTTTTTTCCGTATCGTGTCTTTTAAATGGACGTATTCCTGCCAAACGGAACTATGTGCATTTTGACGTGAGCCCTGTTATGCATATATTCTTATGGATCTTGGGGCTCATATCTTAATGCACATAGCACCCTTTGGCAGAATTCAGGGAGCAAGACTCGTCACATCATAGCGCGTACTTAGTGGCTCTCATGTATAACCGCAAGTAATTCCAATAAAATTATCAAGGTGGTTTTAAAATTACATGTACCTGATTTAGTTTTTCTTTCCATCGCGATACTTTATTCAGTCCAACAGAGAGAAACCGATCAAGCATTCTCGATAACAGAGAAGATTAGCATTTCACATGGAAAAAGGTTGATAAATGTTAATGTGTCAGTAACAGATAAAGGCTGCTTTTAAAGGGCTTTAAAAAGGTAGAAACTCATCACATTCCGCTGAATGTCGATCAATACGATAGCTGTTCATGATAACTCTCGTTTTAAGGGCAAACAGAAATTCAGGCTATTTCAATTTCGTACACCGCTCCGTAAAATCAATTGAACTTTAAGGGTTGTGACTTTCCACGAGATTAAGCATCATTTTTGTCCTCTTTCGGGAGTTGGGGTGGAAAATTGTATTCAGCTTCGGAGTAGTAAGTTTTCTTTAATTTTTTCAATGTTTTTCCCAAGATTTTCCGCAGGAATATTGTTCCAGAGGGTCCGCTATTATTTTTGTCGCGTCCTCTATCAGGCGAATGCAATATTCATGTTTAGTGGCGACATTTGCCAAGTTTTGAGCCGTCACCTATCCGTCGAAAGAATTTTCCTCTAGGTCAAAACACGAAGAACTTGATTTCTGAGAATTCCAGTGAGCTATGGACAGATGCATGGAATTTTTCTCGCATGCAGAAAACTTTATCAAGGAAAAGTGATACATTCTCCTACGCGATGTTTAAAAATGAATCATGCAAATTTCCTGGTATCACGTCGGAATGTTTGGTACAATATGATGGAATATTGAAAGCATGATTTCCCAGGGTATTCACTTAAATTCGAATGTTTCATGGTTGCCAGCTTTATCGAAGTGAATTTTTTCTGAAGACTTTTATCTCTTTGCATAACTTTAGAGAAAGACGAAGCTTTTAACTAAACTTTGAACTGGTTGATTTGGAACATTAGTTCAGCGTTTTAATGCGAATACCCACAGTTGCGCGTTTTATGAATTTGCATATGCTACACGGCAGTGATTTTGTCGAAGTTATTCCTCAATTTTGTGAAACAAAAGAGACTTAGTAATATCGTAAATTATCTTCATCAATTTTTGAGTGTAGATACACTGGAAAAGAAGCCTCTTAAATCCGGAGTTCAGACTCGCTGGGAAAAAAAAACACATTGGATCTAGAGTCCAGACTCTTGAAAACATTGACAAGAAAAGGGACTCTTGATTCAATCAGATTTGAACTTAAATCAAAAGGAAATCCGCTCGAATTAAAAGGCTTGGTTCTTGATTTAAGCTTAAATAAGAGTATTTTTTCTTGTCGATGTTTTTAAGAGTCTGGACTGTAGATCCAATGTGTTTTTTTCCAGTGCTCTTAAAAAATTCGACAAGAAAAAATACTCTGGATTCAATCGGATATTCGCTTGAACAAAAAGGAAATCCGCTTAAATTAAGAGGTCGGGCTCTCGATTCAAGGGAAAATCCGATTGAATCAAGAGTATTTTTTCTTGTCGAATTTTTTAAGAGTCTGGAAACGCCTTTTCTTCGACTTTGCCAACGCTGGCAACGTAACTTGCACACAGTGATGCCTTACTTATGTTGCCGGCCGGCTGAGATCGAGATCTAGATCTGGGAACTATGAAATAATATCTTGTTGATCGGATCCCACTCCGATTTGCATTTTAATTGCTATTTATTGCCGCTTTATTTCATCTCTTTCACCCGGCCAGATCCGATCCGATCCGCGCTAGGAGCTCGACGGCTTCAGATGGAATTGCGCTCTCCTTTGTGGCAAGCGGACGGCAGAATGTAAATACGCTAAACATGATGTACACGTTTACACACTTACACGTGCGCTAAAACCCCGCCGCTTTTCAGTTTTTACTCGCTTCCTACACTTCGTTAAGGTAAAATAATGTAAAATACGGTCGCATCAATACTGCTGTGCCAAGGAAGAACGCCGTATGAACCCTCGTGCGTTGTCATATTTCTCTCAAAATAAAACGAATTTATTGGGTAAATCGCGAATTTTTTTCTTTAAATTTTGCGGATAGTTTTGCTCGCAATATGATCTGGAATACACTTCGTCAAGGTAAATAATGTAAAATATGGTCGCATCAATACTGCTGTGCCAAGGAAGAACGCCGTATGAACCCTCTGGCGTTGTCAAATTTCTTTCAAAATAAGATGAATTTATCGGGAAAATCGAGAATATTTTTCTTCAAATTTTTCAGCCAGTTTTGTTCGCGATTTGATCTGAAATATCGGACAATTTCGAGGGAAAATATGCAAACTTTCCTAAAAAATACATGTTTTATCTGGGGAATTTTGGCAACGCTCAAATGTTCATTCGGCGTTTTTCCTTAGCACGGCAGGAAAATAGATCGTATTCGATACGTCAAACAGGTTAGATTGTAGAGGTAGCATACTGTAACATTGATCATTATTCACCATCTAAAAATGTATCTTACGCGTACATTTTGAACTGTTGCAATTGAATTAGGTCCTCATTACAAAATGCTGTGGGTCTCCTCAAAAGAGAATAAATCAACTCTCTAGCTTGAAATTTTTCCGCGGAAAAGGTACATACTGAAACATTGATTATTATTCACCATCTAAAAATGTATCTTACGCGTACATTTTGAAGAGTTGCAGTTAAATTAGTTGGTTTTTTAGTTTAGCCATAAGCTTATCGATATTGAAACTCAAAAATGTTCTCAGATTTACATGTTATTGCAAACCCAATGTATAATGTTATTACTTATGCTAATTTAATGTGATTTATTTAGTTTTTTATTTTAATTTGAATCTATATTCAAACGCTTTATCAATAGTACTCACTATGCTAAATCCCGCCCGTGACTTAAAAGTTTTTCATACCCTGCATGTCTGATATCCATTTATAGTAAAAGTTGAAAATACGATTCATAACTGCAACGTCGCGTCGTTTCAAAACGTTCACTATTTTAAGGAATTGAGCAGAAAAGGTGAAACATTTTATAACGCAATGTTATTAATGCGAGGAAAAGAATGAATTAAAGTTTTCAAGTGAAAGATGACAGTTTTTCATTCTGGCAGTTTGCATTACCGCGAACTTGAATGAGCGAATGCCAATTTAGCCCTCAAAAATAAGTGTTTTTCAAGTTTGTCAGCGATACTGAAATAGCGCGAGAAAAACAGACCACTCCTGCACGGTTTATATTCATGAAAAGAACGTGCTTGCGAAGAAAAGCAAAGGTTACGAGCGCTTATAGAACAATTTTAAAAACGTAACCTATCGGGGAACGAGGTAAGCCTGCCTAGAAGTCGCATTCCTGGAAAGCTGTCTTGAATTAAAATTGATGCGAACTTAAACGATGGAATTTTCAGCCGGATTGTCTCTTCCAAAATTCAGAGCGGCTAATGAATATGCCAATGAGTTTTCTCAAAAAATCGCGAAACAATTCAAATTTCCTCCTTCAGCTTTGTGTTGGGATATTTTTGTCTGAGAGCGAGATACCTCGTCGCTCGACCAATTTAAAAGATCATGACATAGTGTACATTGTCTGTGTAGGTATGTTCTAGCGTAATTATTTCAAATTTCCGGAAATAAAAAATCAGGAACTGGTCACTATGAACTCATACTTGGGAGTCACTGATTTGAAATCAACAAAATTAGAAAATTCGGTGCCGGATTTCGGGTGTCCCGCGGGAAAAAAATGGATCCATCATCCTTGTCTGTCACTTTAAGTCACTGAATATGTAGCGTCCGGAAAATTTAATCCGTGCCCTTGGGTTTTCTGGTGTTTTTTTCTTTCGAACTCTCACAGTTTAAAATCTTTGCGGCGCTATATTTTCTAAATTTTCGAGTGGTGGATTTATTCATTTTTAAGTAAAATGAGCCTGACTGCCTTGTGCGAATAATCTGACCTATACCAAGAGTGTTCGGTTGTTATGTGCTATGCTACTTTGTTCCTTTATCAAGGCTATCTTCAAACACTTCTCCAGCGCCTCTGAAATGTCAGGTTATTTTTATTTTTTTATTTAATTGGAAGGACGGTCCACATTAACATAAAGATTTCAAAAATATTCTAATTTTGCTCTTTTTCTCAACCTGGGACCGAATCCACTTGCCGAAAATCATCGCCAAATTTTTTGTGCGGGTCGCATACGGTTCAATCGGATCAGGTCATCTCATCTTTTCACAAGTCGAAATAAACAGTAACGCTGTGACAGGATTCCTTGTTCTCCGTGATGACGACCTGTCACATCACATCTGACAGAATATGGAAAACTTGGTAAGGTCAAGGAGTTACCGACATTCATTGGTCATCGTTAGGTACATAAAATGCTCAGCATGTCGCTCAATCATCATCCTCATGGTGGAAAATATTGCAGATGTCCGAACGTAACTCCCGCATCACACTATTACTTTGCTGAGATTGAAAGTGTGTCCAGGATATACGGTTTGGTGTTTATGCCTTAGAGATATATCCAATCTACGGCATTGTCTTCACGGGCCGTTTCACGGGATTTGTCCTAGGGAAAAAAATATTGAATTAATCAATGTTTTTCCCAGTGCCAAGTTTGGTCCTTGTACCCCTAGGGACCCACTGAGAGAGGAAAAAGAAGTGAAAACGAATTGTGCGATATTTTGTTGAGGAAAGTTACGGGTGTTTTCCCTTGAAATTTTTGTTTTTTAGATCTAATCACGAACAGAATTCTCTGAAAAATTGGGAGAAAAATATCCGACAAAATCCAGTCGCTTCTTGGTTGGACGTAGCTACTGTTGCGCCGAACAGCTTAACTCCACGAGAGTAATCATACTCTTTACGAGATTTTGTTTTTATAGTGAAAAAATTACACCACCTTGGGCTGATCATACGATCATCAACCAACTTTCGTCAAGAAAAACATCCACCAAATTCCCGAAAATCTGTGATTTCTCCGTAGAAATCACTGAAAAAAGTGCCTTGTTCGAGAAACAAGGATTCTAGTCCCCCAGACAAGACCGTCTTGTTATATTTGATCCACAAGGCATTCTTGTTCGTGGGACCCATACAGTCTTGTTTAGGGAACAAGACTTCCTTGTTGCATAAGTCAAAAGTCTAGTCACGGTAACAAAATTGTCTAGTTCTGGGAACAAGACTTGTCTTGTCAGAGTATTCGGAAGAAATTAAAATTGCAAAAAAAATGTCACAAATTTATATTAATTGCACGATTTGTACGAAAATATATGTGCTCTCTACTTCCTTCACTCCTCTTACACCAGAACCGTCTTATCCGACCTTTCAAATTTTACCGGCCTGATCGGGATTTGAACGCGGGACCACCCGACAATGGGCCGAGTGTTCTACTGACCGAGCTATCAGAGCTAGTTATTTGGGGAGCCGAATTTTAAGTATAAGTACAGCCCACAGAATTACTTTTTCATATTGTTGCTATCTTAAGTCTGTGGAATGCGTAGAGCATCAATTTGTTTGGTTTTTTTTCTTTTTTACCATTTACCGTTTACGAAAAGGAATTTACATTCTACATCAGATAAAAATGGACAATTTAGGCCGAAAAAATGTGTTTCTTCAAGCAACGATGTTTCCTTTGTTCCGTGTTTATGATTCTAATTTTTATTTTTATTTTATATCATGATAATAATTAATAATATATAAATAAATCAAACGTTAAAAAAATAATTATATAATTAGATACATTTGCTTTTAAAACCTTACGCATGAGCGATTTATTTTTAAAAAAGAATTATAAACTTATTGTTTTTACCTTGTCATTAAACACCCAGAAAAATTTTCGGGGAACAATTATTGAGCGTAGTTCTTAAAATACTCTTTCAAAATATATAAAATAATACGCTCTCTTTGAATTTGACCATTACTCGCGGTGAGTAGAGAATCTTGTCACAGTGACAAGACTATCGAGTCCGGTGGCTCAGAAACCTAGCATATATAACAAGACTGGTCTTGTTGCATTAACAAACGGGTGTTGTTTCCCAAACAAACTGAGTTGTTTGACAGACTAAAAGTCTTGTTCCTGAGACAAGGCAGGTTTAACAAGTTTATCTTGTCTCTACGGCTCTATTATTTTTTTCAGTGTGGCAGCATCTAAAGGTTCATACGTCGTTCTTCCATAGCGAGGCAGAAATAATCACATCACCCAAAATTTGGGTATATCCGCCTTTGTCTCTAGCGCCCCAACTCTGCCCTACTAAGGAAAAACAACGTATAAACCTTCTTTAGTTGTCAAATTTCCATGGATCAAATACCAATTTTCAGGAAAACTTGTGAATATTTTCCGTCCAGTTTTTCAGAGAATTTTCTTCGTAATTAGATCTATGTCAGCAGAAAATTTCAAGAGAAAATATTGATAACTCTCCTCAAAAATAAATATTGTGTTGGAGGAGATTTGGCACCCATCGAATGTTCATAAGGCGTTTTTCCTTAGTACGATAGTGTTGTTCTCTAGATAGATTCTCTCCTAATTTGGACTAACGGCTCCTGTTTTCCTTTCTGTTCCAGACGTTCTCATGATCTGCGCGATGTCAGAGCGGGACATAGCAGGGGCGATTTTCATGCCGAAGACGCAGCTGCACCACAACGGCGGGAGCGGGGGTGGCGGGGGAGGGGGCGAGCAGTTCGACGCCGCCATGTCCGACGACGTCGACTCCGAGGTGGAGGACGCCCCGGACGCCCTCGACGCCCCCGACGCCCCCTCGCTCTCCGTCTTCGAGCAGCACCTGAGCATGGACGCCCCCGGGAGCAAGCGCAACAAGCGGAAGAACTTCAAGCCCCGCAGCATCTTCCTCACGGAGCCGACGACCAACTTCCCGTACGCGGAGAACAGCGACGACCACGCCAGCGACGAGGAACCCGAGGCGCCCGCCGAGAGCGACGCCCTCGACCTCACGGGCGCCATCGTCCGCGGCGCCAAGAAGTTCAAGCTGGCGCCCACCCCGCCGCCCAAGGCGCCCACCCCCAAGACCGGCTTCACGATCGAGGACCTGACGAACCAGAACGTGGCGGCGGCGGCGGCGCCCATGGACTTGAGCACGAGCGACGGGGCGGCCTCCCGGCGCTGCGACGAGTACTCCGACTCGAACTCCTGTGATAGCGAGCCAGCTAGTTCGACCAAAGAAAGGGGCGCCCACCCGACGTCCCCGCCGGCGCCCACCCCGCCGCAACAGATGTTCCTCAACCAGCCCGCGGACGCCTCCGACCTCAAGGAGTACGTCAAGGAGCTCCTCCAGATCTACGTCGGCGACGCCTCCGACGTGGCCGACTGCATCGACAAGAGCGTCCCCATGTCGAATTTCTCGTCAGGTAAGCCGTTTTCCCTCTATTTCCGAGTCTATACCACTGTCCGCGAGAAAAGGCACCTTAGGACCGATTGTAAGACCTCTGCGGACTGATTATTGAAATTGATGGACAAAGCTAAAGACAAAGCAGACATAGGGAGTATGGAGCGATCCTATTGGTTGAAATGTGTGGTTCGTATAGACTAAGGGAGAAAATGATAGACTAACTGTCGGGTCTCTCGTGGGTTGCCGTTAGTTAGTCTATTACCTACTTCCTTTGTCTATGCAACCACTCGCTTCCACCAATAGGATCTCTCCATATCTCTTTTGTCTCCTTTGTCTATAGATTTGTCTATCAATTTCAATAATCGGTCCGCTGGTTAGGTGCTTGTCAAAGTGGTAGTTTGGAGCTGACCAGAGCTTGACCAGAGGTAGGTGTGTATGACACCCGGTTTTCTTCAGGTCAAGTCCCGGTCAGCCTTTGTTCTTTCTCGCAAACCGGTAGTTAGGCTAATTAGCAGATTGACTGCTGGTCAGTGTCTGACCACTAGTTTGGTGACCAGAGGTTGACAAGAGATCTTACAAACGGCCCTTAGTCCCCCAAGCAACATTTTCAGTGGAGATGTTCTCCTTGACTCGGCTCGAAGATTCATACTCTGAGACTTCGACGAAAAGCTCGCACTAGAAAAGTAAGTCTCTTGGATCCAGAGTCCAGTCTCATAAAAAATTTGGCAAGGGAAAACACGTATGATTCAATCGGCTTTTGGTTCTATCATGACGAAATCTGCTTAAATTCAGATGCGGTTTTCAATTCCAGCAAAAATCCGATCGAATCAAGCGTATTTTTTCCTTGTCAATTTTTTGAAGAGCCTGGACTCCAGATCTAGGAGACTTTTTTCCCAGTGCATCTTAAGTGTGCCCAAAAAATAAGTCCAGAGGTAATTCATTTTTGTGTCCATATAGTGACGGGAAATCGTATTATTATCCGAAAATGTATCACTTTAAACATAGCAAATTAGAGTTTCATGTGTAGCTCTTACACGTTACTACTTATTTTGAATTGAACTACATTTTGCAATTTGGAACTATAAATACTGGCTCCTCTGGAAAAACACTTATTTGCATAGGGAAAGTAATGGCACATACGTTGTTCTTAAACCGGGCTGGAATTTATAGTTCCAAATTGCAAAATGTAGTCCAATTACAAGCTTCAAACCGTTAAAACTCCGCGTAAGTTTTACATATTTGCTCGTTCTTTGCCCCAAAATGTTTCGACGTGTCTGTACTCTTCCCATATTTAGACTCTCTACTCAGAGAGAGCTTGCTAGGAAATGCATAAAGGAGTTGAGTTTGGCGAGTCGTTAAAGGTGCTTTGTGACGACGGCGGCGGGTTGGGGGAGGGGTGTGGGTGGGGGATGAGATCGGAAGCGGACGGGGGGAGGGGGAGGAGGCGCTTGGAGGGGGCGGGGACGGAGTTGGAAGTTGCAACTAGTCGTCGGGTCGGCTCGGATGGTAATTAATCGAATCTAGTCGATGAGCCTTGGGCCAGGATGCTCCCAGCTCCCAGCCCCAGCGCCACCGGCCGGAGCGGGGGCCCCAGCGGCCGGCGCGGCGAGTGGCCTCGCGCCTCGCGGGGAGTGACAAAACGCGCCTCGTGGGAGGAGTCAGCCCGAGCGAGGATTCGCCACCTCGCCGCCACCGCCACCGTCACCGCCACCGCTGCGCTGCACCGTGCACCGAGCCAGCATCCGTGCATCCGCTCCAGGGACCTCCCGCGCGAGATTCACAAAGCTCCAGTGGCTACTCTCGCAAATCGCAAGTCAGCCGACTGCATGTCGTTCGCTTCATAAAGGCCTGGATATACGCTCAAATTTCTGTCAAATTCTGATTAAAATGATGACAAAAACGACGGTGTCAAATTTTTGCAGGCCGCAAAAATTTGATGGTAGATGGTGCGCACCAGTCACCATTTGATCGGAAATTGATGGAGATTTGAGCGTGTATCCAGGCCTTGTTACACGTAAAAATCGGTGTTCAGCGGGCTGATCCTTGAGATTGATAGACAAAGCTACAGAGAAAGAAGACAAGAGGGATGTGGAGGGACAGATCCTATCGGTGGAGGCGGGTGGTTGCAATGGACGAAGGAGATGGGTAATAGACTAACTAACGGCAACTAACGAGGGACAAGGGGTCTCTGACATTTAGACGTTAAGAGAGTGAAAAGAGGAAGAAAACGTATTTTTGGACTTCTTTAATTTTCTATGTATCACATTGAAAGTCTTCTGACGAGAACTTGTTAAAATTGAGTCACTTGAAATAATTGAACAAACGCGATGTTTTGGCTTAGATGATGCATTCAAGTTTAAACACCAAGTTTCCCGGATTTTCCATGGTTGCGCGAAATTTCCTGACTTTTTCTGGGTTTGCCCTACTAGAGCCCCCATAATTAGTCCATCATTTACCCCCTTAGTCTACAAGAACCACCCAAACTAACCAGTAGGATCGATCCATACTCATTATGTCCTTTTTGTCTATGGTTTTGTCTATCAATTTCACGATCAGCCCTCGCGGGCTGATCGTTGCGAAATTGAAAGACAGAAGTGATCGACGAAGAAGGAGTATGGAGCAATCCCATCGGTTGAAATGGTTGGTTCCCATGGACTGAGGGAGAAAATAATGGACTATTTAAAGGGGCTCTAGTCCAGGGAAAACCTGGAAAAAGTCAGGAAATTTCGCGCAACCATGGAAAATCCGGGAAATTTGGTGCGGAAACTTGAATGCTTCCTCCAAGCCAAAACATCACGTTTATTCAATTATTTCAAGTGACTCAATTTTAACAAGTTTTCGTCAGAAGACTTTTAATGCGAAACATTGAAAATTAAAGAAGTCCAAAAATATGTTTTCCTCTCCTTCTCACGCTCTTAACGTGCTCAACGTAATTTTAAAACTTTTCAGCCAGCTTTCTAAATCCAGCAGGTCAGCAACAGTGGCTTTCCTCCGTTCAAACCCGTGTTGAATTATCGACTCTTGACGGAGCACCTGCCTTCCCGAAAATCGATACATTTCCACAGGTTTAAATGGAGAGAAAATAACGTTACCAACTTATTTCTAAATCCACCAGTGACAAGTATGAGTGATACAGTTCTTAACCATTCGCAGCGCAGTCATGTCGGTGCGACCACAACACGGTCACACTCCGCTGCTCTTGACATGGCCGCTCGTTATTTCCTCATTCGTCCATTTCCCAAAATAGAGAATCCGATGTTTCCCTGCAATTTACTCTTCCACCCCGCCCACCGCACTCCGCCTGTTCATTAATGGTCCTTGATCGATTTGCCCACTGCCCACTTCAAATAGCTTCTTCCTCTTCGATTATCTTACACACCGGTTTTAGGCTTAGTAGTCCTCTGGGTTTGATAATGCAAACATTTAACGGGTGTAACGTACATTGATGGACGCAGTAGTAATAGTAGATAGAATAAATAAATAACATAAAAGTAAAGATTCACTTATTTTTGCGGATTAGTGCTTCTCCAGCGTGTATGATTGAAAACGGCATTGAAAACTCTCAATTTGACGTAACGTGTTAAAAGGAATCGTTAACAAATCAATTAATCAAAATAGGCTAATTCGTGTGTTTCATTCGCTAAAAGTGCAATACCAGTGAATACAGCACTCCAGTACCATTATTAAAATAACCATCATGTGAACGTGCCGGAGGAGGAAGGGTACATAAGTCGCGTTTACTCGCGTTTGACACATTTTTTGTGAAAGCCTTGTCAACAATAGCAAAAGTTCACAGAACTTTGCTCGAAAATGTTTGGCGCAATGCGTGAAGTATCCCTATAGTTTTGTAGGCTCCATGCGTTTTACGCTGACCGCTGCTGACCAAGTGACCGCACTGTTTTTGACGCAATGCGTGAAGTATTCATGCAGTATTGTAGGCACTATGAGTTTCACGCCAACCGCTGCTGACCGCACTACGTTTGACGCAATGCGTGAAGTATTCATGGAGTCTTGTAGGCGCTATAATATGTGTTTCATGCTGACCGGTGCGTCGATAGGGCTTCTCCTTTCCGTCTCAAGTTCTCGCCATCCGCTCTCTACGCCGTGCCGCTCCAGGCCAAATTGCGTGTTTGGTTTCTCTCTCAACTAGACTAATGAAAAGCGCTGTCTCTTGTGTCACCAAAAGACGAACAAATTAGAAATGTCTATACTTTAACTCTCAGGATATGAGAGATTTTTTCGCCTTTCCACATTTGTGATTTTTTTTCTGAATCAGATTTTTCTCTTGATACCTACATCTGAAAAAATTACAACATTTGCCGCCCCCTAATTTTTGCCGCCATGGGCCGCGGCCCTTGTGGCCACCCCCTTAATCCGGCCCTGAAAACATTAAGGCGCAAAGAAGGGCTTGACAATCTGACAGTCGCAAAATATTCGAACTGCATTCAAAAACGTCAGCACCTGCGTATCGAAAATATATTCTTCGTGTATTTTGCAACTTTTCATTTTCCAAATCCAGTTTTTCTTTTCTTGGTATTTCAAAAAAGTTTAGTTTTGTTTAAATGTGGATTTGAAAAATTTTTCTTACCCACCTTTCATCCTACTTCTGGGGGGGGGGGGGGGGTGGTTTGGACTCCTCTTGCAACCGTCTGATATTCATGTGTCGTTCTTCCGCAAAACAGTAGGATAGCACCCTCCTAAATCTAGACAGTCTTTTGGGTTCTCCCTCATGGTGGGACCTAGACCTGGGACCATGTATTTTCGCGTTAATGCCTCCGAATGCCAACCCGTCGGAAGAAACCGGACCGAGAAAGAAAGAATTAAAAACCGATCTAATGACTCGTCGAGCGATCGCATGGAAAGTGGGGTATCCAGACCTCACTTTCATTGCTCTAAAAAAAATACGAGCTGAAACCAACTGTTGATCCTTTTGTTTCTCCCGGGCTTTGATTGAGTGGCTGCGTGACACAGTCGGTCGAGCTTTTCGAGGGGTCGGTTCTGTTGGCGGCGGGCGGGGGGGCTTGAGGTTGGGAGGGGAGGGTCAAGGGGGATGGCTTCGGACGCGAGAGGGGGTAGCCGGGGGTAATCCGCGGCTGAAAAGCAGACGATAAATGCGCTCCCGGAAGCGGAGTTGCCTCGCCGAAAGAAAAATTATGGGCATTTCGTGCGAATTCCTCCCCAATTTCGCACTTCCTGTTCTGCCGCGCTGAAGAAAAACGCCGTAAGAACATTTAAGAGTTGCCAAATTTCCTCCAATGCAATTTTTATTTTTGAGGAGGGTTATGAATATTTTCTCCTGAAATTTTCAGATAATTTAGATCTAATCCCGAAGGAAGTTCTCTGAAAAACTGAACCGCGTATATTCACAAGTTTTCCTGAAATTTCGTCTCTAATTGAAGGAAGTTTGGCAACTGACAAAGGTTCTTACGGCGTTTTTCCTCAACACGGCAGTGTTCTTGCGTGTTGATCTGCGAAGGAGTACGCGGTGAGGAGTCCAGATGTTGGGTTCGGTTTTGACCCGGCGAGGGCGAGGTCGGAGGTCTTTCCGTGTCTCACGATCGAAGAAATTTCCATTTTTACTCTCACAGTGTATTTCTACAGTATTTTGGTGTATTCGTGGTCGTCCCTAAAACAATTTCTTTCCCAAGGCCTGAGATGGATTTCATGAAAGACAAGAATTTGAAATTTCAAGGATGGAATTTCACGTGAAATTTGATCAAGGTCTCATCTGAAACTTCAATACTTTGAGAGGGCTATTTTTCGTGAAATTTCGCTCACGCGAAATTACGAGGATGATCTCAGCCGGAGGGAGGCTTTATGCATGGTTTACATTGTGATTATAAGATAGGTTTAAGGAAGCTAACACATATCATCCTTCTTGAGGAGAGAGGCTATTAAATAAACGACTGTGAAATCGAACCTGAAAGTTGCATTATCACATGTATGCTTTCTCTATAATTTTGAGTTACCAGCAAGTGGAGGGAGGGTACCTTTATCGTAAACAAACTTGAATGACGAAAAGCATACATGAATACATGTCGTTACTTTAGGGCGAACTTCCAGGGCCTTGCTTCATAAACGCGCCCTACCGACACTTTTGGAGTGTTGGGGTTCACCCAAAGCGTCGTTCCCCAGACGAGTGCACGTAACTAGAAAGTAACGTAAAAATAATGCGCATGCGCAAACAGGCCCGCCACATCCCATCTTGGGCCCTGGTACCAATTTTCTGGCCCGGGCCCCTAGCACAGGGGGGGGGGTCCGGGGGGCCTCCCCCGGGAAATTTTTGAAATTTTAAATCTATTTGGACGCATTATGAAGCTCTTATGATGGAGATTTTCCATCAATTTCTGCAGAATGATTACGCCTTTTTGTTTACTTTCAGCACCAAAAACTTTCGAATTGTTGCATTCAAAACATCTATAAATTTTTTTTTTGAGGGGGCAGATGATAATTTTCAATTCTATGGGGAGCCGGGCCCCCCTGGACTCCCCTTTCGTACGTCTATGGCAAAGGATTTAAGCCATTGAAGTCGAGGATGCCCAGAAAGGAGCCTCTCAGCATCCGACAACGGAAGAAAATGAAACACAGTTACTAAAAATATCATTCTACATATAGGTACTCAAAATCTTGAAAATCTCTAAAAAAGTAAGACAAATTTTATAGTGCCCTAGCGTGTTTTGAAACTTTATTCACCTTTTGCGGAATTTTTAGGGTAATTTTTTCACGTTTCCCTACGAGACAAGGGTTACACACATGAATTCGTAGTGGTTTGTCACCTGCGTCACGGGCCCCTCCAGGGCGCGGGCCCCGGTACCAAGGACCCAGTATCCCCCCCCTTGTGGCGGGCCTGTGCGCAAATTGTGTTTTTTCGGGAAACCAAAGAACATCGGCAATCGTAAATTTACAAAACTTCCCTAGACTAAACACGCAAAAATCAGTAAAATTTCAAACAGAATCGCACGCTGGTATTTCATTCAGAGAAAACGAATGGTTTCAGTCAATTTTGAAACTTTGAAATGAAATTATGTTCTATCCTCTCAGAACGGGGTCATCCCTAAATTACGTAACGCTATTGGAAGGGGGGGGGTTGACGAGAGCGTTACGGCACGTTGTTGTTAAAGGCTAGGGGCCCACGTAACAAAAGCGTTACAAGAGGGGAAGGGGGAGACAAAAATCGAGAAAAAGTGCGTTACGTAATTTATTAACGCTCCCAAACTACGATATCAGCGCGCCACACGTAACTTTTCTCCGAACATAAGCCGTGGAAAGCGTGTAAGCATACGAGTGACAGGGTACATCCGCGGGTGCAGTTATGCTCTTACGCGAACGGAGCGACGAAATGGCCCGTTTCAACCGGGCGACGAGCGGAGGGGGGCACCGGGGGGGTCGGTGCCGGGTCCCTTTTCAACTTTATCGATGTGTCGCTAAACTTTCGCACGTAGCTGACAACGGCGCGGCGGGCGGCGGGCGGGGCGGCTCAGAAAGCTCGCTCGCTCCGTCGGTTCGGGCGGTGTGATAGCGTTGTCGTCGTTCTCTCGTGACCTCTTAATTTCCCTTCCTGCCACCTCTCTTCCGCTCTCGGTCCCTTTTCTCCGCCGAAATTGATCGGGGGGTATCGCCGCGACGCTCCCCCCCCTCCCGAGCCCCTCCCGGCCGCAGACGTGATTTCACCTGCACCTCTAAATATCGCGTCTAGTGTCTAGTCACCTTGCTCCACTTGTATTTGTACTTACGCCCGAAATCATGCAGGTATAGCCCCCCGCCCGGTCGTCGCTCATCGCATGTCGCAGTTCGAGTTATTTTTATTCGGTCGTTATCGGTTTTATCTGAAAGGCAGGAACGAGGAGAGTAAAATGGGCCGTGTTCAGTGGCAAGGCGTGAATGATCGAGTATCGATTTCCTCATTTGCAGCTATGTAAAGAATCGATTATTAAGGTGTTCGTTGCCAACACCTTGTTTATTCATCCTTTTCCGTAGGTTTAAATGGCAGATCGATCGATATATCGTAAAGCATGGTACGCCACTGGCCGTGTTCGGCGAAACACAATGCTCCGCATACACTGAAAAAAAAAACACATTGGATCTATAGTCCAGACTCTTGTTCAAACGTTGACAAGAAAAAATACTCTTGATTCAAGCAGATTTTTGCTTAAATCAAAAGGAAATCCGCTCAAATCAAGAAGTTTGGTTCTTGATTTAAGCTTAAATCCGATTGAATCAAAAGTATTTTTTCTTGTCGATGTTTTTTAGAGTCTGGACTCTAGATCCAATGTGTTTTTGTTTCCAGTGTATAGCTACCGCTTTGATACATCGTAGATTTTAGCCAGCATAAGTATTTTTCTTTTTTGAAAAATCGGAACTTCAGATTGTGGACCTATATTACTAAGGAAACTAACAGTAAAGCAAGTTCAAAAGTGTTATTTCCAATAATTTTTAACCACACTGGAAAAACGTCTCCTGCGGATCCAGAGTCTTTCTTTCCCGCGAGCAACTATTACTGCTCTAAAGCCGCTCACATTGCCTACCTAGCTCTTTGAAGGCGAACTGAATGGAATTCTCGCGGAACGCACTGGAGTTGAGTATCGGAAATTCACCCTTCGTCAAAGATTTAAGAAGGAAAAATCGAACAATTTTTTATCAGCTGGCACCATACCTCGAGAACATAAAATTTGGTGCTAACGGATAAAGATTTATCAATTGGTACCAAACTAGGAAATGACGCTTACCAAGTTTCGAGGGAAAGGGCAGAAACGAAATTGTGCGCTGTCCCATGAATTGAAAATGTTTCTAGTATTTTAGAAGCAAAAGCTTTCGAGAAAAGGAAATATTTTAAAGCTGCAGATTGATACGTAAACAGCAGATGATGTGCGCCACAAGAAATAAACGTGGTTCGGCGAATATCGAAAGAAATATTTAAATATGATTTCATCGCGTTGTAAGCGATGACGCTCAAACTGTGTCCTCGCCGGATCAAAAATTGGACCCTTGCGTTTGTGTGTAGAAGAGGGTGCTCACAATGTGGCGAAAAACCATCGCAGAAAGAGGGGTTTCGCAGAAGTGAGTCACGCGAAATTGCGAAATAAGAGCCCCGAAGCTGCGTTGCGACGTTTCAAAAGTGATTAAGGGCCGAGTGGTAGGGGGTAAAAATAAATATTGGCTTGGTTAGAATACGGAAGGGAGGGGGAGGAAAGTATCTGTTCTGCCTCTCTCCCCCTGGGTTTGACGGATTCCCCCATGGGTTAACCATCCATACGCAACACTCATTTTTTGGCACCACCCCTCCCAAGCGCGCAATTGAAGAAACACTCTGACCAATGGCAGGAGGGATATTTTATGATAGTGTTTTTTTAAATTTTAGTCCTAAATACGGTATTTTTCAGCGGAAAAACAGCATATCCTAACCCAGGGTTACGTTATCGAAACTTTCTTTATGAAAAGGTCCATATCGATGGTCAAAGTGCGAAACCACGTGTCTGTGTTTTTGTCATTGCAGACTTTCTGCAATACTCAGCAATTCCGTTATACTTTGTTTTTTCTCCAAAAAACTATTTAACTTAATTTCTTGAAAAGTTCTTTGATTTTTCCTCTCTATCAGCAAACCATTCTGTAAAAATCTCAAGAAAAAAGATGGCTTGTTTCTCTCTCGAAAAATATAATAGGAAAGTAAATTTTGTAACACCGCGAAGGATATATGTGGTTTCGCACTTTAGCCATCGATATTCCATAGTCAAACGGGGATTGCGGGACGAATCGCGTTGTTTTTTGTGTGATTTGTCAAACTACAATGTCAAATTTTCAAAAATCACACATTTATACTTTTAAATAGATTTGTACTACCGTTTCAATCTTTTTACCACGAATCTTGGAAATTTTTCCGCCTCGACTTTAATAATTTTTTCCCTCTCTATCTCTATCCCTCCGAAGCACATAAACTATAAAGTGGCTGTCTAATTCACGGACAATAAGTTTCATCCGTTCTCGTGATCCCAGCGTCTGGAACGCATTGTCTGCTTGTTACCGCCGCGGCGTTGCTCTCCCCCTCCCCCTCCTCTTAATGTCAAGCGGTGAGTTTCAGCCCGGCTGTCTGGCAGCATCCCCCTCTTTTAATCAATTAAACTATCTATCAGAAATAAACTGAAGTGGCCCAGGTCTGTTTCAAGAGTTTCACTACTTCCTGATATTGCTCTCTTTATTTTCCCGGCCCGGAGTATCCGCATCGCTGCCTGATCCTCGAAATAAGAGGGCTAATTTCTTGAAAAATCTTGAAAAAAAAAACACACACACACAAGGGCGTGTGTTCTTTCTCTCCGGAAGATTCGTTTTAAAATTCCTCATTTTATCATTATTCCCAGTTGAAAGGCAGGACATGAATCGTCCCGCATACTTTTTTTATGATCTGTTCATTACAATTTCAATTTCTTGAAAAATCTTGAAAAGAAAACACACACACAAGGTTGTGTGTTTTTTCTCTCCGGAAGAATCGTTTTAAAATTCATTTCATCATTTTTTCCAGTTGAAAGTCAGGATTTGAATCGTTCTGCAAACTTTTTTGATGATCTATTCATTACAATTTCAATTTCTTGAGAAAAAAAAAAAAAAAAAAAAAAAAAAAAAAACGAGGTCGTGTGTTTTTTCTCCCCAAATTCCTCATTTTCTTATTTTTTTCCAGTTTAAGTCCGGACATGAAAAGCCTCGCAAATCTGTCCATTTCAGCTTTGGTCACCTGTATCTTGGCGCCCTTTATGTGTCTGTCATGTGTTCGTCAGTAGCAATGAGTGTGGATATCGGCGTGTTTCCATTGTCTGGTTTTTTTCTCCTCTGCATCTTTGTGCAATTTTGTGTTAAAACTTGGTTCTCCGGAAGTTTCTTGACCGGAGTAAATCTCTGAAATAGGAAATGAAAATGACTGCCACAAATGTTTTACCATTATACCAAATCCTGGTAAAAACCTAGTTGATCACAAATGACACAATTTTTCTCCGCATCCTTTTTGAGCCCTATTGACATCATTGGAATGCCTAGTTTCATTTCGGTCTTTCAGCGACTTTTTCAAGTATCAGTTACCGGCAGCTGAGAGGATATTTTCAGTGGCGCCAAGATTTAATGTCTAAGAGAGCGAGAAAACACCGAAAGTGCGTAAGCGCGGTATGGTTTCTCTCATCGCGACCGATGACGTCATCCGAGACCCCCCCCCCCCCCAAGAGGGGCTGCGTCAGAGATTTTCGAGCCGCACTTGGGTGCAACTCTTGATATCATAATCTATCCGGTTCCTTCTTATCGTGGACTGTCCTTGCTCCTGGCTGCTAAGTCAAGTGTGGGAACCGAGCGAGCGCGCAAGTGTTTTTTGTTTTGATGTCTGGTGTGGAGTTCCGTTGGGCTTGAGAAGATTTCTGTGGAAGTGATTCATTTCATTCCCTCCATCTCCAGTTCTAGCAGGAGTCATTCCGTCATTCTAAGGAAAAACACCGTATGGGCATTCGAATGCTGCCAAATTTCCTCTCAGGAAATATTCGTTTTTGTAGGAAGTTATGAATATTTTTCCTTGAAATTTTCAGACATTTTGGGTCCAATTACGAATAAGATTTTTTGAAAAATTGGAAGAGAAATATTTAAAAAAATGTCCGAAAATTCGTGATTTGTCAGCGGAAATTGGGCAACGTCTGAATACTCACAGGCTGTTCTTTCTTAGCACGGCAGTCTGCCGTGCTAAGGAAGAACGCCGTATGAACATTCGAGAGTCGCCAAATTTCGCTTGATAAAAAATGTATTTTTGACGGCATTCGTTCACATTTTTCTCTGATTTGTTCAGACATTTTAGATTAAACTGCGTACAAAATTGCCTGAAAATTTTGGGGGAAAATATTCAGAATTTTTCCAGTATATTCGGTTTTTATCGAAGGAAACTTGGCAACGTCTGAAGGCTCATACGGCGTTCTTCCCTAGCACGGCAGTATTCCGTCGGTGAGAAAAAGTATACAAGCTCGGACATAACGATGACGTAGGCGGCAACAGGATATCTTTCGAAAACTGTTTTGTCAGAATTCGCGGTCACCTGAGAGCGGACACCGGGAAAGCGATAGTGAACTTCAGTCATCAGCGGTGTTCGGTGGTCTTTTATAGTCGGAAATCGGTCGCCCGAGCTTTTCCTTTTGTGCGCTTTTCGAGAAATCCGCGGCCTGAATTAAGTTGATCGAGTATACCCGTGGGACTTTTCCATCTCCGCGTATCGGATTGAATCTGCAGCAATCGCAAATAGCTATTGAGGAGCTGTTTCTTAATTATTGAATGCCACGCTTCGAGAGTTGCCCAACTTGGACAGGGTGTCTAAACCGCCAGTAAAAATCGGAAAACATCAGGAAATTCGATGTTATGAGGAAAATCAGTCATGGATCAGGAAATTCTAAGTGATTCAATCATTTTTCAAACATTTGATCCAAAATATTATGTTAATTTTTTAGATCAAACGAGCGTCAATACATTGGCGCCAAAAAATCAGGAAATCTCGTTAATAATACCAGGAAAATTCAAGATTACATTTCAGTAGACACCCTTTTGGAAAATGTAAAAATTTCGTTTTATTGCAAAGAAGTTGCTTTTAGAATTATACGTGTCTTTCATTTTTTCCCCATCTTACACTGTACAGATAGGCACGAATTCTTTTTTGCTTCGTAAAATCCTGAAGCCGAAGGATTAAGATCTTTCATATTGCACTTTTAAAGAACAAAATAGTTCAAAATTTATTTGCCAGGGTTTTTTTTCAACCCGAATAACAAGAGCCCAAAAATTTTTCGATTCTCAATTTTTTATTGCATTCAGTTTTCTTTTTCATTTCCTGGATTTTATCGTCTCTATCGTGCGGTACTTTTCGACCCATCCGCAACGCAACTTCGTTCTTGTCTCTCACTTCACAACGGTGGGAGAAGTTTATTTCTTTCGTTACCTCTCCACCATGGCTTGCGTCCTAACGACCACTCCGCAGTATCTTTTTAATATTTATTTATTAAATATTTCTTGAGATTCTATAGCCGGCGACGATTAGTTTGAAAAATAAAACGGATTCTGCGGCCAGAACTCTGAGCAAGTCGAGCCGAGGAGCGAGCTCGTGGAGCCCGCAATTCAGTTGTGCAGGATTGTGGAATTAAAGCCATTGCAGTGTTATTGTTAGGCTAGCCCGCGGCCACGACGCCATAAATAATGCCGCGAGTAACTTTTATGAACAAAACCTAGATAAAATCCATTAAATGCCAGCTTATTGTGATATTCCTAATTTAATATCAATTTACGCTCCCGCTTGTTGACCATATTCGTCGCGGCTCCTTCCCTCGTGCCCTGCGTCCTGCTGTCCTTCCGTAGCACGAATTGCAATCGTAACATCCCTCCCCCCTCCCCACCCGTTCGTTATTTCCTTTCGAGACTAATGTGAGCGCACCGGGGAAAAATGCATTTCCACGTTTTCCTTGTTCCCCACTTTTAATGACACCGCGCCTCGTATCGGATCATGTAAAATAGTGTAATGGTCAATATAATTTTACCGTGTAAAATAATAAAATTCTGGTCCCGTATTGAAGTTGAGATCGGATCTTGGTCCTATTCACAAGGAAAATATGAAGATATCCATTAATTTGACTCTAATTGACTCTAAGATTGCGTAATTTGCTTCATTTGCCTTTTAAAATGAAAGTTTTTTTCTTGATCCGTGAGTCAATTGACTCGATTTATTATTTTGAATATGAAAACAGGGTGTTACTATTTCTACCGGCGCAGAGTAGATCGATTCAATTAGAGAGGTCGGACTTGAAATTTTTTACTAAAACTGCAAATTTTGAAGTTTATTTCGTCACATTTTAGACTGTAAGGGGTGCTTTTTCACGAAAATTCCACGAGGAAACCAACTGAACCACTTTTAGAACCTCAAATTTTTTTTACGAACTGAGTTATAAGCGTTTAAAGTTTCCAAATTTTGTCCGGCCTCTCCCATTGACTCGATCCACCGTGAGTCGCATCAATGTCCCAAAGTCCCATTTTGATCTTGAAAACACAGCACTGGAAAAATAGAACACATTGGATCTACAGTCCAGACTCTTAAAAACATCGACAAGGAAAAGTACTCTTGATTCAATCAGAATCTAGCATAAATCAAGAACCAAGCCTCTTAATTTACGCGGATTTCGTTTTGATTCAAGCGAAAATCCGATTGGATCAAGAGTATTTTTTCTTGTCGATGTTTTCAGGAGTCTGTACTCTAGATCCAATGTGTTTTTTTTCCAGTGAGCTGTTTGTTGACATTGTGGTTTTTTTGGGTGGTTTCCCCGTCAATTTCGTCAGTCGCCACCGCGGTAACCTCTGCCGAAGCGTGTCGAAGCCCGGCCCGCATCCTCGAAATACGTAATTCATCGGATTCACTTATCTGCGTAATTACGCAACATCACACCCAGCACTCGCAGTCGGTCCCCCATAATTTACCCGCCGCCGCCGGGAGGGGGGCCCCCTCACGCCATTGGCTCCCGACGACAAGGGCAAGGCGTAGCGAGCTTTTTACCCGTCGAGCTTCGGAACCAATCAAAAGGTAGATACCCAACTCGAGTGGCTCGCAAGAGGAGCGAGAGAGAAGTAAAAAAGCGAAAGCTATCATTTATCATTCGGGCTGTTAATGCAATGAAGATACAAATTAAATTCGAAGATGATACGTTCGAGAGATCCTCGGCACTTGACGTCACCCATATATCTCCATCCCGACTTGAGCCCTGTTACCCGTTTACCGTCACGCTTTCGGGGGCTCATGTTGGAGTGGAGATGCGTCGTTTTGCGGGAGGAGTGACGTCGAGAGCGTGTTTCTCATGTCCTTTCGGAGTGTTTCGACGGGCTGCACGTATATCGGTGCCGTCAAGGCTTGGCTCATGATTCCGTGTCGAGTATTTAAAATTCTCCCATGCCTTTTATAAGAGCGGCCTGTGGCCTATGGATGATAATGGATCAATGCCGGTCGGAGCCGAAGGAAGTCGAGCGATATGAGCCGGCCTCAGAAATATCTCCAGTAATAAAAGTAGGCGCTACGTTGTGACGTCGCCATTAACCCCGCCCGTTGCCTTTAACGAAAGAGCGCAACTCCACTCCGGAATGAACCCCCAGCAGCGTGGATATGATATGGTATCGGGACTCGGCGAAGATTGCAGTTAAGCGCTTCTAGTTCTTCGAGAGGTAAATACCAGGCTCCTGGCCTTCATTCATTAGGAACTCATTTTTCAGGAGTAAGAAGAAAACGCGCCGGATTAATTATCCGTAAAAAACGCGCGGCGTAATTATTTCTCGTAACTTCTTACGGTTCCTCTTTCATTCACAAGCGACGGATAGGAAAGGGTGCACTGTAAGCGCGGGATGAATGCCGCGCGGCTACTGCACCGATTTATTGAAGTGTAATGTTCGTAAAGTGCAAAAGCTGGAGTATTTTTTTTTTATTTGATCAATGGTTTATCAAGGCGCATTTTCATTCCATAAGCTAGCTTCCCTCTTTCGGTAACAATTTGACGGGAAACAGGATTAAATTAAAGTGCAAGGACCTGGTTTTATTAGTATTACGTCATGATCTCCAAATTGCATTTGTGAATTATTTTACTCGATAAATGTCTTCAATTATACGAAAATTGTGTAGGTCTGTTTAAAATAATAATAAAAATAAGCCTAAAAAAACAAGGGAAGTACACTTAAATTAAGAATAAGATTTCTAAAAATGTAAAAACTTAGTCTTTCCTTACTTCATTTTTTGTCCGGGCGACATTTCGGAGGGTCTGCTGCCCCCCCTCTTCAGCAGCGATGGGGCGACTATCGCATATCCTAAGCACAAAACTAGTTGCCCAAGAGAGAAAACATTTCTCTCCTCTGCATTGAGTCGTTGTTTGCGAGAGAAATGTTTTCTCTCCCGAGCAACTAGTTGCTGCTTACAGAAAAATTTATCCGTTCCTGAGCGCAAACTAGTTGCCCAGGAGGGTAAGCATTTCTCTCCTCTGCATCGAGTGGTTGTTTTCGAGAGAAATGTTTTCTCTCCCGAACAACTAGTTGCTATCCTATCGTAACATTCTAGTGATCGCAATTTTTTTGACTTTTTTGCGAAAACCCAACTCGCTGCAGAGACAAACAGAACCATTCGCTTCCCTGGCCGCTTTTTATCACCACGGTGTGCCACGTTCACAATGCATTTTATTCTGTGAAGAAAAAGAGACGTGTACAACAGGGAGGGAAAATCCGCAATATTTATGAGGACCGTCACACAGAAAAACGAAGGAGTTAAATTATGGGGCGTGCAGGCAAATAAGTTCAACTAAATGAGACTACACTGCTTTTGTATAGATAATCTGATGAGTACATTAAAAAGTAAAAGAAAAAAACATTTTTATAAAAACCACCCGACCGATTACCATTGTTAACAGCTCATTGCACGAGACCTCTTTTTCATCGATTTCATAGGAGTGATCGAGTTGACAAAGCGCATAATCTTTGCATAGGCGGCGCTAATAAAACGAAATCGGGGGCCCTCCCCTGCACGGAGGAGGTGCGAAACGCAACGCGACGGGATGATGAAGAGCGCTGGAACTGGGGAGGAAAATAATACAAATAACCAAAATATATAATGGGGATAATAGACTAATTTTCCACTTCTCGCCTCGGAACGGCGCTTTGTCGGAAACCCTGGATTATTTATGTATACGGCGAGTCGATTGCCGATAGATCGCGGAGTAACTGGATATTTTATTTCCTGAATGCACCCCGTGCAAGTGCATCGGCGCGCACCTTTTGTCCCGGCTAGGGGCGGCCGCAGACTTCGGATCCTGGCTCGCGTCAAGTGTCCCGCCGGGCATTGTTCTCGCGGATTTGCTCCATTGAGCCGCCGATTTCGAGGGATGCCCGTACCCGGATCTATAAACATATGCAATTTATCAATATGATGTTTATATTTACCGGTTCCCGATACTATTTTACCTTTTACTTCCTTCGGGAGTCGCGGCCGCCACCCCCGGTCTCTTGGTTCCAGGGGCGGCTGCCGTGATTGCATACACGGAGAAAATCATGACGAAAACATCTGAAACTTCAGTTCTTACATCTGAAGTACTTCGGTTTTCACATCGGAAAAACTTCGGTTCTCACATCCGAAGTACTTCAGTTGTAAGAACTGAAGTTTCAGATGTGTGGTCCGAACCTCGACAGCTAGACCTAAAGTGTTCAGATGCTCAATCCGAAAACTTCAGAGATCCATATGACCTAAACTTCGGGTCCCACGCACGAGGTTTTCTTCTCCGTGTACGGTCTCACAAATTTGGCCGATCATGATTGTTGAAGGACTATTTCACAGCATGAATTATTGTAAAATTTCAACTTGATAAACTACTGACAATCCTTGAATGCGTTTCACGCCGGAGTCAATTTTGCTACACGAGTGTTACGCATGCGCAGCCGTTACTGCTGTCTTTTGTGACACGGTAAACTACCTTCATGCCAGCAAATGGACCACGTTTTGCAATTAGAAACAACTATTTCTGGCTCTTTTTATAAGCAACATATGTACAATCAGTTTCCTTGTTTTTTAGCCTTATTTTCATTATCATTATGAAACAGTAACACAGTAAACACAGTAAACACAGTATAAAATTCCGAGTGCATCTCATTCCCCAAGGATAGCACATGGGTTAGGAACGAGCAATGACATTTGCAAAGTTCACTCTTCAAAAACCAAAAACAGAAGCTCCGCCTTCATTCCACTCCGGTTCTTCCGGAACAACCGAATATACACGGTTTTTGAAACATCAATAAAAAACATCAAGTGAACGTGACGGAGGGGGAGGGGTGCATAAGACGCGTTTACCTACTCGTGTTGGATACATTTTTTGCGGAAGCCCTGTCAACGCTACTAGCAAAATTTCAAAGAACTTTGCACGAAAGTTATGTTTCGTATACCTATCTCTGTGTGGACAAGGTCCTCCATTCATAAGAAATGAACAAAAAAATTATGAAAGGACAAACGTAAATGTGGTTGAATAATTTTAACTTCCGCCGCTGCGCCGCGCTAATCGCACTAGGTTTGGCGCAATGCGTGAAGTATTCCTGCAGTCTTGTAGGCGCTATGCGTTTCACGCCGACCGTTGCTGACCGCAGTATGTTTGACGCAATGCGTGAAGTATTCATGCAGTCATGTAGGCGCTAATATGTGTTACACGCCGACCGCCGCGTCGAAGGCTTCTCTTCTCATCTCAAGTCCTCGTTGTCATTGCTCTCTGCGCCGCGCCGTTCCAGGCCAAATTGCGTGTTTGGTTCCTCTCTTTACTCGACCAATTGAAGGTGCTGTCTCTTATATCGACAAAAACGACAAAATTAGAAATTACTATACTCTCAGGAAGTGGAGATTTTGTCGCCTTTTCTCGTTTGTAATTTTTTTTCTAAATCCGATATTTTCTTATACCCACATTTAAAAAAATTGCAAAATGTTCCGCCCCTTAAATTTGCCGCCATGGGCCGCGGCCCATGTGGCCACCCCCTTAATCCGGTCCAGGGCAGGATAGGCCACCAGAAAAAAGGGCCCTGATCGGATAATATATTGCGGAGGGACATTACATTATACATGGCATAAGATCTCTACGGAAGTGGTATCGTACGAGGAGAGGTAAATAGTCCATCGGACCATCGAAGTACAGAATAAGCGATGGGTTGCGTAATATAGTATTTACTTTAGTCTATCGCCTGTGGATGAATGGGAAAGGTTATGCAAACGCATTGTTCTCTCTAATCAATAGTCAGAGCGATGCATCGGCCGTCATGGCATGGAGCGTCACCCTGTCATTCAGCCACTCGTTAATTCCGTTGAGATGGGCATGGAATCATGGATGGACGAAATCCGCGAAACCGCTCGGTTCGCCGCATGCTAATTATCGACCCTTGCGAAATCACAGGATGTGGCCAGCCTGCTATACGTTGGCGTAACGGAGGATGAGGCGGATCCTTTTCCTGATTTGTGAATTTCGAGGTGTCGATTGGCCATTCATTAAAACATGCAACACTAAGTCACCAATTGGGTGATGTGAATTCGGAGCAAAATCCGTAACGTAAGAGATAAGTTCACTTTGAAAAAACAGTAGATTTCCCTGTTGTCTCATGAAACTACACTTCTTCCGGAATAGAGAATTTGCAGAAGTCTGAAATTTGATGAATTTCGTGTTTAGGTAGAAACTACTGAGTGAACTGAACACGAGGATACCCTTGGTTCAGTAATTTAACAACTATTGAAGAAGACATGACAAAATGATCTAATCTGCTAAAATACATGTGTTTAAATGGGAAATGCCGCCAGATGACGTCACTAGGCGGTGCATTTTCTCACTTTTAAACATATGTTTAAACGATTTCCCAAACCAGAGACTTTCAAAAAATACTGTGAAATCAGCTCTTCAAGCACTTTCAGATAGGTGTTTTCATGTATGAGCCAAATATTTTAGAAAGCTTTTCTTTGTGGAATGAGGCTACAGTATTCAAGTAGTGCCGCATGGTGCCCGGCGGCAAGTACCATCGTCAGAAGACTCGAGATTGGCAATTTCCGTGGTGATAAGAGGAAGACCCGGGACGAAGTAGGAGAAATTCAATCGCGAGTCAAAGACAATACTCGCCACCGAGAACGACAGCCGAAGTCGCACAGTGGATCGAGTCAATTTGAGAGGTCGGACATGAAATATTTTACTTTAACTGCAAATTTTCATGTTTATTTCGTCACATTTTAATTTATAAAGGGTGCTTCCCGAAGGAAATTTCACGGAAAACCGACGGAACCATTTTTAGAACCTCAAAGTTGTGTATAAATGGAATTTAAGGTTTCCTAATTTTTTCCTACCTCTCCTATTGACTTGACACATTGTGCGGGGTAGAGTCCCTTTATAGAGAGAGTTAAGACGCGGCTCATGGATGTCACAAACGGGAATGAAGATTACACAAATCGGAGGTTTTTCGTAATCTTTGAACGGCCCATTCTCAAATTCCTTTCTCCGTTCCTTCTCTCATTCCGTTTGTTCCTTGCCAAGCCCGTAATTCCCTGGTCCATTCCAGATTATAATCTTTGCAATCGGTGAAAATGTAATCTTTATTCCCGTTTGTGACACTGTGAAGGCCTAAAACACGGGAACCAATCAGAAATGGATTCACATTGTCTTGACTCTCGGTATAAAGGGACTCTAGTGCGGCGCGGTGCGTCGCGCTCGATTTTATTGGAAAATAATTCGTGTGCCCCGCGGATAACTTGTCGCGGACACAATAAGTTCCAAGATTAGTTCCATTTCGGTTTTTTTTCCCTCTCCCGGTTTTTAATCGTTGACGGGGAATTATCGCGACTCAGTGGGGTCCCGGCGCCCGCCCGACGCCTGGCGCCGGCGACGTCGACGTCCGACGTCCAACCTTTGGCCGGCCGCGACGACGTCCAATTCCGCCGCGGACCCGGGTAGATTGGCAAAAATAAATAACGCTTTATTTAATTGACGACGTTGCGGTTTTAATACCCGGGCAATAAGCTCCCGACATTGTCACCATCCCGACCGCGGTCCCGACAAAGGGCCTTCCGACTCTGCAAGTGCCGGCGACTCACGTCCGAGAAACGGCACGGGTAAATTATTCAGCGGATTCGACTGCCGTTATGGCCCGACGGACCGTCATCCTCATCCGCCCCACACAAAAGATGCGTCGCTCTTATTGATCTCCCGAGTGTATTGCCGTTCTGACCTACAAAGCTCCGCAGACCTATTTCAAAGCTTGACCATGCCTAACAACTTGCGCCGGGCACTGTCTCGCTAGTGGCGATGACGCTTCTTACTTTGACTCGAATTCCATCGGTAAAAAGGCCCGATCAATTGTTCTTGCACTCTCAATTTATTTTTACAATAACCGGAATTCTTGCGCTGTTAGAAATTTTTCGAAATTTGAACTTTTGAGTGAACTTTGAAGTGAATAGCACTCCGGGAGAACCGTGTGTATCCGGTTGTTCCGGAAGAACCGGAGTGGAATGAAGGCGGAGCTTCTGTTTTTGGTTTTTGAAGAGTGAACTCAAAAAGAATGAGAAGAAGGCGGCAAAATACAGGCGGCCCATGGGCGGCATGTAGGTAAATCCGGTCCTGATCCTGCCGTTCTAAGGAAAAACGCCGTATGAGCCTTCGGACGTTGCAAAGTTTCCTCTGATAAAAACCAAATTCACTAGGAAAATTTTGAAAATTATTTTCCATACTTTTCAGACGATTTTGTACGCAATTTAATCTAAAACATCTGAAAATTGCAAGGAAAAACATGCATGAATGTTGTCAAAAATACGTGTCTTATATTGGGAAATTTGGCAACTTTCGAATGTTCAGACGGCGTTCTTCCTTAGCACGGCAGTATCGCAGTTGGCTACTCGGGACGTACCCAAAAAACAGCACTTTATCGCAGAGAAAGAAGTGACTTAACGCCATGTCAGTTTGCCTTCAATTTTTAGTGTAGGCAACATGGTCTCTCGTGTGGTTGAATAGTGGTATCACCGCGGATGTAGTTACGCTCGTTCGGAGTAAAAAATATCCTCTCTCCGAATTGGAGAAGTGAAGTCACTGGCAGTTTGCCTGCAATTTGCGGTATAGGCAACACGGGCTCTCACGTGGTCGAGTAGTGGTATCATTGTAAAATTTCACGCTTATACTAACTTGAAACACACGCAGTTGTGTAGAAATGACTTTGATGCTTTATCGGCTCGTCCACAATTCGAATTCTAGGCAACAGTATCTTTCACGTGGCTGAATTGTAATGTAAGCTTACGTTTGTATTGCCTCAATAAATTGGCAAGGCTAATAAGTTAATTCAATTACGATTAAAAAAATTGATATTTGAAGCACCAAATTCAGAAAAGTGTGTATAAAGGAAACCATAGCCGAAAAGAAATGTAAGAAATGCCTGAATGGTCGTAACCAGTGTTGCACCAAACGGCGCATCTCTTTGAGGGAAAATTGTGCTAAGGTGAGCTTTTTCCCTCTGTATTGAGATTTTCAGTTTTCTGGATTTTAACGTGCGTTAGCTACACTTCCAACTTAATGTCGAAAAGAAATGTTGTGAAAGTTCCTTCAGATACATAAATATTATCCCAATATAGAAGATTAAATTTCCAAAGGCTCAGCGCCAAATTTTTCTTTAAGCTTTACCTGAATTAAAAGAAAAGATGTATACGACGCCTGAGTAGTTGAGAAAGATTTTTATCGATACATACTTGTTTTCAAGCAGGATAAAAGTGGCACAGGTCTACCCCCACATTCATGAGGTAAATTTTTGTTTCCAATTTATCCTCCTCTGTACAATGATGTAACCAATAGCTCGCCATATCTGCAGACGACACACAGTGGATCGAGTCAATTGGAGAGGTTAGACATGAAATTTTCGACTAAAACTGCAAATTTCGATGTTTAATTCGTCACATTTTAAATTTTGAGGAGTGTTATCAAAAGTCAATTTCACGAGAAAACCAATGGAACAATTTTTAAAATTTCAAAGTTTTGATTTGACGGAGTTAAAGGCGTTTAAAGTTTCCAAATTTTGCCAGACTTCTCCTATTGTCTTGATCCACTGTGCGACAGTGGCCAGCGTGTTTTTGAATTCAACGACGGACGCGCAGACCAAGAACCCGGATTAGCAGGAGACAAAAACAGAGACTCGAAATTTTTTGAATTTTGAATGATGTAAGATGTGGTAATTTAATAACATGTGTTGCAAAAATACTTATTCAATAATCTCCACTCGCTCGCTCATAGCCATTTGAAACGTTCCCCTTCCACACGTTTTTCACGGATGCTGTGCAAAAATACCTGAAAAGCATCTGAGATCAAATATTATAAAAATATTTGCGAGCCATACAAGTACCCTAAGTTAAGAAAGATTCATCAAAATAGCCCTATGTATACAGGCAGCTTTGGTAGAATCTCGAATGTACGCAAGAATGAAGCATGAAAATCATTTCACGCATCCATGGAGAGTATTTCTTTCTGTTGAATTTGTACTGTGGTTGAATCTGTTAGAAAATTTCACTGAATTTTATCGGCAGCACGAAGAAAATTGGGTGAAATTTTCGGACAGCTTCGTTGAACGATTTTTCTGCAGAAAAATAAAATGGCGGTGGAAATTTTTAAACGTCACATGACGCTTGTGATACGTTGGCAGGAAGGTGATGATATTCGATCGCAAAAAATTTGCCTAAGATCCGAATTTTGACCCATGCAGCCCTTTTTTCGTTCCTTTCGCGGGGGCGCGAAGACATCAATTCGGTTGGCTTTTCATGTTCCGTGGGCCGGAGTCGAGGCGTCGCGACGCCTGACTCAATTTTCCTCCTCTCAAAAGCCCATTAGTGGGCGCTAATCATTTTTCCCGCTCGGAGGAAGAGCGAGCGGCCCGGGAAGCAATTCACCGTCCGCGATTGAATACGAGCGCGAACGGTGGCCCGTATTTAAAATTGTGAAACGGGCCTCCTTCTTGCGAGTCGAGACACTAAGGCGGATATAACGCACGATATTTAAAAATTTGTTCCCCGTTCCTCCGCGCGGAGCGCCTGCGTCGGCTGTGTGCCCGCTCGTGAATAGCTCCCGCATTAATTCATTAATTGATATTCCCTTTTAAACAGCTTATAATTATCTGCCCACCGCCTCTTTTTCTCCGGGTAAAACTCTAAATAGAGCCGGAGTGAATGCCGTCGGTTTTGATAATTGTATGAAACGCGAAGATGAGGGGGCGAAAGTAACCCCGAACGGAATCGCCAACGATTAGCGTCATGACTTTTAGTTCTTTTTTGAGTCCGAGTGTTGGTATCACTGCCAGAGACGGGGTACAGCGTGCCCCTAGGAATGCGAGCATGACAACCTCCGGGCCGCTCCCAGTTTTTTCTCGCTCCTCGCATCGTAATTGATTTTAATTAAATCGTGATTAAAACCGCTAATCGCATTTATGAACTTCTTTTCAATTTTCCGCGTCTATTGCTTTTCTGAACGAAGCCAACTTTAAAGATGTTTTTTTCTTATTTGTATTTGTGTCGGGAGAACGTATTACGGTAATGGGGAGTATAATGTCTGGACAGCCATACCTGATGAATATGGTCATGAACCAAAAGGGGAACTAAGTTATTTTCAGGGCGTCTTTTTTTTTGGGGGGGGGGCAGAGGAAGAAATTAAGGCAATACTACCCACGTGTCTGCAGAGAGAAAGAATGCCTTGGTTGTATGAAAAAAACTAGGATTAAAATTACCGAGTTTGTAATGTTCTGTATGAACGCATGATTAATTACAGATAAAATCAATTATGACAGTATTTTTACTATTAGGAAATAAGTTTACTAATTTACTCGTAAAATTACACTCAATGGTGAAAATACCACTACGCGGAGAGAAAAAAACCACGGTTATTCTAGTGTTACAACGGTAGTAATTTCAGACGGGATTCCACGGTAGTGCCTACATTGATGATTGTAATGATAAGCATGGTGATGTTACCGTTTCAATCGTAATATCAGTGTGAGCACAATAATGCTACTATGATCATGATTATGTGATTATGCTTTTATGTTCATCAAGAATCTTACCGAAGTTCACGATTCTACTACCGTAGAATCCCGTGTGACATTACTACCGTAGAATAACCGTGTTTTTTTCTCGGTGTATCATAGTGCTCATAGTTTCTTTTCAGTGTAACAGCCACACGATAAAGAACAATTTTTCAAATGATATAACGTAATAAATGCCCATAGCATAATCTGACAATGAGTCATAGTCACCACAAATAGGATATAATTTAATTACCCTTTACTCGACACAAAACATGTGTAGGGACCAAACAAGATGATAGACATTATAACGTATTGTTTTTACTCACAATAGAATCTTTTCGCCGATGACAGGTAACTTTGATCCCTGAAAACGTTAAAATTTGTTACGCTAAAATGTATACAAAATTTTAATTCTCAGTCCTCGACGTAGGAAGAATGGTCCCAAAAAATGGGGTCGTTTCCGTACCGTTTCCCGCGAAGTGATTTTTTTGAACGATCTATAACGTTTTTTCTGGGTTTCTTCCCGCACCTACTTATGGATGGATGGGTTCATGAACGAAATGACAGAAAGACGAGGGTCTGACCCTCCATAAGATGATTTCGCGCACAGGAACCACTTATTTGACATTTTCTACTTGAGTGACGGATTCGGAAAATTGATTATTCTAAATTAGACCGCCTCTTCAAGTTAGTATCGGTGTTCCAAAATTTATCGACTGGAAATAGAATTTGCGTCCGATCAAATTTTTCCCTTTTCCAGAAAACCGGAATTCATCCACGAGTTGGGGTAAATAACGTCGCTGTATTGTGAGCATTCCGTTTCCCCGTGAGTGGTTCTGAAATGCGGAAAAAAGGGCGAGATGAAAGAGTGTGACGTAAGACGGCGAGGACGAGGGGTGTGGGCATGGGGCAGGCGTCCGACATGGATGTCTGTGTGAAGATCATGTCTTGGGTGACGCGGCCGCGGCGGGAATAGGGGGAAAAAGAAAGAAGGAAGGAGGGAAAAGAAAAAAAAATAGTGCTGAGTTCATTTTTTACTCAATAAATATCCCACATGACGGATTCACATAACCCTTTGAAAAAGGAGTCTCAAGTATCCATCTCACTCGAGTGCGCAAGCTGACGGTTATTACTTATACGGGCCTCCGCCTCGAGTCCCAATTCAGCCCAACTCTTCAACTTCCGAGCCGGCAAGCACATCCGCGTTGTCACATCGACTTTCCCGCCCGTTTTCCAAATTATATCCCAAAAAATTATTCAAATGAGTCCCTAATGTAGGATAGAGTACCTGTATAGGGAGAGTAGCGACAGATCGGTTCATGGAGGGCTTGGGGCCCAAAAGTGCAGCCACCCTTCTGAGCAACTTCTAACACACAAAATTTCACTGCCAGCCTACAGATTTCAATTCTAACCAAGATGGTTAAGAATGTACATAAATGAGCGTTCTTTCGCAAAAATAAGTAAATTTATGCAAAAAGTAAGCCAAATACATGCTTTCTAAACGACGGTTCGTAACAATTGTATCTGTAAATCGCTCTGGACATTCGAAATGCATAGGTTGGCTGCCCTTTTGGGCCCTAACTTTATTCGCGGAGGCATCGGTGAAGGCCTGATGGACTTTCGGAGTTTCAGATCTGTCGCTACTCTCCCTATACAGGTACTCTAATGTAGGATAACTCGACACTCAACATTTGTTGCAGAGAAGCAATATGGCCATAAAGAATGTCTGTTCGGAAACGAGTGGTTACTATTACGTTGTCACATTTGCGTATTATTTTTTTTTCTTTAAAAAAAAAAATACAGGTGTGGAATGACTTTTGAAGCGTCGCATTAGAACAAGAGGAAGAAAGAGGATTTATGTTTGTTCCTTTTTTCCTCATTGATCCTCTTTCTCCCATTGATCCTCTTTTTTTCTTATTAATCTCTCTCCTCTCTCTTCTCAATCCTCTTGCTCTTCTTTTCCTCCTTATACTTCTTTCTTTTTTCCCTCTTATTTATCTCTCTTCTCTTTCCCTTCTTATTATTTAACCTTTCCCCTAAACCCTTTTGTATTTTCACTGGTGTAACCTTGATTTCCATATAAACACACATAGGTGTAAACGGCCTTAGATGCTACAGCACCGCTTTAAAATAAACTTATATTACTACTACTTATTTCTCTTCTGTTCCTTCTTGTTCTTCTTTCTCTTCCCTTCTCACTTATTAGTCTTCTTCATCCCCTATCATATTCTATTCCTTTTACGTGATCAAGGTCTAAAAGCTATGCTCTGCTGGATCGGTGTCGTTGCCCTGTAAAGCACTTCCGACACCCGCACCAAAATCGCCTTCAAAATCGTGAGTATGCAATACCCCGACAGCTGTGCCCGAATAGTTATCGCACTGGTTATTCAGGAACCGCCCGACTCCATACTTGGAGCGCAGATGAAGGGAGGGCCTCTAGTAATTAGTGTTGCACGCAGGCAGGGCTGTGAATCGCCGCCCATTTGGCAACAGAACGACCGAAGCCTCAGAACCTTTGTGAGATGGAGGTTAGGTTAGGCCTGGGCCCGAGCTTTTCGTGGCCGCGCGGTGGCTCCACGCCTCCGGTCCCCGAGTCCATTTGTTAGTTTAACATTCAATGGCAAGCTTCGTTCAAGGAGCATTTCCTCCGTAATGAGCGATTGTTGAGAGCAAGTCTCGAAAATATCAAAACGCTTCGATCAATAAAGATTTCGTGTGGTACCGACCACGGCTCCCCCTTCACCTTTCCGCGGAGAGGCAAGGCCGCTGTCCATCGCTCTGCCGTCCGGTCGTGCGTAAATACCTATTCAACGTGCTCCACGATCATGTTCAGCAAAAACCGCGTAAATCAATGTCTTTTTCATTGGTTTATACGTGGTTTTTCCCGAGCGGAGCGGTCGTTTTTCCGAGATCTCGAAGCATGACTCAGCAATCGATCCTTCCACGCAGAATCAGAATCCGGCCAAATCAAGCCGTTTTTGAGGCCAGCGCCAGCCTCGGACTAGCCTCCGTGAATAAGATAAATATTCCACTAATCTCGACTTTCGACCGGGTTTTAACCCTGATTCCTCCGGGTCGTCACGATCGCCACTGCACTTGAATCGCCCCCCCTCGCCCCCCCTCGCCCCCCCCCTCGCCCCCCCCCCTCGCCCCCCCTCGCCCCGCCTATGCCCCCTATTTGCCATCAGAATAAAGCCGGCAGGCCGTCCTATTGATGGAGTCCCCTTTTGGTGCCCCTCATGATTCGTGCGCATGCAGGTCGCTTTATCGTTATTTTTTTTCAATGTCGTTCCTGACTAGCCTCGTTTCGGTATTATCGAGTGGAACCGTTGAGAGCGACGACAAATAATTTGAAAAAAATAAAATCTAGTTACCGGCCAAAAATGTATCATGGGATTGAAGATTATCAACCTCATTCCCATATTGATTGGAACCTTGGCGTATTTTCCTTGCGGACCTCGTTCAAAAAGTGCATCGAAATTTATTTTCTTGTAGGGCTTGGGGTTTTTGCTCTCTGATGGGCAGAATTGTCCGTGAAGGATGATGTTTAAGTCGTTCACTAAGGAAATTTTATGCAGAGCACGATTGATTTTCTCCTGTCCCTCAATTCAGCTCTTCTCGTGTAAACTAGAAAGAAAACTTATCATAGGGAAATAAAATAACACAAAATCATAGAAATTACTTGAACTTGAGGCAAGTTTTTCGCAAGTATCAGGGTCAGTTTTTTGGTCAGATATGGACTGAATGTATAGCATGAACGCCACAAGTTAGATTTTCAGTGAAAAGTTCTACTCATGCGAAATAAAAGGAAGTCGGCCCCACAGAGGAAAAAAACTTCAGCTTTAACGGAACACTACAGTTTTTAGTCCAGGTAATCGAAGTTTTCTGAACCACTGAAGTTTAGGTAACAAAGATTTTATACCTACCTACTAAGAATCGTATTTTTTTACCGACACCATCGGTTATCCGAACCAAGGTTCGGATCGCATGATCAAAAACTTCAGTTGTCCGGACCGAGAACTTTAGTGCTTAATGAGAACTGAACTTCAGGCCTCGTAACAGAGGTGTTTTTTCACCGTGTATTCCGTTACAGGGACAAACAGTTCTTTTTAGCCAAATTCACCCCACTTTGGTTAATTCATCCATTCCCTTAATTTGGTAACGCATTTTCTTTCGCTTCCCACCAACGTTAATTACTCGGATTCTTCATCCCTCATCCCGTTCGCTCCACTCAAATTCCCACAATTTCCGTAAATTCAACCGTCCGATGACTGTTAAAATTCTTTCAATCCTTCCGTCTTTCGGGAAAATCATCAATCAATTTTCAGTCTCAACCGGTTATCGATCACGCTATCGGACGTTCCCCGGAGCCTCTCGACACTCCTGAGACTTGTTCACACCCTTCGCGATCTTCGAGTGCTAACTGCTTTGCATTCACCCTATTCAGCCTCCGTTTTTTTCTTCCCTAAAAAACGTAAAAAAGCGATCCGGGTCACCTTACAGTCTCTCCTGTTTTTTTGCACCCCATGCTCAACCCCCTCGAGGGCGAGGGATATTTATACTGCAGAAGGGATGATTCCCGGAGCCAGTGCACTTTTGTCCCGTTAACCCTGCAATCGATGCAGATGAAAGTCTATCATTAATGGGTCACGTATTTTGGGGGGAAAACCCGCGGATCGGGTATTATTTCTACCCCCTCCCCTGCGCCTGCGGTAAGGGCTTGTTAGTCGTGTTATTAAGTCTCTCTACCCCTCATTGCCCGCGCGCATTACGCGGTGTCTGCCTATTATTACCGTCGTTTTTTGCCACTTTTAAGTAAACTATCAATTTTCATTTTTGTTAGGGTACCAAGTGTCATATTCACCTGATAGGCCTTTGCGCTACAGGTTTTGCATTCTTCCCTGTCTTTATTTTGTTTTTTATCCTGCCCTTTTGCCCGCGGATCATTTTTTCTCCTTCCCTTTTTTTATTAATGGTCCGCCGGCGTTTGATTTCTGGGGAGGAAAAGGTGATTCTCGAGAATAAGCTATTGTCGGAGGGTCATGCATCTACTCGTGAGAAATAAAATGCTAAATTAATAGACGATTAAAATGAATTAATACAATTTTACCTCAGCCATTAGTGACTTTTTTATCGCATCTGCAGGAGGTGATCTTGGGTTTTTTCCCTTATCGGGGCTGTTTTTTTGGCTTCTCATACTGCCTCTTCAATTTTCAGAAAAAAATTAAGCCGCGTATCCTCCGTGATGAGTTAGGCGTAATAATTCAAGGGGGAAGAAGTACTTAGTGTTTGCATGTCTTTTCAAGTGATCGACAAAATAAAGGAACGACGGTATCGCGTCGACACTCAATCTTCTCTATTTATTTATTTTTCTATTTTAATGAGGACTGCAGTTTTTACTGTCTTCTGTGATTTTTAAGCGAGCGCATGTTCTCTCCCAATGGATCCATTATCGTGATTTATCCGTATTTCTTGCCTTTCAAACAGCGCGCTTCTCTGCGTCTGCAGTTCCTTCGCCACTCTCTAAAGCCCTGAGTTATGGTCGCATAAATATTTTGAATCGTTAAACGGTTACTTTGTAGAAGCCTTTTTCGCGTTTTCATATTCCTCTATGTAGTGCCGTCGTTTGAAACGTTGTGCGGGAATCGCTGTATTTTCGTGCCTCGGAATATTTCATATTTCCCCCGTTGCCGCTAAAGATGAAACGGAAAATCGGCGGTTTTGACTTTCTACCCCCATTTCGAAGAACTATAAACGAGGAGATGGACGGAATCCTCTTTTCAAATAGATTTTGGTTTGGTCTCTAAAAATTTTCAATTGCGGGTAAAAAAAAAGAAAGAAGGGCTGAAGAAAAGTATTAACGAACTAGTAATAAGTTGAATGAGTATTGATTTACATTCCAGTACGAATGACCTTCCCTGAACACATTCTGCCCTTTCAATGACATCTATGCAATCGTGCCAAGCATTTACATCAAATCATTACTCTTATCAAGCTGTATGAATTCGCAATGCTCCTTGCGATCTTGGTCACAAACATAGAGACTCCAAGACTTATCGGGTCCATTTTTATAATTTATCGGCTATCGATAGGTAATAATCTCTGGATAATGGTAATGATGTTCGGTTTATGGTAAATGTATTCCTGGGTTTCCCATGCACCGAGACTGGTATGAAAAGAAAATTGGTCTGGGTCTTGAACGAAATGTATCATGGAATCAAAATTTTCCAGCTAACCAAGAAAACTGCATCTTAACTATTAAAGATTTTTTTCACAAATAAAGTGCTTTTTTGACGCGACGAGTAGTTTCCTCGGCACCACGAGAACCTAAATTTCCTCGAAGAAGCTTTGTTTTTTCTTCTCTATGATTTCATTGTGGTTTATAGTTCATCCAGAAGGAAAAATTGGTACCTCGGATGTATCTGCACTGGAAAAAAAAGTAGCTTGGATCCAGAGTCTAGACTCTTAGAAACATTGATAAGAAAAAATACTCCCGATTCAATCAGATCTTTGTTTAAATCGAGAACCAAGCCTCTTAATTTAAGCGGATTTCCTCTTAATTCAAGCAATGAAATTGAAGCAATCCAATTGAATCAAGAGTATTTTTTCTCGTCATTCTTTTCAAGAGTCTGGACTCAAGATCCAAACGACTTTTTTCCTGTGTATGCTAAAATGAACTCTACTTTACTACGATCTCATAATCCCATTTTTTCGGTCTACTGTGTGTTTCACCGAATCTAAAGCTTCTGATACACATATTAATGATTTCTTTTTAACTTTTTTGTGCAGGTAAAATTCTGGAGACCCTCTCGGCGCGAGCAGCAGCAGCGTCCGGGCTCCGGAGTCAGATGGCCTTGCCCGGATCCCCCTTCAGTTTAGCAGCTCTGCAACAGCAGCATCAACTTCTGCAGCAGCACCAGCAGCAGTTGCAGCAGCAGCAGAGTCTCCAGAAGTCCGGCTCCACGGCCACGCCTAGTCCCACTAGTAATTCCAGCACCAACACTATCGTCATATCCACCGACTCGCCTAGGAACAAATTATTTTTAGATAACTGCCGCCCCAAAGAAAACTCTACTCCAGTCAATAGTGTTAAGGTAAGATCAAAATCTTTCTTTTTTCGTAGTCCATTTGACGTACAGAGTTGAGATCCAAATCTCCTCGGAAAATTCAGTTGTTTTTGCTCGAAGATTCTATTTTGTAAATCCTAAAATAAAAATGAAGGAATGCGAACGTGAAGATCAACGGTTCCATTTGACAAATCAAATGCAATATTTTAATTGTATCTGTGACCGAACAGTGTTAAATTTCACGCTCATCCGGAACGCAAAAAAAAAAAAAAAAATATCCCTCAACCGAACACGGAGAGGTGATTACAGGACGCTGGCAGTTTGCCTGCATTTTTCGATGTAGGCAAAACAAGCTCTCGCGTGGTCGAATAGTGGTATCATCCTGAAATGCCACGCTCACTCCGCTGTAATACTTTTCAGCAGATGGGAGGAGTGAAGTTTAACGCCAGGTCATTTCGCCTTCAACTTTTAGTGTTGGCAACACAAGCTCCCAAGTGGTCGAATAGCGGTATCACCGTTAATGTCTTATTTAGAACACACGATAAATATCCTTTTACCAAATGAGGAGAGGTGACTTTTACGAATCGGCAGTTCCCCTGCAATGTTCGGTGTAGGCAACCCGAGTTCTGACGTGGTCGAATAGTGGTATCACCTTGAGTTGACACGCTTACTTCAGATACCTACGCATAAAACATAGGTTTTTGACGGATGGGAGGTGTGAACTTTAACGCTATTTAAGACAAGATTTTCTGGGAATAAACAGCTTAGTGACAGTGGCGTGGCGTCCTTTGCGATACATCGATTGATCTGCCATTTAAACCTATGGAAAAGGGTCGGTGATCAAGAACCGGGTGTTGGCAACGAACGCCTTAATAATCGATTCTGCGCTTTAACTTCAAATGGGGAAATATTTATGATCGATCATTCACACCTTGCCACTAGCTGAATTGTGCTTCCAGCGGGCCGATTATTGAAACTGACAGACAAAGTGATAGACAAAGAAGACATAGAGAGTATAGAGCGATCCTATTGGTTGACATGGTTGGTTCTTATAGACTAAGGAAGAAAATGATGGACTAACTGTCGGGTCTTCGATGGGTTGCCGTTAGTTAGTCCATTATCTACCTCCTATGTCCATTGCCACCACCCGCTTCCACCAATAGGATCCCTCCAAATCCGTTTTGTCGTCCTTGTTTATAGCTTTGTCTATCAGTGTCAATAATCGGCCCGCAGGCGGAATGGATCTGTTCTCTGCCAAAATTTTAAATTGAAATTAATACCTCAGCGTAATTCAATTGAAAACTCGATTTTTGCCCGCTCCCGCAATTGATTCACCTAATTAGATTTGTAATTTGTGTCTACGTTTCTTGTTCTCTCGTTGGCGACAGCTTTATTTCCGGGTGCCTCCAAATTTCCTAAACTTCAATTCGTCAAAAATCAGGTGTGAAACTCATCGCGGTAGCAATTTGCCGGTGCCAATGGGCTTCCGGTCGCAGGGGCCGGGACTGCTAAGTTACGCGCGCACAGTAGCAGGCGTACGTCACGCATTCGCACGTGTCACGGACGCGCGTGCCGTGAGCTTCGCGGAGGGGTACAGCGCACAGTTTACGCGCTTGGGTAGTCATCGGCCACCGCGACAAGATTCAAAACCCCCGCTCGGAATAAGAAATCTTCGAAAAGAGGCATTGGAAATTAATTAACATTCAAAAGGTGGCGCATTACATCAGAAAAAATGCGCGTTCGCGCGGCGCGGCGACTCACTCACATTGACGCGCGCAGTGTTGTTAAATTTCATGGAAAGAAATTGTTGAATTTCGCGGGAAATACTTTGTTACAGAGAACCTTTATAGTAAGAGTGTGGACAACTCGATTTACGTAGCTCTTAGGGCCCAAAAAGGTGACAACGTGAAAAACGAATATCACTAGAAAAGTGCCGCTGCCAACCTATATACATTTGAAATATTAATCAATAGGACCGACAGGGCATCGTAAAATAGCGTCTTTAAGGATTAAGACTTCGAAAGGGGGAAAATTTTTTCAAAATCAAAGTGTTATACATGCTTTTATAATTTTTGATCTGTGTACCTACTCTCGCAGTTTAAATTAGTACCACTGGGTAGTTCGAGTTTATAGGTTGGCTCCCCTTTTGGGCCCAAAGAGCTACATGACCTGCAAACCTAATCTCCTTTTCGAGTTGTTCATACTCATCCTACGAAGGTACTCTACTTTGTTAAAATATATGGACCGCACTGAGAAAAAGCTATGGTTTATAAACCTATTAGAGGTAAATATGGAACACCTATAATAGTCGTAAATAAACTAATGATTCTCGGTCTCTGAACCATACTAAGGTCTCTGTACCTAATTAAGGTACAGAGACCATAACTAAGGTATATGTGCTATTATTATATGTAGAGGTACTACTATTAGTGGTGTTCCATATTTACCTCTAATAGGTTTATAAGCCATAGTTTTTTCTCAGTGCGCGTTAAACAGAAAGGAACCAAGCGAAATCAGATATTGCTCAATTAATCGGGCAATTTAATTTTTTACATGTAAACGGCTTTGAGGATTTTTGTGCAAATTTCAGTGAATTTTCTGCTTATTACGAAGCAGGTTCCTACAAATTTTCAATGGAATCCGGACAAAATTTTATGTTACAGTTGAAAGAAAACGATGTATGAATGCGGGTTGTGTAATAAGTCCCTTCAAGTAAATTTCATGATTTCCAAAAATTCCACAGCCTCCTGAAATTTCACAAGATATCTCCCAGAAATTTTATGAATTTCAAACTGGAAATATTTGAGTACCAACACTGGACGTGCGGGACGGGGGAGGGGGGGGGGGGGGGCGGCGCGGCGGGGCCAGACACTAGACTGGCAGCACACACACTCACGTGCGCACACCCATATTTGTGCGGGCCCCAGCCTCATCCTGATTTGCAAACAATAGGAATATTTGAATGTTATTACGATATTTTCGTCTTTCTTTTCCGAGCGTTTCTCGGCTTTTCTCCCTCCTCTCCGGATCATAGTAATTTTCTCATTGGCACCGCTTATCATTCGCAGTTATGATCCCTTTTTCTCTTTTCGCCAACTCTAATAGTCTGCCCGCAATGCCTCCTAATAACAGATTCTGTCATTGCCCATTACGGGCTAACCTCGACTTTCGCAGTTGATATTCATAGCTCACTCGCTCAGGAATGTTTGCGGTATTGCGCACCCAGCGCCGAGTCCCCCTTTGCCATGCACGATCCGTGCTCGCCGCTAGGGGGCGCGCGAGTCGTTTTAGCCGTTGCATAAAAAGTATGTTCATCAAGCGCGCCAATCGGACGTATTTATGTTGAAAGGCATTATATAAAAATGAATTAAATCGGAAAAAGGACGTGCTGAGGGTATACGTGCTTCTAAAGCTAAGTATTGCCCCCCCCCCCCCCCCCCCCCTCGCCTCCTTGAAGCGTTACATAAGTTAGGGGCGGTCCCTGATGGACAGGAATGCCGGCTGTTGTTATACCGTCCCTAAATGGCAAGTGGTATAGACCATGAATTTTAAGAAATGCAAAACTTTCGCGAAAAATGTCAAAACTGGGAAAATATATTAGCGGAGAGCAATACTCCATGCAAAAATCCGAGTGTAGCTCTATCCAACTTAGTAGAAAAATCGGAGCTTAAAACACAATTTTTTTTTTATTTTATTTTTTTTTTGCAGTTTATTTGGCTTTTATTCCTGCTAATTTAGTAACTTGGGAATCTACAGCCATCCATAGACACGAGTTTTAACATAGAGATTATTTTATTGTCAGTAGACATCAGGGGGATTTTTGGCACATCCATGTCCTTCCAAGCCATGTCTGTGGCTTTCAACTTTTCAGGGATAAAACACAATTTGAAACACACAAACATGTGAAAAGAAAAAGAAAACAGGTAGTTCTTAACGTCGGATGGTTTAGAAAATGGTTATTCCAGCGCCATCTGCATGTTTAAATTCGTACAGATTCACTCCATCATATTCACACTATCACCGTCGCTGGGCTCGTTTGATGTCCATTAAAGGTGTAAATATCACGGCTCACGACAGGCGTAAGCTGGCGGCCTGCAGTGAGCGACTGCGGCAAACATCGTAAAAGAAAAGGGAAACGTTCATCAGACGCCGTTGTCAAACCAGTCAACAGATCATTCCCCGAGTGATAGCATTTTTAACTAAGATTATAATGATTATTATGATATTTTCTAGTGGAGAAGCGTGAATGATCGATTATCGATGTTTCTTCTTTTGAAGATGTGGTGAAGAATCGATTATTAGGGTGTTCGTTGCGAACACCCTGTTCATTGATTATTTTCCATAGGTTTTTATGGTAGATCAATTGATACATCGCAAGGCACGGCACTGATCTCTTCCCTGAGTGTGGATCGCCGAATTGCTTCATTCATCGGAACTCAGCGCATGAAATATTCCTATAATCCTTCCCTCAGAATTGTGTGCATGAATCTACAGTCGAACCTCGATAACTCGAAAACCTCAATAACTCGAAGAAAATGTCCGTTCCCTTGTGTTCTTTGTGTACATATTTTTTCCAATAATAAACCATTGTCCTACCCCGATCGGACGTGGGGTTAAATATTAGTTCCTACTTTCATTCCCCAATATTCCCTTATTATGATAACGTAAAACAAATAACGGTTTTTTTTTTCTAAATTGACCTAGCACCAACCTCGAACCTCCAACCTCGATAACTCGAATTTTTCATCTCCAAACCTCGTTAACTCGAAACCTCGATAATCTCGAAACCTCAATAACTCGAATTTTTCATCGCTTCCCTTCAGCTTCGAGTTATCGAGGTTCGACTGTATTTACCAAATGTCTTGGAGAATTTCAATCAATCCATGCATTTATGTCATCGATAGAAATGATAAGTTGATGATTCTGTTCTCAGTTCAAGATCAGTGTGGTTTTTTAGTTCTCAGAAACAATATATTCATCGTTAATTAAAATCCACCCGTCTAAATACGTTTTTCATTCCGAACACTACTCCGTCCAGAGTGAAAGGCACGATACAACTATTTCAACGTCCAAGTAGCTCAAATTGCATATCCTTGAAATGAAGGAGAACATGAACTCTTTTCGACTGACTTGGAGACTTTAACGCGGAGTAGGAAAGTTGGATGGGGCGTGAAACATGATTCAACTATTTCGACTTCCAAGAAGATAAAATTGCATATCCTTAAAATGAAGGAGAACATGGTATTCTGTATCATCTCAACCTTCAGTTTGTGTAATTAAACTCATGAGGTTAAAAGAACTGATGAATTCTTGTGTCATACGAACCGAACTTTTGGTTACACGAGTCAAAACATCGATTCTATTCTATAGCGTGAACGCTCAACAAACCGATTTTTATGAAAACTAATGACAATGATGTTCCGCACCATTTTCTCTTTGTCTGCTTTGTCTATCGCTTTGTCTATCAATGTCAAGAATCAGCCCGCAGATTTACGAAGTCAATAAATTAATAGACGTGCATTGTGCAATTATTTTGGCTTTTACTAAAAACAAAAAAAAAATTAGCCAGAAAGTTAACCCGAATGATAAATAATTATGATTTACCTGAAAATGATAAATGATAACCAGTTGTTAAAATTAGTCTTTGACCTATCTTAATTGCACTAAATGTGGATCATTTTTAACTATGTACCCGCATTCCATGTTGAAATAACCGATTCTTTACGAAAAAAACTTACTTTTTTCGCAGTAAAATGCAATTTCAGTCCGTTAAAGTCCAAATAGAAAAGTTTTTGTGTCTATCCACAAGAAACGAAGCCTTTCGGTACAACTTGGCATCGTTGAGAGCCAGGCGCGAGCTCGCGACACGCCCACCTGGCGCGCGCACTGCGTTCCCGGTAAACCGCGAATCGGCCTAACCTAAAAACAAACAGACGGTGACTCTCAGAGACAAAGCTCGAGCGATGTTGTTTACCGTTCGCTCAAATTTGAGCACACATCGTAAATTTTTATTCGTAAATCTCGCCGATTTACAACCGGCATCTCCCGGGAAGTTTCGCCGGGCACCCGGGCACCGTTCGGATTTATGATCAGCTGCCACTGCTCCGCTCCTCAGATTCAAATGGCTTCCTCTCAGCTTTTGGTGCGATTGGAATTCCGGAGGTTGCACGCAATAGACCCGTGGAATATTTGAGGTGAGACACTCGAGACAGGTTGCTAATTTCTCACGGTGGGGAGCCTGAGATCAGTGGCGAATCTTGCAAGTTGGCAACACTGTTTTTCCTCCGCTTAAATGTATGTATAACAATCGATCCTCTGAAATCTATATTTTTAATGGATTTAAATGGAGGAAAAACAATACTGCCAACTTTCAAAACTCGCAATTGCTCAAGAAGAATGAACTTTATCACCCTTTAATCTGCCTTAAAAGTTAGCTTCGGCGAAGTGCATTCTGGGTACTATCGATATTTTTCAATTGTTATTTTACCCATTTTGCTGGATGAACTTGGAAAAATCGATATTTCAGTCTGTGGATCAATACTTCCAAAAATTAAAAAATTCCTAAAATATTCTATGCTTGAAGTTAAGATTTTGTCGAGATACAACGGATGCGAATGAAAACGTTTCAACGAATTCAATTTGACGCACATCAAAATATTACATCAAAGGCGGCAATTTAAGAGGTTTTCGATTGAGTTACATCATCTGCTTTTCCACTCCTCTCGTCTGTCGCTCATGACGCAAAAGGAAAAACTACAACACCCGGATCGCCATAAAATTCCTGAAAATTCCGAGGTTTTGATAGCCGGATGTTTTCCGGAAGACGCGCAATTCCAAAGCTGCTCTATTTTTCAGAAAAAAAATTATATAAAAACATAGAAAATTAAAAAAAATATTACACAAAAAGTTAAAATATTACAAAAATAATACAAAAAATATTACATCAAAGGAGGCAATTTAAGATTCTTCCAATTGAGTTACGTAATGTCGCTCATGACGCAAAAGGAAAAACTACGACACCCGGATCGCCATAAAATTCCTGAAAATTCCGAGGTTTCGATAGCCGGATGTTTTCCGGAAGACGCGGGATTCCTGAGCTGCTCCATTTTTAGACGGCCCGTGGGTGGGGTCAATCGAATGTAGATCAGATCGGGATTCCGCGGAGGTGAATCGGGGCCCTGATTGATCCGCGAGATCCGACGAACCGTAATCGGAGGAACGAGGAAAGAAACGAGTTAAATAAATTAAACTAGTTTTTGTGCCAACTCCGGAATCGATCGGAATAAATCGAGCGTGTCGTCAAGCGTTTGTCTCAGGCCGCCCCTTCCAATCGAACGACTGCTCTCCTTCCGACGGAATTGAGCATGGAGGAGATCAGACCAGGGACCACTAATGATCGTCCGCGATCATTGGTATGTCAACTGATTCCCGATTCCTGATTCTTGGTTTTTGATTGGTTGACCGGTTTGTAGCGCCACGCGCCGTTCGATAGTTGCTCTGATTTTGTCACCGGGGTCATTTTGATGTAAAAACTAAAGACTGATTCCCGATTCCTGATTCTTGGTTTTTGATTGGTTGACCAGTTTTTAACAACACGCGCACGCGCCGTTCGATAGTTGCTCTGATTTTGTCACCGGAGTCATCGCCTATGTAAAAAACAGAGACTGATTCCCGATTCCTGACTCTTGGTTTTTGATTGGCTGACCAGTTTGTATCGCCATGCGCTGTTCAATAGCCGCTCTGATTTTGTCACCGGAGATATCGCCGATGTAAAAACTATGGATTGGTCTATGTTGACAATGTGTGACAATGGTTGCGTTGCGCATAGCCACCGCATATCCATTTTTTAATCGATCCATGTCGATCAGAACGATATCCTCCCATAGCCCATCCCAAATTATTTTTTACTCAGATAGGAGAAATTTATATAAGATGTAGTCTCTGCCCAGTTTTACTTACGCAAGGAATATCGACTTTATTTTCTCAATTTTAACAGCTGAAGAAAAAAATCAATTGGCGTTCCGCTTTACTCTGAGACCGAACCCAAAAATCTCACTGCTAGATTTTAAATCTTCTCAGCTCCTCCGAATATTATCCTGACACAGAATCGGGAGATAAATTAGACAGGTTTTAAAGATAGTTAACGCCGCTGGTTGAACCATTAGTCCCCGGGATTCCGTCATTCCTCTTAATCTCTGAGCGACTGTCACGCTTAAACACCAAGAACTGATAGATCCACCCAAAAAAAGTCCTCGCTCGTACACAAAGCACACAGCTTAAAATTCAGAGGACGTGCATCGCGGCGTTTCCTTGTAAAATCACGCAAGGAGCTTCGACTGACCAAATTCCATCCTTTATAGAAACGGCATTATCCAGAACAGAGCGGGATTTAGGGGGTGGCCACACGGGCCGCGGCCCATGCGGCAAATATAGGGGGCGGCAAAATTTGAATTTTTTTTAAATGTAGGTATCAAAAAAAAAATCGGATTCAGAAAAACAAATTAAAAACGAGAAAACGCGATAAAATTTCTCATTTCCTGAGAGTAAAGTAATTTCTAATTTTGACGTCTGTCGGTGATATAAAATGCAGCACCTTTAATTAGTCGAGTTAAGAGAGAAACCAAACACGCAATTTGGCCTGGAACGGCGCGGCGTAGAGAGCAATGATGACGAGGACTTGAGATGAAAAGGAGAAGCCCTCGGCGCGGCGGTCAGCGTGTAACACATATTAGCGCCTACACGACTGCATGAATACTTCACGCATCGCATCAAACACTGTGCGGTCAGCAGCGGTCGGCGTGAAACGCGTGGCGCCTACAAGACTGCATGAATACTTCACGCATTGCGCCCAATACAGTGCGGTCAGCGCGGCGCGCCGGCGCGACGGAAGTTAAAATTATTAAACCACCTTATGTTTGTTCTTTCAGAATTTTCTCGTTCAATACTTGTTAATGGAAAGCCTTGTCCACACAGAGATAGGTTTACGGAACTTAACTTCCGCGCAAAGTTTCGTGAACTTTTGCTAGTAGTGTTGACAGGGCTTTCCCAAAAACGGGCTTGTCCAACACGAGTCAACGCGTTTTATGCACCCCTCCCACTCTGGCTCGTTCAATTGATGGTTTTTATTGGTGTTTCGGAACGGATGAGAAGGGGGCGGCAAAATATAGGCGGCTCATGGGCGGCAAGTAGGTAAATCCGGCCCTGATCCAGAATTGACCCTTCAATTTTCAAGATAGGCCAAAACATAAGAAATGCTGTTTCCCAATATGTTCGTCGGTTCTTCATTTTCATTTACAAAGTAGCGATACAATTTTGGATGAAAGAATTTAAGAATATTTGTGAGACGGTAAAGAAAAACATGGTATTGTATGCGAAAGTAACCGCTATCGGAGATCCTGAAAAAAAGAGAGAAAAAATGAAGAGCAACCTTACAATCTGCAACTTTTAAAACCAAGAGACGCGGTTTGGCGGTTTCACGAGAGGAATTTTTCCGACCAAGTTGCTCAATTTCCCGAGCCTCTCCCTTGTTGATTCTCCTCCACCGCCGCACAGTGGATCGAGTCAATCAGAGAAGTCGGACATGTAACTTTAGACTCAAACTGCAAATTTTGACTTTTGTTTCGTCACATTTTAAATTTCAAGGGGTGCTCTAGGAGGAAAATTTCACGAGGAAACCAATGGAACCCTTTTTTAAACTTCAAAGTTTTGTATTAACGGAGTTACAAACGTTTAAAATTTCCAAATTTTATCCGACCTCTCTGATCGACTCGATCCACCGTGCGTCGCGGCTCCGCGGGCATGGCGCACGGTGACATTACTCAACGAGCATTCCAATCCTGGAACACGAAGATTGCCCATTTCCAAGTTACGTCTGAAAAGAAAACGAGGCGCAGACAGAATCAAGGCCAATATCGAGTGAATTATCGTAAGGATCAATGCCGGATCGTGCCGGGGAATCGGCGGATTTCCGCTCCGACGGGGAACGGCCGTTCGGCAGGGAACGTGGCAGCGGCGGCCCCGGATTGTCCGCCGGAGCAGGGGCAGCTCTTGAGAGGCAATTAAAAGCACTTGAGAGACGCGATGCGAGCGGAAACTGGAAATGATCTCAAATCCCGGAGGGTAATTATAAATCGAGCACCGTAATTGATCGGGTGAAAAGGACATGTGGATCCCAACACAATCGCCCTCGAAAAATTTCACCGAAAACGCGATTCTGTTTTTTCATTTGCCCAGAAACAAAAGTGGGCCAAGTTTCCGAGCAAATTAAAGCGTATCTCTGGGATCCTTTTTAATTTAAGCGGTTGATAGAGATGAGTATCGAGGGAGACCTGCCCGAACGGGGTTGCTTTTTTTCCCTCTCGGTTTTCTCCCTGCGCCTCCAGCTGCCCTCATCCCCCGTTCGGTCGCGGACGGGCTGTTTCACCGACAGGCAATGAACGTGGGTACTTACATGCACCCCCTCCTTCCATTGTCGGCCACCCGCCCCCATTTTCATGCCCTACTCATCCACGGTTATTGGGCGAATTCTCAAGGACCAATACTGCCGTGCTAAGGAAGAACGCCGTATGAGCCATCAGACGTCGCCGTAATTCCTTCAACAAAAACTGAAATCACCGAGAAAATTTTGAATATTTTTCCTAGAAATTTTCAGACAATATTGATCGCAATTTAATCTAGTATGTCTTAAAATTTCCAGGAAAAATTTGATTGAATTCCGTCAAAAATAATTTTTTATCCGGGGAAATTCGGCAACTCTCGAATGTTCACCAGGCGTTCTTTCCTAGCGAGGCAGAATAGACGTTAATTCGTTCACTTTTTCAAGTTACACATCAACATGTCTGAAAATCTGAGAAATATACTCCCAGTGATGTTTTCTGTATTTATGGCGGGGAACCGCTCGTTATTCCTTGTTGGAGGGAAAATGCTATGTTCACATGATGTGCATCACTTTACCTCTCTATCTCGTCCGGGAGACATTTTGTTCATTTGTTTTTGTTGAAGTGATATTTGGTGCGATGGATTGAGGTTTTCAATGAAGATCCATACAAGTTAAATTTTCGCGCAAGCCATTTCCCGATTTGATTATTCGGCCGATTAATGGTACTACTTCCCAACCTGATCCAGGAAAATCCGCGAAAATTCAGCCTACCGTCGCCTCGTGGAGATCCATTCCTACGTCTATGTATACGAAGATATGAGCTCTGTGCGTATACGCGTTAGTGATGATGTTAAAATGCCCTCTTTCCCTTCCGCAGCCGATGAGCGGTGGTGGTTCAAAGGTGCGGCACATGTGCATGCGGCTATGCGACACAACTACACGTTTACATTTTACAAGATGATTGTGTGCAAATGAGAGCAAGACTAGCGGAAAGGTTATTACCGTAACAAATTATTCGGTTCTGTGCCCTCTACGCCTGTCGCCTCTTCCAACTTACCGACGTATGGAACTTCGCACACGTGCCACTAGTTTTCCGCCGAAAGGTGCTCGAATCGCGGAAAATATTTTATTAAGAGAACTCTTTCTGTAATCAATGAAATTATGAAATACGACACGTTTTCCTAATCCATAATATTGATGAAAACTAGTATTGAAATGATCGAGGACACGGATCGAGGTTAAGTCAGAAAACCACATTTAATGACAGTTTTTGAAGGTCTCAGATATGTTTTCATAACACGCTGATCATTGGTTTATCATAATTACCTTTTAATGCAACTCTAGTTTTCCTAGTGCTCTCAGAAGTTATGAAGAAGACTTTGATCACCTACATTTTGTAATTTGGAACTAATATTTTGGGCTCGTTCCGGAAACAGCATATATGCTCCCAGTTTTCCTATGGGGATAGGTGGGTGAGCCAGAAACAATAGTTCCTGATTGCAAAATGTAGTCCAATTATTCTGCCACAAAGATATCGCTGCAATATAAATTATAAACAAACTATAAATCTAGTACAACTTTCGTCAACTGTTTTACAATTTCAATAAAGAAACGCGGCCCTCTCAGCAGCCTGATTGTTAAAATTGATAGACAAATCTATAGTCAAAGACGACAAAAGGGATACGGAGGGATCCTATTGGTGGAAGCGGGTAGTTGCAATGGACAGAGGAGATAGGTAAGCCACGAGAGACCCTTTACTTGGTCCATCATTAACTCCCTCAGTCTATAAGAACCACCTATTTCAACTAATATGATCGCTCCAGGCTCCATTGCCTTCTTTGTCTATTGCTTTGTATATCAATTCCAACAACCAGTACGCAAATATTCATCTGGAGTGCTGTTTGAATTTAAACACACAGGAAAAAATATTGCCGAAGGAGCTCTGGCAGGATCGCTATCAGTGGCGATTGGGTGTCGCAGAGCGCACAGAAGCGCTATGAGAGCGACTTAGTAGGAGCGTAGTAGCAGGAAAAAATATTTCATGCTTAGTATATCTTGAATAGGTTCTAATATCTACCAAAATTTAGTTTTCGGGCCAAAATAAAAAAGACCGTCGAGTAAAATCAATGGATAGTGCATCGACAACGTGATTCATCAACTACAGTACTTGATGAACACTTTCCCCAGAAGCCATTGAACTGAATCACGAAGGCAACAATTACGTAGCACTCATGAAGGACTGCCAAAAAAGAAAGGCGGATTGAGGGATGATGACCGTGATGGATGACGGGGTCCGCGAGCCCTTGAAAAAGGGATGAATCCGAACAGTTGTGATCTACGGCGACCGTCGGTAAACAAAACTCTTTTTGTCTCGATTATGTCATCATTTACCGAGGGAAAATATAGATTCAGTCGTGACGTTCACAACTAAAATTTCATAGAGAAAAAATAATAAAAAACCGGGATTAGCGATAGAAAAAAATCGGGAGAAGGAAGCAGGAAACGAAAGGGTCGAAGAACCGATGATGAGTTTAATCCACGGATAAAAGGGTTGAACTCGGAGATCTGCACAAAACGGTTAAAAAGCGAGAGGGGCTACGTAAACAACGCGAGAGGGAGGATGGAGCGGCACAATACGAGAAATGATGGAGCGGTGCGCTCGGTGCTGCTGAGCTGTTTAAACTCCGAAACCGAACTCTCAGATCGGAGATAGGTGAGATGCCGTGTGAAACCGTCCGTTAGATTAAATAAAACGGGATGAGAAAAGCTGGTGAATAGCGTTTTGCGGATGGGATTTTATACAATTTTAAAATGGGAGATCGTGGTTTTGTTCGAAAAGTTAGGGGCCGTTCAAGTGTTCTGTTGTGCTCAGGAAGAACGTCGTATGAACATTCGAGAGTTGCAAAATTTTCCTATGTAAAACATGCATTTTGGACGAAATGTATGCATGTTTTTCCTTGAAATTCTCCGATATTTATGATTAAATTGCGTAAATATTGTATGAAAATTCTTGAAATTTTTGGATATTTTAGATTAAAGTTAGGCACTAGTACGGTAGTTACGGTTCGGTAGTTAGGTAAGTAGTTTGTTACATAGTTCAAGTGTTCTGCCGTGTTAAGGAAGAACGGCGTATGAGCATTCGAGAGTTGCAAGATTTTCCTATATGAAACATGCATATTGGACAAAATTTATGCATATTTTTCCTTGAAATTTTCAGATATTTCAGATTAAAGTTAGGTACTAGTATGGGAGTTACGGTTCGGTAGTTAGGTAAGTAGTTTGTTACTTAGTTTAAGTATTCTGCCGTGCTGAGGAAGAACGTCGTATGAACTTTCGAGAGTAACAAAATTTTCCTGTATAAACCATGCATTTTGGACGAAATTTATGCATATTTTTCCTTGAAATTTTTAGGTATTTTAGATTAAATTGCGCACGAATGGTCTGGAATATTTGGAAAAAAAAATATTCTTAATTTTCCCAGTGAATTCGCGGTTTTTATCGAAAGAGATCAGGCAACACCTGGAGGCACATACGGCGTTCTTCTTTAGCACGGCAGTATAGGGGTTGAGCCAGCGTTAGGGTGCGTTACAAGGGGGATGGGGGTCAAGCTCAACGTGACGTTCCAACCCCGAGTCGGGGGGTGGGGACTTTGCAAAAAACCGTGAAAAAAAATTAAAAATCCCGCCCTTGAAGCGAGGGGGGGGGGGGCAGCGTTACGTAAATCAAAATTGATCTATCCATAGCTTTTCAAAAAAAATCCAGTTTTCTCCCGCAGAAATTCGGAAAAGTCGATTTGCTTGTGCAGCATTTCCCGAGCACGACAGAATTTGCCTCCGATCAGTCTAGTCTGCAGAGTGTAGATGAGGAAAATGAAAGTTCCTACCGTCAGTCGGTGGGTCGCGCCGTTGTGTCGTTGTCTTTTCTTTTTCGAATCCGATGGGATTACAATATTTTGCCACCGCCGAGAGGCCGGTGCCGAACAAAAAAGTGAAAGTTCGCCTCCAATTCCGTTTTGATTCGGGCGTCGCGTCGGTGCCTCCGTGTTCGTTCAACTCGGCGCGGAATATTACCCGAAAAAGTGTGGACTCATTTTTAATTAGCATTAATGCATGCGGATCCGGACTCCAGCCGGCCGTTTTCCTTTGCTTTTGCGTAACGCCCCCCCCCCCCCCCCCCCGATTTCCCGCGCATAGCCGTTGCTGTAATTCTCGCAGCCCGGTTTTCCACTTTTTTCACCGGTGAAGAAGCTAAGGTCGCGGTAAGGCCAAGTCATGCCGCCGTGCTAAGGCGAAACGCCGTATGAGCATTCCAAGGTTGCCGAATTTCATCCCAGTAAATTCGATTTTTCTGGATATTTTCTGGGGAATTTATCCTTGAAATTTCTGGTGTATTCCCATCGCAATTTGATCTTGTGGTCCTGACTTTTCCCTGGGGGAATACCGACGAGTTTTCTCTGAAATTAATGTTTTTCCGAAGGCAATTTGGCGACGTTCGAATTTTCTTACGACGTTTCTCCTTAGGAGTAGCACGGCAGTGAGTGCCTCGAAGGAAATGCGCGGGAACAATATTTCCGATCGGAAATCGCTCACCCGGAGGTTGTTGACCAATGACTCCGCGCTGCGTTGTCAAATTGCACGTTTAAAATGATCATTTTCGTTTTCACGTTTGCTGGAACGGCAAACATCGATAAAAGCTACTATCGAGCAACATTGCGTGTTCGCCGCGGATGTCAGCCTACAAGGGATAAATACCAAACGCCTCTGTCTAGAGGTAAATGATGGGCTCTTGATCGATTAAAAATTCAACTATACAATCGCCAAAATGCTAGGTGTTCCGCGGAACTTATGTTCACATTTTCTCATAAGAATTTCACGTGAAAAAATCATATGCGTTACCTTTAAAGGCTCATAAATTACATATTATTAAAAGTCCCAAAACCAACTTAATTTTTTTATGTATTTTTCTGATTCCAGAATTTTGCAAATTTTTCATTATCCCTGTCAGAAATAGTCAAAGCTGGTGGCCTGTCACCGATTGTAGATAGTCCGTCCACACCTGGTAAGAATTTTACTTTTCATCCTCATTTTGTGCCTGTTTTTAGCGATCTTCATTGTAGCTACCACGAGAAGACTTACTTTTTCTCATTGTTATTGTTTTTTCTCTTCCTTGCTTACTGTCAATTTAGCTCCGTTTGAATTATAATGAACAACACTCAAAATGAATCGATGTAACCACCAAAGTTGTCGTAAATATCTAGTCCTAAAAAGGATCATAGTTCGATCAAAATTTTGGATGAACATATATTCTCCCTCGGCTTATGTAGAGGATCAAACCGTAGCCTCCAGTCGGAATGAGAACTAACACTTGTTGGCCCGTACAGGTCATTAGGAGCTCCTCAATTTGCATTTATCGCAACCTTTTAACTCTGCTAATTCCGCATATGGCGTTGTTAACTCCGCAGATTGTGAGTCATGTAGCTTTGGGGCAGACCGGACTCCATACTGAGTGCAAAGCGGAAAATGTAGGCCCCATGAGGTTATCGTGGAGTTCGAAAATCATTAATGAACTGCGTTGTCGTAATGAACATCATTTTCAAGCCTCTGCTCTGTAGGTCTCGTGAAATCGTGAATTCTACGAATTTCTAACGGAAACATTTCGTAGTTGCATCCGCTCTGTTACATCTGCTACCATCGGTGCTTCCTTCTCGGAATTCACTGGTTTTTTTTTTTTTTAATCTTGAATGTTCAATTTGATCCTTGAGAAGACAATTAGGAAAAAACAATAAAAAAATTTCTCAAATTCTGGTTAGTCTGTGTTACATTTGAGACATATTATGTACATTCGAATTCTGAATGCAAAGTCATATTACAATTAAAACCTAAGTCGTTTCATATTTTAATCAATCCATGAGCTGTATCATGTTCAGTATTTTTCATTGATTTTTTATTGATCAGTCATTCGTTGTACATTACGATCATTTTGTGCTCAAATGCTTCAATTGCTGCACTCTATTCTTGTTCCATTTCGCGGTAATTTTGTGTTGGAGATGAGCTATAATCCCAAAAATAGAACTATATCCATAAAATACGTCTAAAGGCAAAATTTAGAATTTTAGTTGATTTTAATAAAATCCCACGTGCTATTTGATCAAAAAATTTAAAATTCTTTGAGTTCTTGCCTTTAGACGCATTTTATTGGTAGTTCTATTTTTGGCTTCTAGCTCATCTCCAGTAAAAAATTACTACTTAAAACGTGCGTACCTACTGCACATCGTTAACTGAAGCCACCCGGCAGTTATAATACCGGTAAATGAATGTTAGATTCCTCCCCTTGTTCGAAAGGTACTACGAGCCTAATCCTGCAAATTGTTTCCTTTCCGAATGTTCCAAAGCGCCCGTCGACTAGAACTTCAACCCCTTTCGATAATCCCACCCTTGAAAGTGCAGTCGTTGGCCTCCGGCAAACACACAGTCGCTCCGAAGAGAAGAGAGACGAAAATAAATAAATCGCTCAAATCAACGGGGATTGCTGTGATAATTGAAAATAGCTTGCTCGATCAGCATATGCAAGAGTCATGAAAAGGGGTGCACGAGCCATGCCAGGATTTCCCGCCAATTTTGGCTGTTCGCACTCGGTTACATCCGCTTACTATAGTTGGATCGCATTTAGCAAAAGGGAACCAGCGGCATTGCAGTGTTTTTAAAATGGTACAACTTCTCCTTTTCGCTATTAAATACTTAATTTAAGTACAGTATTAAAATTTACACAATAATTTACCCAGGGTCGGATTAAGGGGATGGCCAAATGGGCCGCGGCCCATGGCGCCAAATATAGGAGGCGGCAATAGGAGGCGGCAAATTTTTCAATTGTTTTGAATATAGGTATCAAAAAAAGAGAGAGAAAAATTGGATTCAGAAAATAAATTACAAACGAGAAAAGGCGACAAAATCTCGCATTTCCTGAGAGTAAAAGTACAGTAATTCCAAATTTTGTCGTCTTTCGGTGATACAAGAGACAACACCTTTAATTAGTCGACTTAAGAGAGAAACCAAACACGCAATTTGACCTGAAACGGGGCGGCGCGGCGGTCGGCACAAAACGCATAGCGCCTACAAGACTGCATGAATACTTCACGCATTGCGTCAAACAGTGTGGTCAGTAGCGGTCGGCGTGAAACGCATAGCGCCTACAAGACTGTATGAATACTTCACGCATTGCGCCATTCGTCCTTTGCCCGGCAGCTCGAGTAGGAGAATAATCAACGTATGTTCATAGCCTGAACAGAGCGCAGCCACGTTGGAAAACATATTTTAAAATCCTCGAAAGTTTGTCATCGTGGGAGTTTTCATCAATTTTATCTTAATCAGCCAAATATTTTCCAAATTTCTCTTCCAAAAAAAAAGAGGGGGGATGGAAATTTTACCCTGAATCTGAATATGCACTCCGCGGCTAGTTATCATCCCTTATTATCCATTCTAAGTGATGATGATACTCGTCTTATACTAATAACAGCAACGGATAATCCGTTGAGAAAAATTGCCGGGATTCGTTCAAAGGCCAAGAGTCGGATTTTGAGTGGACCAGTGTGACGAGCGCGTGATTTTTCGCTTTTACGTGAAAGGCTGTGCATGCAGGCAGGTTAAAAATAAATCAGCACCGAGTGACGCGCTGTGACGAGCCGAAAAATGTAACCTTCTGTTCTGTCGAAGCCGAGGGCTATTCAGCCCGATTGTTGAGCCAAATCTCCCGTGCTAAGGGAAAACGCCGTATGAACATTCTGAAGTTGCCAGTTTTCTTTTCATACAAAGAGCATTTTCTGGAAAACTCATGATATGCTGGCGAGTCTATGGAAAGTTAGGGAAAATTTGGACGTTTCAGAAAATTTTCCGAGTCCAGAAAACTCGAAGAAATCTGGATATTTCGCATGGAACCCTGCATTTTTTGTTTCAGCCAAAATATTGCGTTTTCGCAATGGCAAGAGATAGCATTAACAATTTTTCGCAAAAAGGGTGTAAAATAGATAAAAAATTGAAATGCTCGGAAATGTCATGCTAAAAATTCCCAAGAAGTCAGGTCATTTTCAAAACTAAGGAAATGTGCCCCCCTTGCATGAGTATTGCCCTTATCCCTAACATCCCATCTCGTCATCCCCTCCCCTCGTAAAGGATCCATTACCTAGGTTCGCACCTTTTTGAAAAACTGCGTCATTCTTTGTTCGAACCGCTTAAGGTGGCGTTACGCCATGAATTTTGGATGAAATATTGCCAACTCTCGGCGATTCTTTGTATTAGATTTTCAAAAAATCGACGATTTTAGCGCGGTCGAACTAAACGCTTGACTTACACCCCCCCCTCCCCTGGGTAAACCTAGCAGGGTGTCTAGCATCAGGATTTTCCCGATTCTATCAGGATTTCAGGTCAATCAGGATTCAATCCCGATTTCATCAGGATTTGAGGAGAAATCGGTCGTAAAATTAGAATTTGGGAAAAGTCAGTTATCTGGTCGGATTTTTTTATGCATTTGCATACGCTCACGTAGAAATTTTAATTTTTCTCCACAAAAATTCAGAATTTGATCAGGATTTGGAAAAATTATGAAATCAGGATTTGGCAGTCCAAAATCAGGTAAAATCAGGATTCTCAAAAATGAAAAAAAAACTAGACACCCTGTAATCCCTAGAGCGACACATTATTTTATAAAACGGCCTCACGAGACACATTTTTCCTAACTCCGTCAAAAATCATCACAACTTTTTTAAAAATTGAATAATTTATTTGCAAGGGAACTTTGGCAACGTTGGGATGCTCATACGCTGTTTTTCCGCAGCGTCGGGATCGACGGGTGGACGCGCGAAGTCCAGCGCGGAGGGCGCAGGGGCAGCGGGCGGTCCAGATTTCAAACGGACTAAAATGTTGGCTTTGATTTGTATCATTCAAATTCCTGCGCTCTGAGGCATATTTCAAAAATTTCCCGAGTCACCGCTCCGTTTTTTTCAGAACTAGAGCGGCGAGCGTGATCTCTGCCAATTTTCCTATTTTCAGATCAAATTATCCCAAGGACCGTTCGCGCCAAGTGCATGCTCCGCGGCATTTGCCGATTCGCGAATCGCGATTCTTAATCCGCCGCCGCACAGTGGATCGAGTCGATTAGAGAAGTCGGACATGAAATGTTTTACTTAAACTGCAAATTTTGATGTCTATTTCGTCACATTTTATATGTTAAAGGGTGCTTTTTGAAGCAAATATCACGAGGAAACCAATGAAACCATTTTTAAAATCTCAAAGTTTTGATTTGACCGAGTTATAAGCTTTGAAAGTTTCCAAAATTTGTCCGACCTCTCCCATTGACTCAATCCTTTGTGCGCCGCTGCGGGCCAGTCGCATGACGTGCTTTGCGATATATCTATTGATCTGCCATTTAAACCTATCGAAAAGGATCGATAAACAGGGTGCTCACAGCGCAAACCTCAATAATCGATTCTGTAGCATAGCTTCAAATAGGGAAATATCGATAATCGATCTCACGCTTCGCCCTCGATCCCTGTCCCGGGGGAGTTCATTACTTTCATGGCACGAGGGCGAAATATCACTGCAAGATGGTCCCTAACTTCCATTATTCTCAATGCTTTCCACGGCTCACGTGAAAATGGGGTTACGTCGATACAGCGGCAAAGCGACGAATTCTACACGTAACGTCGGGAAATTACGCCCAAATTTGACCACGTTTGGGAGCGATTTTACGTTGTTTTGTCTGAGGAAAAGTTAGACTGCCGTGTCAGAATCAACAGCCCGCATGCCCCGCCTACCTAGGAAATTGGGAATATATTCCCAATTTCCTAGGTAGAAAAAATCCTCCGAGCTCAGTCTCTAATTCCTCAAATTTGCTTACACTGAAAAAAAAAATCTCGGTGTATTTACTAAGAAAAGGGTAAAATCACCAAGAATCCAGGGTTTTATTTAATCCCAGTTTTTTCTCGGTAAAATTACCATTTATGGAATTCGTAAAATTACCATTTATGGAATTGGTAATTTTACCGAGAAATCTCGGTATAATTATTGACTTTCTAGGTAATTTTACTGGACCCCGGTAAAAACGCCAATATTTTTTATTGACTGTGGTAGAATTACCGAGGTAAAATGGCAAAGTTACCGGGAATTGATTACCAATAAAAGTGGTATTCTTACCTAAAAAAGAAACAGTAAAAATACCGGCTTTTAGGTAAGCTTACCAGTCTGTCTTGGTAAAATGACCAATAAGTGGTAAAAAAAGTGAGTTGGTAAAGGTACCAACGGACCTTGGTAAAAACGCCGAGAATTTTTTTTCATTGTATATTCTCGGGCATATTTTGCGACTTCGCGTCATCATTTGCAGCGCCTCGGGACGGGCCTTGACTATTTCAATTAACGATCAGTTCGCGAAGCAAATGCATGCGGGCTGTTGACTCTGACACGGCGGCAGTCTAACTTTTCCTCAGACAAAACAACGTAAAATCGCTCCCAAACGTGGTCAAATCTGAGCGTCATTTCGCGACTTTACGTGTAGAATTCGTCGCTTGGCTGCTGTATCAACGTAGCCCCATTTTCACGTGAGCTGTAGAGAGCATTGAGAATTAAGGAAACTAGGGACCATCTTGCAGTGCTATTTCGCCCTTACGTCAAGAAAGTAATGAATTCTCCCCGGGACTGGGAATACTGGGATAGTGTCAACATCCAGCATGCACGGACCATTGGGCTCACACTTTTTCAGTCTCAACAAACTACAGTTCCTGCTAATAAACTCAGGTTTTATTTTTTGTTTGCATATTGGGTTTCTTACTTCTTTTTATACATTCGCAAACAACGAAAGTTTTTTTTCTTGAACTGTCTTTTTGGTGTGGTAGTCGTCTCGGTACTTTTATACCTCGAAGCGGGCACCATAAGTCTACCGTTTATAATTACCGGCAAATATCCGGAGATTTCATGTCATTGGAAAACATCAGGAAAATCAGAGCGTTACAAGCATTTCTGAAAAACTTGATTCGATGCATTAAATATATTGGTCTTAAATCGAACGAGTGTCAATTTCTTCGCGTCAAAACTTGAGGCGTTCAGTGCAAGAAGGGCATTTCTCGGTTGCGGTGTTTCATTATCATTTATCTCCAGTGCTAATTTATCATGTAGAGAGGAAACCATTAGGTGAATTTTCTGTAATTTTACGTTTTCAGCATTTTTAAATCATGAAGAATATTTAGTAAAAGTCACATCGAGTCCTTGCTTTAGTCATACACTGAGAAAAAACTATGGTTTATAAACCTATTAGAGGTAAATATGGAACACCTATAATAGTCGTAAATAAACTAATGATTCTCGGTCTGTGAACCATACTAAGGTCTCTGTACCTAATTAAGGTACACGTACCATAACTAAGGTATATGTGCTATTATTATATGTAGAGGTACTACTATTAGTGGTGTTCCATATTTACCTCTAATAGGTTTATAAGCCATAGTGTTTTCTCAGTGTAGCGAATGAAACGTTAGCTTAGATGTTGAGACACCGCGACCAAGAAATTCCCTTTCTACACCCAGCCAGCGCTTCAATTGGACGTATTTCTGCCAAACGGAACTATGTGCATGAAAACATGAGACCTGAGACCCATAAGATCATATCGACGGTGAAAGTCGGCAATCACATAACTCGGTTTGCGACGTCGCAGACTTCCTGTCATACTTTATTTTTTAAATGGAAAACTACTCAACGGCAATTCTTTAAAACTGTCATGATTTTTCTTCTCAATGCGAAGTCAATTCTGCAAAAACTTCAAGAAATAATATCAATTTGTTCTCCTTTAAAAAAATGACGTAGAGGCGGAGATTTTCAGACACCGCAAACGAGTTATGTGATTGCCGACTTTCACCGTCGATATGCATTTCAGGGCTCATGTCATAATGCACATAGTTCCGTTTTGCAGAAATACGTCTAATTAGGGTGTTCCCTGCATAATATCTGGAAAAATCAGGAAAATTCAAAATGACATTTTAGTAGACACCCTGTATCACTATATTCCTGAGCGAAAATTACGATATTTGGAATGGAGTTACGGCCTTTTTCCCGCGGATGGCAGCGCGCATGCCCCGAAAATAAGAAGCAAAGAAAGGAAGCGATGACTCAAGCCGACGGGTCTTCTTCCGTAAGAAGCGTCCCGGTTCTTGAGTCACGAACGGGGTCTCCAGTTCCAGCCAGAACCCGGCCAACGGGTCGTCGATCAAAATGATCGAGTGCCCGGAGTAACCTGAGGTTTCGGGGCCAAAACGGGAGGGATCCCTCCGGAGCCCGGGGATCACACACTTGTAAACGCACGCGAACACTCACTCGAAAGGAAAACAAAGGGACAAAAAAAAGAGGATCCGCTATAAAAAGATCGGAGAATAATACGGGGAGAAACGTTATGAGACGCGGTGAAAACGGGATTCAGCAATATTGCAATAATCCCGTCGAGGAGACAGGGTCGGAGCACACCGGGGCATATTATCTCCGAAATTAAACGTGCTATTATGCCTCGTCGCTGTCCCTGCAGGCTCTTACCCCTCACTCCCGTCCCCCCTCGCCCGAGGCGCGTCCCTCGGGTGAGCAATATTATGCAATTTCATGTTTCATTGTATCGTCATTATCTATCCTCGCTGTCAGCGTCTTCCACTTGTTCGGTTTTTTGCCAAAATTCCTCTGACAGGAGCGATCGCGCCGATCGGTGGCTGTAATAGTGATGTCAACATTGCGTTTGACTCGGATTGTTGCCGGTAATTTAGTAACTTTTCCGCGAATGGGCGCGTATACATCGCGATGCCTTGTCGGTAGCTCTACATGTGCATATTACTAATATTTCAACAAAGCAAGGACGTAAATGTTTCAGCAGAAGTGTCTTCTTGGCCTTTTTTTTGAGGAGGGGGGGGGGGGGGGGCAAAAATCGTCTTTAAAAACTCAAACAATAAATCTCCGAAAATGTCCTAAAATTGATCAAAGTAGACCAAAATTGGACGTATTTATGCTAGAAGGAACCATGTGCGTAGGGTTTGCGTGTTACGTAGTTCCTTTTAGCATAAATACATTTTTTCCTGCCGCCTCTTTTTCCTGCCTTCCCGCCAAAAGGCTTTTAAGTTTTTGAAGGGGGGAAAAAAAAACTGAAAAATACTCAATCAGGGAGCTCACTCATGTTTAACCGGCGACCTCAGCCATTCGCAACCAATGAAAGGCGGCCCTGCAAAATTTGAGTCCAGTTTTGCGAATTCTCTCCACGTCAAGTCGAATGCTATCGGTGACACCAATCTGCCCTTTAGCTCGAGTTCGAGTCTGTCGACCACCAGATATTCGGCTAATTGCTGTTTGTTGTAGTATCGTTGATCGAGTAAATACCGTCATGATCTGGCTCCGTTTCCATTTTTTCATTAAGCAGCTCGTCTCAGAGTGATTTGCGATACATCGATTGATCTGCCATTTAAACGTATGGAAAAGAATCGATTAACAGGGTGTCCGCAACGAACACCTCAATAATCGATTCTTTACCATAGTTTCAAATGGGGAATATCGATGATCGATCATTCATTGCGTCTCAGGGAAAAGAGCCGGAGAGGAAAGAGAATAACGCACATTCATATGTTAATTCGGTGTGGTCAAGCATTGCCTGCAATTTACTGCCCCGCGCACCACAATAATTTTAAACTAGCGCGACAGCACCGAAAAAGTCACCGAGATTATGTCAAAGGATCCCTCCTGCTAAATGATTTCGAAAATGTCATGTCCCGCGCGCACGTGGCGCAAATATCATTGCCGAGACGTTTGAATCGACCGGTGTCGAAACGACGCAAGTCCAACTCCTGATGAGCTCCGAGCTGCATAAGAAGGCTTGCATTACGCGGCTCATCCGGCAATGGACGTGTTCGATTTTAGCACCACCAATGGAGTTATTCGCGGGTAATCGCCGGATCTTGTTCTCATTGCATGTATGTACAAGGCACTTGGGTGATTTAGAGCCACGACATCGCCGAGAGAATTTTAATTGAAATTGCCCAAAAAGACCTCAACGAACAGTTTGACGTATTTCTGCCGAACGGAACTTTGTGCATTATGACATGATCCCTGTTATGCATATATTTTTATGGGTCTCAGGGCTCACGTCTTAATGCACATAGTTCCGTTTGGCAGAAATACGTCCGGTTGAGAATCTTCGGGATCGAGGTCCGGGTTTCATCCACGAACCGACCTCCTCTTTTTCATGAAGTTAGCGTCTCCTTGATCTCCCCTCATTACTCAACCTGGGTACTTACTCTGTCTAATCAAGTACTTTGTAAGTACTGTTGTGTTACTGAAAAAAAGCAGTAAGTCCCGAAATTAAGTTTCGAGAAAATGAACCGAACACTAGGGGTGGAAAATTTTATTGAATGAGTCTTCCGATTTCGTAAAATCGTTCTTCACATTACAAAATCATAAGAGCACTGGAAAAAGAACACATTGGATCTAGAGTCCAGACTCTTGAAAACATTGACAAGAAAAAGGACTCTTGATTCAATCAGATTTAAGCTTAAATCAAAAGTAAATCCGCCCAAATTAAGAGGCTTGGTTCTTGATTTAAGCTTAGATCTGATTGAATCAAGAGTATTTTTTCTTGTCGATGTTTTTAAGAGTCTGGACTCTAGATCCAATGTGTTTTTTTCCACTGAGTCTCGCGGAACACTGAACGCCTGGGGTGCGAAGCAACTTTGGGGATTGGACCGCGAGGCGATCAGGGGATGTACCCCTCTAGGTTTCTATAATATCTAGAGCACTCTCGCAGATCGCTCGAATGGCAATTAATCGACGAATCTTACATTTGACCGTAAAAATAAGACTTATTACTTTTCTGTTATGGAAGACAGACGTATGTGTAGTCTACCACATGATAACACAAGGAATTATCAATAAATAATAAATGTTGGCACGACAGAGTACCATACTGCTGAAAAGAAAAGATTAAGGAATGTTGTCTGTTGAAAGAGATCCGCCGAGAATCCTAATAACTTGCGGTCAGCGTAAATACACCACATCTCGCCTTCATCGCAGAGGATATGCAAAATTGACCGCTCAGAAGTGGTAATAGTTGTATCATGACTTACTTCACGCTGCGAAGCGATGAATCTTTGTTTTTGTCATCTTGGTCACGTGTCCGAAAAGTTATTCGAGGTACCATTAGAGAGGGAAGATGGTGTTCAAATATCTATTACGTTTTCCTTCTTTTATTGCATTTATCGCTTACCTAGTTCTCTGTTTTCTTTAATATTATCGTAGGACTGATTGAGTCTCCTGGAGAGATACCTCCCCTATCCTCTCTCGTTTCAATAAGTGTGTTAAATGCTGTGTATCCTAATTAGACTCGTTTTCAAATTTCGGAATCATGGCCTAGGATTTTATCGCTGGATTATCGCTGCTAAGCAGCCCTATGAGCGCAAAGCGCCCAGGGTTGGGCCACTTACACTGGAAAAAAAATACATTTAATCTAGAGTCCAGACTCTTAAAAATATCGACAAGAAAAAATGCTCTTGATTCAATCAGATTTAAGCTTAAATCAAGAACCAAGCCTCTTAATTTGAGCGGATTTCCTTTTGATTTAAGCTTAACTCTGATTGAATCAAGAGTCCTTTTCTGATTGAATCAAGAATTCAAGAGTCCTTTTTCTTGTCAATGTTTTCCAGAGTCTGGACTCTAAATCCAATGTGTTTTTTTTCCAGTGTAGTGACCAGGAATTAATTCTCCTCGCACCGAACAATTTCTACAACAAGCAAAGGAATTTTAATGTGTGCAAACACACCTGGAGTTTTTTCAGGCGTTTCATCCGAATCCATCAAAACTCAATTTTTAAAATACTCATGATCCGTCGGAACTTCCGAAAGCGGACTTGAATAAGTCGTCAGGGCCCAAAAAACGGAATCAACTCCGTGGTAGTGCGGGAGAGGAGGGGAGGAGGGGGTTCGGGGAGAGAGGAGGGAGTGAAATAAATGGAGTGAGTGAGCCGGCTCCCGTTGGTTGTTTGACGTGTTTGGTATGTTCAAGTTGAGGCTCAACGCGGATGATTTAATTTTCTTCAAAATTCCGCCCGAGGCCGGCCTGCCGCCGCGCCATGGCATGGCGTGCAGCTTAATGTACTCATTAATAAATGAATAAAAACTAATAGTTCGAAAAAAAGTTGCTCTTTTCGAGTTTATACAAATGGCAAAACAACACTCATTTCCTTTCGCTCCTTAATGCTCACTATTTTAACCTGGATCTCGTGGCTCGTGGCTGTTGCTATGATGACCGTGACTCACTCCTCTTGCCTCGCGCGCGAGTTGCCACTTTGATCTATTTAACTCGCCTCGGTGAGGTCCCAGACCCCCTGGCCGCTAAGCAGCCCACACTGGGAAAAAACCACACTGGATCTAGAGTCTATACTCTTAAAAACATCGACAAGAAAAAATACTCTTGATTCAATCGGATTTTTGCTTGAATCAAGAACCAAGTCTCTTAATTAGAGCGGATTTCCTCTTGATTTAAGCAAAAATCTGATTGAATCAAGAGCATTTTTTCTTGTCAATGTTTTCAAGAGTCTGGACTCCAGATCCAATGTGTTTTTCTTTTCTAGTGCAGTCCGTGATGGGCGCTTCCCGGTGCACGGTACATCGGATCAATAGGAGAGGTTGGACAAAATTTGGGAACTTTAAAAGCTTACAACTCCGTTTATAAGAAACATTCACGTTCGGAAAGTGGTTCCATTGGTTCCTTTGTGAGATTATCTTCGAAAAGCACACCTTGCAGTTTAAAATGTGGCGAAATAAACATCAAAATTTGCAGTTTTAATAAAAAATGGCATGTCCGACCTCTTCGATAGACTCGATCCACTGCGCGGTGGTGCATTTAAAGTGGATGATGATTTGAAAATGTGGAGTGGGCGCATCTAGATGCCTTAATCGGAAAAATCTCCTGAACAAGAGAAATCTTTAGGTGTGACAATTGTTATAGCTCTGAGGAACCTACGTTTAATTTTCTAAACATTAATCCAATAAGGAATGGAGAATTTGCAGGTATCTGGAATTTGGTGAATTTTATGTTAAAATGGAGGCTTCCGAGAGAACTGATCATGAGAATTTTCTTGGTTTCGAAATTGAAAAATTATTGGACGAGATGTGACAAAATAACAGAATCTGCTACAGTACATGTGCTTATAGGGAAATGCCACCGGATGACGTCAGAAGGCGGCACATTTCCTCACTTTTTAATCAATTTTTTTACGATTTCCCACAACAGGAAAAAATTATGAAAAATACTGCAAACTTAGCTCTCTAAACACTCTCAGATGAAGCAATATAAATTTTTCGTGCCAATTCTCCTCTGATGCAACATTTCAATTTTCAGATTTTCTCAGAACTATATGAGGAATCATATCAGCATTATCATCTCAGTTGTTTAACTTTTTTCAGAACTATGAAAGGAGGAATCTTCTCAGCAATATCATGCTTTTATTTTTCACAAAAATATTAACTGTTGCATTCGAGCATACCAATTCCCGAAATCCGAGGAGTTTTTACTTGGATAATGTTTTGAGCCGTATTTGAAGATGTTCACTATTCTTTTCAGAAAAATCCATAGGTCCTTTAACTCAAATTCGAGTGAAACTCAAAACTTGTTGCCCTCCTGACCTAAGGACGTAACTGCATTTCGCAATGAACCCGGAAAAGCATTGAATTGTACGAGCGACCGGGTTCATTGCAGGGTGTAGATAGGTACGCCCTTTTATCAGGAGGGCGACTAACTATTGCACTGAAAAAAAAATCTCGGTGTATTTACTAAGAAAAGGGTAAAATTACCAAGAATTCAGGGTTCTATTTGATCCCAGTTTTTTCTTGGTAAAATTACCATTTATGGAATTGGTAATTTTACCGAGAAATGTCGGTAAAATTATTGAACTTTCTCGGTAATTTTACTGGACCGCGGTAAAAACGCCAATATTTTTTATCGACTGTGGTAGAATGATCGAGATAAAATAGCAAAGTTACCGGGAATTGATTACCAATAAAAGTGGTATTCTTGCCTGAAAAAAAACAGTAAAAATACCGGTTTTTAGGTAAGCTTACCAGTCTGTCTTGGTAAAATTACCAATAATTTGTAAAAAAAGTGAGATGGGAAAGGTACCAACGGACCTTGGTAAAAACGCCGCGAATTTTTTTTAGTGTGGTAAGCTCATTGCGGTGTGTGGCGGTGGCATCCACGCCTCAACCCAGATCCTCACCATATAATGACCAACGTCTTACGGTGGCGAAATCGGCGAGTTTCGATGTGGCTTTTTTAAAATAGTCTTTTTCAGTCGTTTTAGCCCCAAGGTGAGTTTTAATTAATCCAAATTCAGGATTTGAAGCCAAGCGCCATGAACTGGTCTTGCCTTCGTCTATTCCTCCGCTTTGAAAACTGGTCTGATTAGATTTACATTTTATTGCCCGCGCGGATACATGAAAAGCTTTGCTGACCACAACAAACTTGTAGTTAAGTACTCAGCGTAATCACCAGTGAAAGTGACTCGAAATATTCAGTGAATTTTCTCATTTCGGACACATGTGGGGTTTTTAATTCAGTTACTTGTCTCTTACAAGTCCGCTTTCCAGTTTATCAAATCTCAGCTTAAAGAATGATCTACAACGTACACCCCTTTTCTTTGTCAGTCCATATAAATTCATCAAGAACTAAGACCCTAACTCTGTGTCGTACAAAACAAAACCTTCACTCTAACAATTCCAACCTGCATATTCTAACTTTTCCCCTTCTACAAGAAACTCTAACTTAAATTAAAATATAAAACTTAAACTAAAAAATTTTCTGCTAAGCTAAACGTATATTAAAATTCTCTCTTCAGGAGGTGCCCTATCTAATAAGGATGTCCAAATTTTACATCTTTTTTTAAATATAGAATAAGTAATATAATTTAACTTTGAACTCTAGCAAGCTAAAACTCAATTGAACAATAATTATATAGGAAAACATTAAGATTGAAATATTTATTCTTATATTAATCATCAGATTTAATATGCATTAATTATATTCACGTCATATCGACGGTGAAACTACCAAACCACGTATCTCGGTTTGCGACGTCGCAGACTTCCTGTCATACTTTATTTTTTAAATGAAAAATTACTTAACATCCTGTCTTGAAAATTTCTGTGATTTTTCCTCTTTGTGCGAAGAAAATTCCGTGAAAATTTCAAGGAATGATATTGATTTTGTTTACTTCAAAAATATAAAATGTGAGCGTAGATTTTTAAACACCGCAAACGAGATACGTGGTTTGGTAGTTTCACCGTCGATATGTAGGTAAGTATAAAAACGTTAAAAATATAATCAATTAATAAAACTAGAAAACTTTACTAAAATGATAGAATTTTTAAGTTTAGCCTTCTAACTTTCTGCTCCATCGCTGGTATACCGAGATCCCCGAGAAAAAAATCGAAAAATCCGGGTTTTTTATTTGATTCCCTTGTGAGAAACGTGTTGGATTTTGGCCCGTTTTCGACTCGGTGCCAGGAAGGGTTTTGAGGGCTCCTATATTTGTGGAATCCGTTTTGAAAAAAAAGGAAAGAAAACGTTGTCACCCGTCTTGATGTGACTTAGTTCAGCTCCTATGTTACAAATTGTTGAATCTAATTGATCCTTATCGGTACAACACTCGCTTGATCGATCACGAACCCTAGCTCGGAATCATGTTACTTTTTTTTACCACCTAAGCGGTCGGTTCAGAGCAGTGTTCTTCAATCGGTAGCTCGTTGGGTTCGTGTTTTATTGAGGAGACACATCACGCCACTTGAATTGAGTGATGTGTCCGGCACCCTGTTGGAGAAGTGTATCTTTCAAGTACAAAGCATACCCTGATATTCCACTTGAAACAGCTTTAAAGTTCTGCATCATGGTGAAGAGATCATTTTTGGTGACTTGCTTGTAGAACTTCAGGAAGTAAACAATTTTTAAGCCAGAAACTGCAAGCAACATTAATTGAATCAGCGATAGCAAAAATACACCAACTAAAAAAAATGAAAATAATGCACAAAACTGCACAGCAGGTGAAGAAGTTGGCCTGAGAAAAAGATTTTTGGTGCCGAGAGACAAATATTTAAGGACACTTGAATGGTCTAAGTTGGAGCCTCTCTGAAAATTGACCGTCTTCAATAAAAATTGAGCCTTTTCGAGTTACCGAGTTGGTGTGTTTTCGTTTTTACTGAATAAGTTATGAAGAAAGACTATTTTGGAGGGCCCGATGCATGGGAAGAAAATGAAAAAGGATATAGCTTTCAGTTTCATAAAAATTAACTAGAAATATTTCAGGAAGTAGAAAAGTTTTAAGCCAGAAACTACAAGCAACATTAATTGACTCAGCGATAGCAAAAAACATACCAACTGAAAAAAATGAGAATAATGCACAAAACTGCACAGTATAAATATTATATATTTCTTAATTGCCTGTTTAATCTCCAAAGTATCGACATTTTTCTTCCATTCTCCACATTTTCCGACCGTTTTTCTTTTTTTTGTCCTTGCTAGCTTAAGACATAATATCCAAATGCTAAACTTGATCACATAAACACTCTTTCATTCTTTAATATTAAGTGCATTACTATTACGAAAATGTTAAGTTAATCTCGATTGTTAGTCTGCCGTCTCTGCTCAAATGGTATATTAAGAGCTGAACAAATCCCACAGTTTGAAGGTTCCATAATGTACTCACACAAAAGTTAACGCATACATATAACGTGGTATTTTTGCAACCTTTCTGTATACTCAGGGTGAAGCTAAAATAGCTGGAAACACCGTGTTTCACGACGTGAGAAAGTCTGAAGATAGCTTTTGCCGTTTCTTCATAATGATTAAATTGAAATTGCATGAATGAGTAGTCACCGTATTCGACTTAGAGGTCCAACAGTAATTCGGTGAAATTAATTGATAGACAAGATTTCGACCAGGAGCGGGCCTCGCTAACCAGGCCCACGTTATGCTTTGACATTTTGAGTCACGTAAGTCGCGAGATGCTCGTGGTTCGTTACTTTTGTGATTAAGCAGATCTAAGGAACACGATGACTCGGCGAAAAAAACTTGCCAAAACACAGAATACTTTATGATGTAACAAGGTTCTCGGAGACCCGCACCACGCGAAAAGAGGGAGGGACGTGACAAAAATAAGAGAAGTAGGTTGATTTTATGCAATATCATTTTGATTTCGGGTTTTGTGAGGTTCGATAACATCAACGATTAGTAGATCGCTTTGCTGTGGTTCTATTTCGCTACAACAGAGGGGAGATCGATGCTCGGTCACGTGAATAAAAAACTTGGGTCTTAATTTGCAAATGTAAGACGGTGAGCACTGAACGATTAGGACAAGGGCACACATTCAGCCAACATGGAAAACAAAGTATCTCAATCCCAACTATATTCCTAGTTGATTTTGGCGCCAGATATTAGAGTAGTTGCACAAGCCAGCACTGGAAAAAAAAAAACACATTGGATCCAGAGTCCAGACTCTTTAAAATATTGACTAGAAAAAATACTCTTGATTCAATCGGATTTTTGCTTGAATCAAGACGAAATCCGCTTAAAAGAGGCTTAGTTCTTGATTTAAGCTAGATTATTTTTTGAATCAAGAGTACTTTTTCTTGTCGATGTTTTTAAGGGTCTGGACACTAGATCCAATGTGTTTTTTTCCAGTGAGTGGTATGGTTAAATCAGCAGAAAGTGTGGTGCTTACTTAGTAGTTACTTTATATTTAAATAAAATTTGTTTTTAAAAAAGGGATCCCTGTATAATGTAACACTGACTGAAAAATAAAAAAAATTGAGGAGTCCAAGAGCTTTGGTGTCAAAATCGCCCCCTTAATCGAATCGAGCAATTCGTCGCTTGGCTGACATAAGGGCGTAACTACACATTGAGATGAGCCCGGGAAAGCATTAAATCGTACGGCCGACAGGGTTCATTGCAGAGTGTAGTTACGTCCTTATGTCAGGTAGGCGACGAATTCAGCAACAGGGTTCACAGGGAGTGGCGAGGCGTGAATGGTCGATTCTCGATATTCCCCCATCTGAAGCTACCGTAAAGAATCGACTATTAAGGTGTTTATTGCGAGCACCCTGTCTATCGATCCTTTTCCATAGGTTTAAATGGCAGATCAATCGATACATCGCAAAGCACGCCACGCCACTGGCTCACATAGCCAGGACCGGATTGGAAATGTAATGATCGTTACTGACTGCGAAACAAATATCGTCAAAGGGGTCTTTGATTGTAGATCGACTAATATTTTTCGAGCGTTGCCAAGCATTTGCATACGAGACAGTGCACGGACAATGATTCTGGTCGGCGAGCCATGTTCGCTGTGCAGCGATTTGTAATATCCCGTGAACACGCAACACGCATTTGTACAGCCGGTAGTTATAAAAATAAATTCATCGCTGCCGATAGCTTTTCCTCCTTTTATAGGGATTTAGATGACTGCTTTGTCAATACATTATTCCATCACAACTAGATCTCTCTCCCCCACCGTCCCTGTAGCTCCGGTGCTGCCGTCCTACGGATAAACGCCTTATGAGCATCCGCCTTTAGCCTGGATTTCTCTCGAGAAATGCACATATTCTTTGGGAAAACCTTTGATTTCTCGGAGGAAATTTTTTGCCGGATCAGTAGGAATTCCAGTCAATGATTCCCGGACGAGAATTCTCGTTGAGTAAACGAGAAATATTTCGTTTCAAACGGGATTTCTTTTATTTCGGAGAGACGTCCTGGCGTTAAAATAGATTTCCGGTTGACTCAAAAAGAATATTCGTTCGGGAATATTAACTCGTAAATTTCTGGAAATTTTTGTGGAATTTTTTTTGGAACATTTTTCTGGAAAATTTCCGCCACGCTAAATTTTTACAGAATCCCAAAAATCAAAAGAAGAGAATCCAAAAAATCTTTAAGGAACATGTTTGTGAACAGGTGTTGAGGGATCAAAGTTTCCCACTAAAAGAAAGTGCTAGGGATGGGAGAGTTCCTGGGAATGTACCGGCGGACTGATTTCTTGAAATTGATAGACAAAGCTATGTATAGATAAAGAAGATAAAGGGAAAATGGAGCAATCCTATTTGTTAAAACGAGTGTTTGCCATAGACTGAGAGGTAAAGGGCCATCTATAGATTTTTTCGTGGGTTGTCGTTAGTTAGTATCTTCTTCAGCTCCTTATTCATTGCAACCACCCGCTTCCAGCAGTAGCCACCATTTTCCCTTTGTCCTCTTTGTCCATCGCTTTGTCTATCGGTTTCAATAATCAGCCTGCACGCCGCCTTTTAAAGTGTGGTGGAAAATCGTGATTATGTGGGTTTGTGTTTCTCTGTCACAGCCTCACAGCTCCCCGGTAAAGGAGCTTTCAATCGGAGATATTCGTGGACTTTATTGGGAAAACTGCCTCTTAGATCTACAAGTCTCAAAAATAAGTATTCTATCGGGGGCACTTTCGCAACATCAGAATGTTCTTACGGCGTTATGTCTCAGCGTGGTGGAAGGAAAGAAAGGTGGAGGTGCAGAATCAGAGCAAGAGAGAGACACCCGTGGGGGAAGGGGGGATAAGTGCAGGAGTTACTATTTCCTCTCTTAATTATGAATAAATGCCCTACGATACCACGGTATTTTACACGGCCTTTCCGCCAGAAGTGTACCTTTTTCATTAGAATAAATAGTAGTGATATCTGGATTGCGGCCGACCACGCCTGCTTTCCCGAGCCAGCAAACGAATGAAATAGTGTGCTTAGGGCTATCCGGCCGCAACAACGATCGTAATATTTTCCGCAACATGGTTATTTGTAACTTCCAGAAGATATTTTTTTCAAATCGAATGGGGCCTCGAACGCGCACAACTTTTTTACGATGAAAGCGCACAGGCGCATGAATTTTACGTCGCGAAACAAGTTTCAACACTGTTTTGAATTTGAATACTCTATTTATTCAGATGGAACAAGAGGAGATAAACAAAAAGTAAACCAATATGGCTTGATTTCATAATAGATCTTTAAAGGATAAGGAATGTATATTCAGCACTGAAAGATTAATTTTCAATTCGAAGGAATAAAAATGCGACGTCGTTCGCTCCTGCAATTTCTAGAATTATATCACTATTGAAATGGAATGCATATTTGTTACGCCCCTGTCACAACTCAATTGAAGAGTCAAATTAAAAAACACCCTAAAAGGAACCAGAAGTTTCCAAATTGTGCAAGTGGTTTTTTTTCCATTCTGCGGGAAATTACTGACCGGACAAAGGTGACTATTGTCAATATTTAAAGCCTGAGTTACGGGAAAATTTCTGATTCAGCTCAGCAGTTTGTGAAGCTATCAAACTGTGTAAGCCAACGTACTTAATCTTACCAACGCGCACTGCAGCTCAAGACGTTTGTAACTTTCACTCTTGAGTTGTTATATGGAGGTCATGCATAGTGGCGTAGCCTGATATTTCTCGGGGAGGAGGGTTCAATGGTAAAAATTATTAAAAATCACGAAAATTAACTGTTTTTTAGAAAAATTTTCCAGTCGCGGATCTCTTGAACGCTCTCCTTTCTCGCCGGCCGTGTCACTGAGAGTCACAACACGCACGATACAACTATATCGACTTCCATGTAGCTAACATTGCCTAACCACGGTTTTGAAGGCGCACTTTGGCTTTGAGCCCGTATTCCTCCGTTCGCCTCAAAATTCTTTTACTGCTCTCTTGTCACACTCTCTTCTTTACTTGAATTTTTCCTCCCAGAATTAATCTTAACCCAAGTATGATATTAGCGATAGTCCAATGCGCTAGCCACTATTTTTCGAAATTAAATGCAAAATTAAATTATATGCGACTGGTTTTTGCTTTTTAGTGTACATTAGTGCGTGTTACATACTTAGCCCCTGAAAATACGTTTCATATTTTTCACAAGTTCGTGAAATTTCACGAAATACTTCACGGAAATTTTCGATATTTTATATTTCTCTTTTAGCCCGCGCAACCTTGGCTGCAATTGCGCGCGGCACGCTCACCGGCGGCGGGACCGCTCGGGAGGCAGGGACCTGAGGACCTGATTGCCGTGGAAGGAGATGATACGCAGTTATGAATCAATTGAAAACAATAAAAAAGGATAACGCGGACGGCGGAGGGAGGACGGGGCGAGGTGACGTCGCGTCGGTCGGCGGGGAAGCGAAAAAAATAAAATAATTAAAAAAGAGGGAAAACACTAAAGCGGGGCTCGGCTGCTCGGCTGGCGATCGTGGAGGATGAAAGGAGCGTAATGGTGACAAATGAGATCGAGGAGAGGAGATTGTGGACGGCCTGAAGTGGGGCCGACGCCGCCGCCGACGCGACACCAGGCCCAGGGACCGACCGGAAAAACGACCTATGTGCATTCGGCCCTTGCCAAATTTCCTCCGATGTAAAATTTACTCTTGGGAAGAGTTGTGGGGATTTTTCGAACCGCTCGAACGAAGGCAGATTCTCGCATGGTAGATGATAAAAAGAGTCGATGCAGGCATATGAAAAGACATTATTCAAAACTATTTTTGTTTTCGACGAAAGTTAGGGCCGAAAAAGGGCCTTAATAGGACACATATCCTTCTCAGATACTTAAGATGAATTCGAGTTCGGCTGCTCTGGTCTTGGGATTTGTAGGTTTGTTAGATAAGAAAACATCAGAAATCGGGAGACGGAGAAGGCAAAAAAGAGCAAAAAGAGGAAGAAATAAAGAAACGAAAGGAGGAATAAGAAAAAAGAAACATAGGAAGAAGAAAAGGAAAGAAAATACGAGCGGAATAAAAATAGGGAGAAAAATAATTAATTTTTCTTCGTTACTTCTGTTCTCCTTCCTCCTCTTATTTCGCCTGAACCTTTTTTTCTCTCCTTCGTCTTCTTTATTTCTTTTTCTTCATTTTTTCTTAATCTTCTATTTCTCATCACCCCGTCTTTTCTCATTCTTATTCTTTCCCTGCTTGTTTTTCTTCTTCCTCCTCATCCTCCTTCCTCGCCTTATTATCCTTCTTACTCTTGTTTTTTTTCGAGTCTACCGTGCGGTTGAATCGCACATAAAGCGCTCTACAAGATCGAAAGGAAAATATTCACGAGTTCCCAGGAAAATCTCGCCTTATCAAGGGCAATTCGGCAACGTTGGACGGCCGATACGGCGTTCTTCCCGAGGGTCGGGACCGGGACTCGGGGAGCCGGCCCGACACGCAGTCAACAGTTTAAATTAATAAAGTGAAGTTTTTCAAGTAACTGCTAACAGTATTTACTGGAAGGGAGAAAAAAAAAATCTCCAAGCTTGTTAGGCTTCGGCCGAGCAACAATTGGTTTTATTGCATAAATGTCCTCTAATAAATTTAGATTAGTACAAATGGATGTGGTCGGTCTTGCACGGCCGTCTCCAGCTCTGATTGACGAGAGCTCTCCCGCTCTCTCGCGCACGCTCCCCCCCCCCCCCCCCATCCCTCTCGGGCTGAAAGTTCAGCCGAGCTCACATCTTCCCTCTCTCTCCCTCTTCGCACGTCAATTTAAGGCCCCCGCCATCATACTTAATAGCCGTTTCCTTTATGCCTTTATTTCAATTTTTAGGCTTCGGCTCTGACATCGATATGACCTGACCGCCCTGCATACCTTGAACTGAATCGAGTTCGGCTGAGTGGAACAAAATTTTCGGTTCCAAAAAACAATACAAATATACTACCCCAAATTTTGGTGCAATACCGATAATCAGTTATCCCGTAAGTATTTATAATATGAGTGGAAATAAGCGGACTTAAACTAAAATGCGCGGTAGCATAGTTTCGTCATGGATGTTTGGCGTGTTATCTCAATAAAGAACCACTTAAATCGAAAGAAATAACACGAAGGTGCCTTCAGCTCATAGACTTTGTAAAGCTACTCTTCTCAATGCGCGAATAATTGCTTCTCGATCGACTAAAATATCATGAGTGCTGGAATTTTACGGTTCGAGACGCCTTCAACTCACAGATTAGGCAAAAATACCCACCGCAACGCCCGAATAGTTTCTTCTTTATAGGCTGACCCAACTGTGTAGAAATTTGGTCCTTCAAGGCGCCTTCAACCCTTAAGTTAGGCAAAAGTACCCACTACAACGCCCGAATAGTTGCCTCTTGATAAGCTGACCCAACAGTACAGAAACTTGGCACTTGAAGGTGCCTTCAACTCACAAATTAGGCCCTCGCATGGCTAGCCCTAACATCGAATGCAGAAACTCGGTGTTCTGACAAAGTTAATTACTTCATATCAACCATTCAAAAGATCCTATCATTGCGCTACGATCCTATGACATGAGTAATTGATCCATTTTATTCGAATTCCCAGAGCGGGTTCACGAGCTGAGTCAAACCTAACAAATTTTTCGTTTTGAGGCGCCTTAAACTCACAAACTAGGCAAAAATAACCACCGCAATGCACGAATAGTTACTCCTCGCACGGCTGGCGCGATCAGCAAATAAAAAATTCGGCGTTTTGACGGAGTTCATTACTTCCAACCATTTTACAAGATCCTGTCATCGCGCCGGGATCCCGTGACACGAGTAATTGATCCATTTTACAGGAACTCTGCTCGCGGGCGCACGAGCTAAGCAGTGGCGTGGCGTGAATTGCGATACATCGATTGATCTACCATTTAAACCTATGGAAAAGGATCGATAAACAGGGTGTTCGCAGCGAACACCCTAATAATCGATTCTTTACCATAGGGTGAAATGGCATAACAATCGATATATCGCAAAACACGCCACGCCACCGGAGCTGAGGTGTCCGCGAGTCGACAATCAGGGCGGATTAAGAAAGCCCCATGCAAATTTCCATTTGAATGGGGAACGGGCTCCGGCCAGGAGGAAGGAATATTGAAAACGCAGAGTGGACAAAGGGCCTCATACACGTGGCCGCACTTAATTTCGGGCTCCTGCACTCCTGGCGGAGCCCTCGCAGGGACAGCGGAAGCCCCGCTAACCTCCGTGACCCCGAGCGCGGGACAAGCTTTTCGTTTAAACCGGGCTTAATCTGTGTCCCCCTATCCCGGTTTCCAGAGTTCTCTGCCCTCTTCCCGGGACTCCGAGCCGCGCCGCACGGAATCAAAGTGCCCGCGGGCCTCTAATCAAAGCCCCCCCCCCCCCCCCCCCCCTCCACGCGTTCAATTGTATTAACATTTTTCAAATGTCAACTGTTTGCGCTTCCTCCGTACACCCCCTTAATCGACTCATTAACTCATTTGCATACTCAGTTGATGATTTGACTGCTGGTCTGAAATACCTCGTACCGGGATCGAGCCCGATGAAACTCGAAACTAGAAAACTTACCTCGAGGCAGTTGATCCAATATTTGTATTGATATTAGATTCATAAAATACTTTAAATATCTGCTCAATTTTTTGAAGTGTAGGTTTGAGGAGAATTTCTGGGAGGCTGAAATTACTTATGATCATCGACATCGCGCCACTTTAATCTTCTTTTTTTTTTATTTTAACAATTCAAGTGGACTGATGGGACATTTTACGTACATGTGGTACCGATCACGGTGAAAGGGACCTCTGTCCCGAAAAACTCAAAGCTAAGCGATTGACACCAGCGTAGAAAGTGTTGTTTCACGAATATTTTGTAGAAAAAATGCCCCTGAACAAACCAAATTGGCGCTGTGATGGTTAAAAGTTTGGAGTTACAGGATCGCAGTTTCAAGGAAAAGTACCGAAAAATTCTACTTAGTCGATCAACTAACTTATTTACTTCAGTACTTATGTAAGTAACGTACTTAGTAACTAATTAATGTTCAAATGAGGTTCGTATTTTTTGGATTATGATGCAACTTCACGCCATCTACACGCACAAAAATTAACCGAACCGTTGAAAGTCATCCTTTAAGACACTAAAAATGGTTTCCCATTGTCACAAAATTCGCTTTTTCGACCCAATACGACAAAAATCTCATGATGTTTTTAAAAATTTCGGTGGAACACGAATGATTCCATTTATTCATTCTTTAATAATTGCAGATTAACTCTCCGCCCCCATTCCGTGTTCAGTGGTTCTACTCTGCCGTGCTGAGGAAGAACGCCATATGAACCTTCAGGCGATGCCAATTTTCCTCAGACAAATAGCAAATTTTTGAAAAAAAATTGTTTACATTTTAAGACCGATTTTTCAGTGAATTTTGTACTTAATTTGATTTAAAATATCTGAAAATTTAAAGGAAAAATATGCATGACTCTCTTCCAAAATAAATCTTTTCTACGAGGAAATTTGGCAACATTCGGTTGCTCACACGGCGTTTTTCCTTAGCACGGCAGTATTCACCGCCTTTGCCAATTCCTTTCGCCGAGGATTTTGCCGGAGCCGCGAGTATTGTGGGTTGCGTGCCGGCAAGGCGTTAAAAGGCGGCGCGGCTCATAGCCATGCGTACGGTGATAAACTAAAACAGGAACTAGACCCAGGCAGTGCTCTATCCATTCCGATTCAGCGACGAGCTTATATTCATAAATTTTAATTATCATTTTCTTCACTCACTTTACAATCTTTACAGTCCGCAGGAATGTTATTAATGGTTTTGTGTTTGCTTTCTCTCTCTCTTCGCTCCCTCCCGGTTTCGCGATCCCAAGACGAGAGCTTAAGGGTTTGATGGAGGTTCCAAAGGAGGGAAAGGGAGAGAGCGGAAACTTGGGCTTCGCTTCGATTAATCAAATCGCATCACATTCCGCCGTTCTCCTGGCAAAATTGCTGTGCGCAGGAAGAACGCCGTATGAGCGTTCGATTATTGTCAAATTTCCTCCAATGATACACGATTTTTTAAGAAACCTGTGAATTTTTCCCATTTGAATTTTTAAATTAATTTGACTCGCAATTTATCCTAGCGTATCTAAAAATTACAATGGAAAATATTCGTAACTTTATACTCTGAAATACATATTTCATCAGGAGATTTGGAAAAATTTAATTGATGAGCGTTCAATTATTGTCAAATTTCCTTCAATGATCTACGATTTTTTAAGAAACCTGTGAATTTTTCCCAGTTGAATTTTCAAATTAATTTAACTCGCAATTTATCCTAACGTATCTAAAAATTACAATGGAAAATATTCATAACTATTCTCTGAAATGTATATTTCATCAGGAGATTTTGAAAAATGTAATTGTTCTTACGGCGTTGTTCCTCAGCACAGTATATAGACAGGAGTTATGCCACGCTTGAAGCGCTGTTGTCCGCACAACTTTATGCTCTGAGGCTTATAAGTATCAGGGTTACGTTTCGTCATCAGCAATGTTATGCTTGGGTAATGAATATTTTTTAATATTTTTATTAATTTCAACGAATCTGTTTCTTCTCTTCTTCTTCTTCCCCTTTTTTTTATCGCACTAATTTTGATCCTTTGTTTGTTTCAGGTAAGTTTACTTGTCATTACTCCCGTGAGTCTGTGATTGGTGAGTTAATGTTGCTTTTTTTTTTACAAAAAAGAAGAAATTAAATTTAAAAATTTAAGGTTTTCTGGTCCCCGACGTACATATAACCTGGTTGCTGACCATCGTAAATTAAAGTAACTAACTAACTATTGCACTGAAAAAAAAACTCCGGCCGTGGGAGCCGCAATTACGGGCTATATATAGACATCCTGTCCGTTCCGGGCTCAAAGGCAGAAAATTCTAGCTGCTGGAGCCGTAGCTCCGGCCTCTGAACCCGGAGCAATCGAAGCTACGCCTCCAGAGGCCGGAATTTTCGGCCTTTGAGCCCGGAACGGACGGTATGTCTATACAGCCCGTAATTGCGGCTCCCACGGCCGGAGTTTTTTTTTTTTTTCAGTGTATATGTTGAATTCACCACTGTTAGTGGTGTTCCATATGAACCACTAATTGGTTTATAAGCCATAGATTTTTCTCCGTGTGGGGTCTCTAAAATGCATAATTTCCAGACAGATTTCACAGAGGTAGAAACCCGTTCAGAGAGGTTAATGAGGATGACGTGGCAGCGATGCACAGGTAGCCGTCGGTGGATTTATTTTCAATTGGTCGGGCGGTGTGGGCGGCTCCTGATTCCTAGCAGTAGGTGAGCTCCGAGCTCGGAGGATGTAAAACAATTTGTGCATCCATTTTTACATGAATCAAGCCGGGGTAGCGCCGAGCACCATCATGCATCCTTCATGCCCCGTCCAGTCGGTCGGGTACCGCACTTCACCGGCGGCTTGCAACCGTGAACCGAATCCGCTGATCTGCGTGTGGTTTGCGTTGGATTTACGCGGTTTTTGATTGGTGGACGCGAATGCATCGCAGCGTGGTTTTCCGCCGCGTCTACCGGCGGCGGCGCCACTTGTCATGGTCTGTGGAAGCAATTATATGCTTCGGAACCTCCTCCTAGATCGGGATTATTGTTTGATTATCGCTTGAACTGTATTGGTCGATCGAAATCGGGTGCTTGGCCGAAGAAATATACGAAGAAGGCGGAAAAATTATCTAACATAGAGGTGAGAATATGCGAAATTGTAAGATGCAATAACTTCGAAAAAATTGAAAAAAAGCAGAGTATATTCGGTCTTGAGGGTCTATGCCAAATAAGTAATAAGTTTTCACATTTCTAGAATGAGACAGAAGATCTGCCATCTTAAATCCTTTCAATGGTAAACTAAAGAAAGCTGATCTTGTGTCGTACTCTAGGAGAGTGCGTACATTTAGTTAGTATAGAATGGACCCGATTGTGAAGGTTTTCAATATTGCTCAAATTGATCAGTTTGTCAAACCTAAATTTCGGTTCGCCAAGCCGAACATCAGGTCTGTCAATGCGGACTTGAGATCCATCAATCAGAACTTTTGGTTCACCAATCAGGACTTTTGGTTCGTCAAGCAGAACTTCAAGTTCTATACAAGCTAAATTTTCGATTTGTCAATTAGAACTCTCGAGAACCAGAGAGAACCTGTAGCTAGTCCATCATTTTCCCAGTTAGTCTAGAATAACAACCCGTTTCACCCAATCGAACCGCTCCATGTTCCCTATGGCTTAATAATTGTCTATCGCTTTTTCTGTGAATTTCGATAAGCAGACCCTATAGTTAGTCCATCATTTTCCCCCTCAGTCTATAACAACCACCCGTTTCAACCAATAGGATCGCTCCATGGTTCCTATGTCTTCATTGTCTATCAATTTCAATAACCAACCCGCTGGAAACACTCGAAATAGCCCGTTTATTTTCCGAGTTAGAGTAAAAAGAAAAAACCCGATCAGGACATGGCGATTGAGCTGACGAATCGTTGTGAAATCCTACCTCGGTGTCCTGAATTCTCGGTGGCTTTTGACCTCCCGAGCACTTTCGTCAGTCTTGCCAGTTGCTAATGTCTTCTTTTATGCTTCCCGATGTTTTGATTGGATCCACGAAAACTATTCATCAACTTCTTGGAGATGCTCGCGAATGACAATGGGAAAATTATTTAATCCACGAAACAAAAATAAGGAACGGAGGAGGTAAAAAAGCGCTCTTTGTGCCCGCCAGGCGAGAATGTGATGGAACAATAAAAGTTGTCAGATTCTCCGTCTATTACGCGCGATTAGAACGCCGCGGGAGAGCTCCCGTACGCTCCTTGGGCGTAACCGCGTATCTCCACTCACGCATGAGCCCCGGACCCAGTTGGGTTATACGGAGAACAGGGCTCACGTGGAAAATGAGGTACGCTTTTAGGTCGGAGCAGCGACGGGAGAGGGCCCGGCCCTGGCCTCGAGGGCCCTCTAACCCGCTCCATCGCCTGTTTTGGAAAAAAGGCAAAAAAATCCGAGGAGAAAAAGAACACTCGTCTGATTCCGTGTGTGCTTGAAAAAGTAATCACTGTCTTTCGTGATTAATGATGGTCGTCTCGGAGAGGCTGTATCCTTGCGCTCGGAGTAACCTGAGGAGCTAACAGAAAGTACTGCTCCTTCTGGGAGAATGTCAGAACTTTTTCATACTTTCATCGAAATCATTGAGATCGGAAATATTATTGACTTCTGAAATTTCCCGTGAAATTTCCTTGTGCCGCCAAGTCTGTTTCATTGAATCAATAGGAAAAATACACTGGAAAAAAAAAAAGAAAAAAAACATTGGATCTAGAGTCCTGACTCTTGAAACATTGACAAGAAAAAATACCCTTGATTCAATCAGATGTTTGCTTAGATCAAAAGGAAATCCGCTCAAATTAAGAGGCTTGGTTCTTGATTTAAGCAAAAATCTGATTGAATCAAGAGTATTTTTTCTTGTCGATGCTTTTAAGAGTCTGGACTCTAGATCCAATGTTCTTTTTTTTTTTTTTTTTTTTTTTTTTTTCAGTGTATAAGAAAAGATCGAAGAGAAAAGATACTGATAGCTTGTATCAAGCAGAATGATGCAAGGAATGTTATTCTTCAGTGTAAATCCTCTTGATGGCTAATACAATAACAAGTTTCTTAATTTCAAATTAATTTTCTCAGTTGAAAAAATTTTTGCCTATCAAAATAATGCTCTCGACAAGCTTATTACATTGGAATATTCTAAATCTTATGTAGAAGTAAAAATTACCGTCTGGCATTTATTTACATCAGAATTAATGAATTCCAAGACCCTTACATGAAAAATACCGCTGAAATGTGAAAAATCAAGAGATGGCAACAAATCAAGGCTCTCGAACTCACACGGCTCTTATATACCACTATTCGCGCATTACGGATGTGCTTGAAGTATCATCAAAATTGAAGGCGAAATGACACTCGGTACCGACTCCGGCTTCGTGCTGCACTAAAGGATGACTTTTTTCTTTCAAAACGAGACGACTATCCCCGGCATTTGGGCAAACTTTATCTCAGCAGCTTCAATTTCACGACACTATAGTACCAAGACACCGGAGTAAAAAATACCGTTGAGATGTGAAAAATCAAGAGACGACAACGGAGAAAGACTCTAGAACTCGCACGGCTCTTTAATACCACTATTCGTGCTTTACGGATGTGCTTGAAGTATCATCGAAATTGAAGGCGAAATGACACACTTGGTTTTGACTGAGACGTACTACTACGCTTAAGGGCGAGTTTTTTAGTTGCCTTGGAAAAAACACATTGGATCTAGAGTTCAGACTCTTAAAAACACCGAGAAGAAAAAATACTCTTGATTCAATCAGATTCAATCTTAAATCAAGAACCAAGCCTCTTATTTTGAGCGGATTTCCTTTTGATTTAAGCTTAAATCTAATTGAATCAAGAGTCCTTTTTCTTGTCAATGTTTTCAAGAGTCTGGACTCTAGATCCAATGTGTTTTTTTCCAGTGTGTGTACTGAACCTGATGTTTAAAAAGCCGGTTGTATTTAGAAAACCTTCAAAACAAATAGACGTATGCATGCTGAAACGAGCTATGTTAGATCCAAACCCTATGAACGCATGTATAGTTCCTTTTAGCAGAAATAAGTCCAAGTGTAATCAGGCCCTTCCTATTTCCACTCTTTCAAATGTCGATTGAATTTCAGCTCATTCCTGAAATTTGAAAACAAATTTCGCAACTTGTTTTTTTATCCCAAAATTACGACTTATCCGTTAGAAGTTCCAACCGTGAGACTGGAATCAAGTCGTCACCATCCTCTCTCAAATCAAGCCAACAGCCGAAGGAAGCCGAGTCAAAAGCTAGGAGGAGACGAAGGGCTAAGCTGCAATACGAAACGAGGCTGAGAGAAACGAAGGATTTATTAAAAAAACGGTCGAAAAAAATCCAGGATTCGGAGACAAAATCGGGAAGAATCACGTCGCGGGCCTTTATGCGGCGACCGAAAATAGAGTGGGTAATACGATAGACATATTTGCACAAGTGAAACCTCCGCATTCAAACGGGCGAGGATTCCCATGGCAGGTGAGTCGGGGAGATATCGCCCAAAGGGTGAAAAAAATTGAAACAAAATACGCGAAATAATGTGGAAAAAGAGAATGGGAGACGCACGGAGAAAGAAAGGATTTAGTGTCCGCGCCGGGGGCTAAGGCCAAGCCCATTGACACATATATCACGGGAAGGAGTGTTTAACAGATCCAGCCGAGGATTTACGGAATCAATCAACCTTAAGGTATCAGGTTACCCTCCGGCTTCGGCCCCTCGACTCATGACCCGGGCGTCGTGCTGAGCATCTCGCCGGGGCAGTCGCAACCCCGCAACCTCACGAAAAGGATCCACCAGGCATCAAAAGATCAAAGGGGTTGAAGACCCTCTTCGGGTCCTCCAGATCCGCGGATACGGACCGACGCCGCGCCACCTCCCCTCGCGTTAGAAACTCCCGTATTTTACACAATTATTACACATATTAGGAATGAGGAAATAATGCTAACAGTCTACACCTCCTTTTCTTCCCTTTAATTTCTTTGTTTATCTATTGTATCCTTCGAGGCCGCGGGCTCTTCTTCTTCCTTCGCGTTTTTTTCGTCGGAAATATCGCGTTTGAGACGCGCGTCTCAACCTTTTTGGAGGAAAACTTTCCGCGTTCGCGCTGCGCGGTAACCGGATCTCCGATATTTACCCTTTTTTACCCTTTATACCCTCGGAAGGGTCGCCGGCCTGGGAGTTAAGCCAAGTGCCTTTTGTTTCTCTGCATTTTTTTTCTGTGTTTTTTGTCCGTGCCCGCGAGCTAAAGGCCCGTTAGCTCCGGCGGCATCAAAGAGGTAAATACGTGGGAACTGCCCGGTTTTTTCGTCAACTTCCTCCCGGCTTTTCCATTAAAATGGGAATCCCGCGAAAGGGGTATCGGATTTCTGCGACCTTTGCAAGGTGGAATCCTTTCCGAGGTTTATTTTGTCTCCGATTCAACTCGCATTGATCTCCTCGCGGGTTTTTTATCTCTTTACCTCGTTTTACCCCTTTTTCAAGGTTTAAATGCAGGATTACCGCTTGGAACTCATCTCGGATGCCGAAGACACCATCGAGACTTTCTCACGCAGTCAGAAAATAGCGGATCAAGTTTCTATCATTTTTTTTTTAAATGAACCTCAAATGTTGATATGTACCCTAATAATGAGTCCTGCATATACAGTGTTTTTTTAAGTTTTTCTTTGAAACGGTTCGACTTATGATCAATCTACAAAAAAATGGTTTCTTTTTCGCTTCTATAAATGTCACTGCACGAGTTGTTGGATGTCAGTGCCGAAAATCTTAGCCAAGTTGCATTTTAAAAAAAGTAAGTTGTAGGTAATTTTTAGCTTCACTGGTAATTAACTTCCTCTCTTAAAAAAATACAACCTCCGAAATGTGTATTTTAAATATCAAAACGTATTGACCGCTAATTTGGATCGCGGCTAGTAGAAAGGAGCCATTTTACATAAAAAAGAATCGAGAAACAGAGATTTCAAATTTTACTCCATGGGACTTATCGTTTTTAAAACTAACTTAAATGCTTATTTTTACATTCAAAATATCTTCTCTCGACTTTGAATTTAAACCGGAAAGAATGTGCGCTTCTTCAAAATGACCTTTATAATGATTGACCGTCTTTAATGAAAATTGAGCATTCTCGAGTTACCAAGTTGGTGTGTTTTCGATCTCACTGATTCAATTTTAATACGCGTTTCGCCCTATCCGACTGTTCTATTCTGCGTTGAAGTCTCCGAATCATCCAAAAAGAGATCACGTCCTCCTTCATTTCGTGGATATGCAATTTTACCTACTTGGAAGTCAAAATAGTTGTTTCACGCGTTTCGCCCTATCTAACTTTCCTACTCCGCCTTAAAACCTTACGCGATTTTTGTGCGATTTTATCCATATTTCACTTGCTCTCAGTTGGATGTATCTCTCACGCGCAGCAAACCCACTCGAGGTTTTTTCATAATGTTAGACATAGTAATCAGACTAGGCATTCGCGGATAGTGCTCGAATCTGCATCCAACCACCTCCACATTTCGTGCGAGCGAACGGACAACCGGACGTTACCTCGGCTACAAACAGGACGTCAACGCTCGACGTCAAACGCTGTCACCAACGCAACATTTGGGGCACAAAATTACATATCTGCTGCCAGGACCCAACGCTCCGACACGGCTGATAGATTGATGAACGACGATTATATCGATGTTAACTGGAATCGTATTAACATAAGGTTCGAACCGAGGATATCCCAGGCACCAGCACTCCCGCTCACCTAAAAAATAATAATTGAAGCGTTTACTCTTAAAAATCCCCCTAAACGGCATTAAATTGTTGAGCCTTGGTTCCGCTTCTCTACAACGGGTTCCAGAGCCCATGAGTTTTCGGCACGTCGGGCCTTTCCAACGACAACCGGTTCGATTGTACGCAGCACAAAGGATCAGAGAAGCACTCCAGCGCTACAATAATTCACATCACTCGAGACCTCGTCCCCGGCTGGGAGACTGTGACTTGACATAATTTTCGACCTAAAATACGTATTCCTTTCTTCCTCCCGAATCTAGTTCTTTTTCTTTTTGCTGGAGAATTATACTCCTACGCAACTTGTACGTGGGGCCACCCACATCCCCGAAGATAGAGGATTCTTCACTACGATTCGCCCCCCTCCGATCGTCTAACCGCCAAGAACTGTTTAGCTCTTGGATAAAAATGCGTGAGTGCTACATATGTCCCTGTCGACGGGTTTCTTTTCGTTGGAGGAATGAAAGAGCAATAAATAAATTTCCCCGTATCCCCGTGTCTTGATGAGTAAATTATGTAAGCACGATGACTCTGTGTGCATGATTAGACAGAGTAATTTGTCTGAGCCAACTTAATCCTAAAACGGTGCGTCTACGCTGAGCAGATGGATTGAATTGAGGTAGCAAGTCACATAAACCGAGGTAAGATAGAGGAGAAAACCTTTATTTAGAGGCCTCTTCATTCCTGCAACTGAGTTAAAAACATTTTACTGGGTTCAGCAGAAATTGTCGTCTAGAAGAAAGAAAAAAAAAAAAAAAAAAAAAAAAAAATTAAGGAGTTGTTAAGGGCTTGAATAAGCGCACATTATTTCTTTCCTGTTAAAAAATCAAAGTCGAGGAAAGATATTTTGATTGTAGAAATAAGAATTGTGCGGTGTTTTAACAACATCACATTGAGTTCAGCAGAAGTTGTCGTCTAGAAAAAAACAATTCAGGAGTTGTTAAGGGCTTGAATAAGCGCACATTCTTTAATTTCCTGTTAAAAATTCTAAGTTAAGAAAAGATACCTATTTTGAATGTGAAAATAAGAATTGTGCGGTGTTTTAACAACATCACACTCAGTTCAGCAGAAGTTGTCGTCTAAAAAAAAAACAATTTAGGAGTTGTTAAGGGCTCGAATAAGCGCACATTCTTTCCTGTTAAAAAGTCAAAGTCGAGAAAAGATATTTTGATTGTAAAAATAAGAATTGTGCGGTGTTTTGCGCAAGCACGGCAGATTTGGCCGGGAGAGTGACCATTTTTGGTATTTCCTCTCCCAAAACGGACGTCCATTAAGCCCAACTTTTTTCGTAGAATTCTATCGGAGGCGCAAGTTCGATTCGAGTGGCTCTTGGCCGGGGGTCCGGATGGGGCTCTTGGCGGGCGCCACGGATTTGGTCAGTCCTCCTTGGTATTTTATTCACGTTCCAACCAACCTCAAGGAACTGATAATGAGAAATTCGTACTCGTCATGATGTGCCGTCTTGGCCCACTTCGCGCACTCCTATCCGCGTGGCGACTAATCATCGCTTTCCGAGGAAACACACGGAACTTTCGGCGCTGCCACTGGGGGGTCTCAAGGCCTCAGCAAGAAGTAACCAACACTTTGTGTTAATATGGACAGCAGAACATAAACTAATCTAAACTTGTGGTGAATATTTTTTATTGGTTTTCCTTTGGGTTACATTCACCAAATCATTGGTTTACAACCGCAATCGCAATTGGCAATATCGTCGTTTCCTTCATGAAAGGACGTAACTGCATTTCAAGGTTGCCAAACTTCCTCTTGCAAATTGTATTTTTACCAGGAGCACCTTGGGCATCTTTTATGAAAACTTCACTAATTTTTCCTCTTATCTCGTGCCAAAAATTTGATCAGTCTTGGACTAAAATTGCACAGGGACATTTTTTTAGAATTTTCAGTCAATTTTGCAACCTTGGAATAGACATACGTTCCTTTGTCCGGGAAACTGTGGTCGATCAGCCAGGTTCGTTTGGTTGATTCAGCAAAAAAAAAGTAACTCGAAGTAACAACACGGAAATTTTAAAAAAATACAATGGAGAATTTGCATCGTGGCAGGCTGAGATAATGGTTTTCCAGTTTCACAATGGATATGCATATGAGTCCAGCGAGTGCGGATTTAAAGAGATGAACGAGTTCAGCGTACGGGGACTGGATGGCCGTAGTGCGGGTGTCAATTTTGTGGGGGAGGATGCCACCATAGGCCATGGGGGAGAGGGTGAAAAAACCGGGAACAAAAGCATCCCGCGGCAACGACAGCGCACCCTGGCGCCACCGGATTCAAAAACGCCACTCTTATCTGTACACACGGAGGCCCACTTCCGTTTTTGCAATCGGCTTAAAATAGTCGACGACACGAGAAGAGACAAGCGAGCGAGGGGCCCCAGGAAAACACAGAGAAAAAGAATAACTCTTTCCTCGATCGAAATGATATTTGTCCAGGTGTACATAATTGTCCGACCAGTATCCCCTCTCCCCGCGATTTGATTAATAATAAAGATTATAAAACCCCGGAGCTTTATTTTTTAGGCCGCGAGTTCCGCTCGGCTCCGCGCGGAGGGAATCGGTTTTTTGCCCCAAAACGAAGGATAGAGAAAACGAAGGACAGAGAAAACGGACCGGAGGAAGACAGAGAAAGGGTTACACCGGCGAACAAAAAACCTCCACCGTATTATTTCATTGAAATAAGAGAATGAGGGCTTCGCTTCTCTTTGAAAAGGTCCTGACCCCTGCTTCCGCGTGGAGAGGGCCCTGTCTGATTTTCCCTTCGAGCGCATAAATGTGTTTAATCAGTGCTACATACTTAACATAGGAAAGGCTTAAGCTTGATTATTATTTTATTTCCTCTCCCTTTCGAGAAGGAGGAAAGGAAAATACGCCAAGGAAGAACGCCAGCAAATTGGCAACATTGTTTTTTCTCCATTTGAACCTGTGGGAATGTATCGATTCTTGGTGGGGCCAGGTGCTCCGAAAAGAATCGATTATTTAACATTGATTTAAATGGAGAAAAAACAATGTTGCCAATTTGCTGGATCCGCTTTTGAGAACGCCGCATGGGTCAGCGTTGCAAAATTCCCATCGACAAATCATGAATTTTCAGGAAAATTTGCGAATAACTCTCTTTCGATTTTTCAGAAGATTTTGATCAAAATTTGATCTAAAAAGTCCGAAAATGTCGAAAAAATACTATTAACATTCTTCAAAAATAAATAATTTCTGAAATAAATTGGGCAACGTTCGGATGCAGAATATGTATCGCGGGGAAAAATTAGATTTTGGACCGTTTCGAACGCGATCCTCATCCATAAATAGATTTTTCCCTCTCATTTTTTTTTTTATTTACCATCACTACCAACGTGGGTTTGCCGTTTCAAACCACCCGTTTTTGGGTTTCTTCCGTGAAAAAGTTAAAGGGTTTACTTTCTGTTTATCCTCCTTATTTGTACAAAAAAAGGGTATTATGTAATCTCACATTGCGGTCCCGTCTCCGAGGGTGAAAAGGAGAAATACGTTAAAAAGGTCATGTTGTGTGTACTTTGGGATGATGGTCGTTTATGCGTGTCATCCTGCACTGCATTATCCCGGTTTTGGCTCTCACCGGGGTCACGGAGGTGAGAATTCCATTTCCGAGAGGCTTTTTCGAATTCGAATCCCGATTCCTTCTTTTCGGTGCCCCGCACAGTGGATCGAATCAATCAAAGAGGTCGAACATCAAATTTTGGACTAAAACTGCAAATTTTGATGTTTATTTCGTCACATTTTAAATTTCAATGGGTGCTTCCAGGAGGAAATTTCACTAGAAAACCAAGCGAGCCACTTTTAGAGCTTCGAAGTTTTGTAGAAACAGAATTACAAGCTTTTAAAGTTTCCAAATTTTGTCCGACCTCTCCTACTGACTCGATCCACAGTGCGGCTCCTAGGTATTATCCGTCTGCTCTCGTCCTATCTTTCCGGCGTTATCTCATTCGTCATCCTCGTGTTTTTTGACATTCTTTCGGGGTTTTTGAATTTGTGTTCCCGTCCGTTTAACGGCCTCGTCTCGAAGATTTGACCGTAGACTGGAAGTCAAGCTTCTCAATAAACATGAAACAGTGTTGTCCTATTTGCTCAATCCTCACATCGTGATTTGAACCAGTGAATGAACGAACTGAAAAAATCCATGTAACTGAATGACTTGTTGAACGAGAAGACTTTTTCTGAAGAGAGTTCCTAGTGACTAGACACATTCTATCGAAGTCCAAAAAAAAAAAGCTTTATCGGAGGGAACTTTGAGCTTATATTTTAATTTAAAAGGTACCTCGGTTATAGTGGCGTTTCGTGCTTCGAGATTATTCGATTGATCTACCATTAAAACCTATAAAAAAAAGATTGATTAGGTAAAACTGTGTTCGCAACGAAAAACTTAATGATCGATATTTTATCGTAACTTGAAATGGGGAAATATCGATGGTCGATCATTCACGCCTCGCCTCTGCTCGGTAATTATATGCAGGCGCTTTGTTCCCTTCAAGGGCCGCCTTGCGACAGTACTGAATCGGGGTATTCTTTTGAAATGCTGAAGAAATTTGAAAATAAAATATCATACAGAGATTTTTACCTCCTACCTACCAAAAAATCACAGAGGTGAGGCAGGTAGTTTCGCAGATGCACCAACGATGTACCTAATGAAAATTTAATGAGTCCAAGAGCTTACTTTAAAGAAACCCCACTCGAAGATACACTTTTCAGAGAATTCTAAAGTTATTGACGTATGCAAATGTCAGGAGGGATATCAATGTCAGGGTTAGAATGTCCGTATCATCGTGTGAGCAAGATCGTGTGAAATTATTTGCCCGCCTCAAAGAACACCATATTCATATTCGAGGTTACTGTCATCGTGTCATTTCATCTAAGTGGGATTCGAGTAGTAACTTAACTACTCCACACTGCCGAGGAAAAACATCAAATGAACTTTCAGACGTTGCCAAATCGCTGACAAAAAGCGAATTCCTTACTGTTAAGTGCGAAATTTTTCTTCGATTTTTTGAACAGAATTTTGCACACAGCTTAGTCTAAAATTTCTAAATATTTCGATGAAAAATATTTCCAACATTTCTCTAAAATAAAACTTCTATCAGAAGAAATTCGGCAACGTCAGGTGTTCATACTGCGTTTTTCTATAGCGCGACAGTATTGGTACTGGGTATGTTGCCGAGCTAAGAAAGAACACAGTATAAACAGTCGAACGTTGCCAAATTTCCCTGCATAAAACATGAATTTTTAGGGAAAGTTTTGCATATCTTTTCTCAAAATCTTCAGATATTTTAGATTAAATTGCAAATGAAATTGTCTGAAAAATATGAAGAAAAATACTCACGGGTTTTTCCAGTTAATTCATATTTTATTGAAAGAAATATGGCAACGTCTGAAGGTTCATGATGCGTTTACCCTTAGTATGACAGTATGGGTATCGACTCGGATCGGTACGTGTCCGTTGCGAAAGGAAGTTGAACTAAGAGCGTAACTTCATCTCCAGCGTGACTTTCAAAGTTCTGCGATTCATATTAACGACAGAGCTCTTTTCCAAGCGCAGTTATGCTGTTCTGTAAGCATAGCAACGAGGTGAGTCGATGAGATTTAAGTGTGGCCAGGGACACCTGCTGAGTGACTCTCGTGAGTCGGGGATATTTTCGAGAGAGGCGCGGTTCGAGCCGGCAATGACGCAATGAATGCATATCCAAGGAAACTGCTTCGTCACCCTTATTAAAAATGGAATCCGAAGGCTTTGATTTTTGTAAAACAACAGTCAAATTTGACGTCCAAAGCCAGACCGCGAGCAGTGTTCCTCCTCTCTTTTTCCCTTCTTTTTCCTCGTCTTCTCCTTGTTTTCTCACGATTCCTCGCTAATGGAATCGGGTGGTAACTGTATACTGCCGTGCTAAGGAAAAACGTCGTATAAACCCTCGTGTGTTGCCAAATTTCTCTTGGTAAAATTCGAATTTCCAACAGGGGCGTAGCTAGGAAATTTCTCGGGGGGGGGGGGGGGGGGGGGGGGGGGGGCATGGGACCACCTCTCGTGGTAAAGAGAGCGGGGGGGGGGTGAGGAATGGAGGATCCCGTTTTTCTGGGGGGGGGGGGGGGGCACGAGATTTCTGAGGGGGGGCAGGACCCCTCTAGCTACGCCCATGATCCCAATAAAACTTGCAAAAATTTGCCGTCTTTTTTCCCTACACTGTTAAAAAAAACGGAGTGAGACTCAGCACAAGCGCGAGTAAGAACGGGCCCTCACTTCGCCGGACCGAGGAATCACTCCGACGGAGAATCGGCTGGACGGATTTTGGGTGCCGTACGCATAGAAATCACTCCGACGCCGGACGGATTCGCGGGAGCCGCAAATTTAGGGGTTCGCAGCTAGGGGATGGTGGAAAGGGGTGAATTGTGGAAATAATTTTTGAAACCATGAAAAATAAATATAATGAAACCGTTGGTACGTGATTTAATCGATTTTGAAGATTAGAAATTTTCTACCTACCTTGGGAATTGAACCCGGGACCTACCTAACACTAACCGACGACCCTACCGATTGAGCTATAGCAAACGATGCATGCAAGTGACGCAAAAACGGTATTTAACGTCGATTTGAACGGGCTGCTAAGATATTTTCAATCTACCTGGATTTGTCCGTGTATTTAGTTTACTTTACTATATTTTTCAACTATATTTTATCGTTTTACTTTGTTTTATTTCCTTGTTGTCTCTATTTTTTCTTCACTCTATTTTATTTTTTCAAGCACTTCATTTTTTTTTCTTTAATTATTTACTTCTCATTCCTTTACTTTGTTTTATATTTACTGTGATTTCTTTTAATACTTCATCATAATTTTTGGACTTCTCTTTACTCTTAAAATTCATTCTATTCTTTAACATCATTTAGTTGTTTCCCTTATTTTATTTTTTTCTTCATCTCCTTGCTCCCTCTAATTATTTACTTCAATTTAGTATTTGACTTCATTTTATCATATATTTGATTTACTTTATTTTATTTCTTTTCTATTGTCTCTGTTATACCATAATTTCGACTATTCTATTATTTCCACTATTCTATTATTTTTTCTATTTTTTTCTCTTTAAATTTTTCATTTTCATTCTGAGGGTGGTAGGCTTAAAGGGGAGAAGAGACAGTATATAGCGCTAGTGCGAGGGAGAGAAGGTGCGCGTGACTCCGGGCCGTACTGCAGCTCCGGTGCGGAGTGCTTTGACTACACATGCAGCCCGTCTCAGCACCTACGCGCTGAACCGCACTCCCGTGTTCATTCTCACTCCGGATTTTCCGTCGGACGGAATCAACGATTTTTAACAGTGTAGAGAATTTTCTTAGCAATGTAATCTGAAGTATCAGAAAATCTCAACTAGAAATATCGATTAATTTTCTCAAAAATTAATATTTCAAGAGGGGAAATTTGGCGACTCTCGGATGTTCATAGGGCGTTTTTCCTTAGCACGACAGTGTATACCTCCCACCTTTACTTGAATGGTTGGGTGGATGGAGGTACATCTTCAGCTATGAGCCTCCCCGTTCCCCCAACTTTCCTCTGTCAATGCGTTAAAATTTCTTAGCCTCCTGTTCGTGTAGGCTTTTTCGTCGCAGAAAATCGAGCCGCGGATAGCCGGATAGTCGGATTGCTGTTTTGCGCGACCCATGTTTGTCAAAGCCTTAAACCAATTTCATCTCGTCGTTTAATTTATAAGTCGAATTAAATTTTCTGTCTCGCGGAAAAGTAACCTTCATCAAAAATTTAATTTTTACAAACCGGGCAGTGCACATAAAATAGATGCCATCCTCATTTTCGCGTGCGGCTCATCAATGACGCCCCATTTTACGACAAGAGACTCACGCGCAATTTTTCGTTCTTCAGAAGAAAGAACGCAACTCAATTCCAAGGCTGCCAAACTTCTTTTTAACACATCAAAATTATCGTTCAACTCCTGTCCAGAGTTCTGCTGAATTTTGCCAGCAATCCTCTGAAAAATCAGCAAAACTTCCTGTGTAAATATTCCGAGTAAAGATACGAAATACGAGTTGAATTGTTCAACATTGTAGTTACTTTTTTACGCCTGAGAATTCCAGCAACGCAGCCGAATCTCAACGAAAGTTTTTTGCGAGAGCTCGCGATTAAAATTCCTCTCGCTCCACAACGCACAGTGGAACGAACTATTAGAAGAGGTCGGACATGAAATTTTGGGCTAAACTTTCAAATTTTTACATTTATTCCGTCACAAACTCAATTTCCAAGGATGTCTCTGACAGGAAATTTCACGAAAAAACCGATGGAGCCACTTTCAAACTTTTTTATTTCATATGTTCGAAGATACTAGCTTTTAAAGTTTCCAAATTTCGTCCGAATTCTCCTATTCACTCGCTCCAGTGTGCAGCGGTCGAAAAATTCAGGAATCTGGAGGGCAGAGCGCGGCGACCCGGCGCGAGCGTAATCGGGAATCGCCGAAAAGAGAGTTGACAAAATCCCTCCTATTTCCTGTTTTTTGCCTCAAATCTCGCCACTGTTTCGGAGGGGAGGTCGCTGAGGCCCCGCCCTTTATCGCCAAGCTCAACCGGTCGGGTGGCGAGACGTGAAATTACAGGGGGAAACACTCTTTTTTATCAGTTAACTAGCGTTTTACCCTTCCGGCCCCGGCTCCAGTCGCTTCCTCATCTTCCGCCTCTGGAGACTTGAACGCACGGTTAGTCAGTAGGATACTCTTCCGAAGCGCGAAAGCGCTCATACCTCCCGCGCCGAGGCCCGAGGTATCCATATCAATACATTTACACTCGTTTTGGAGTCGTTTTTTTATCAATCACTCAGTTTGTAGCCCCCCCCCCCCCCTCCACAAATGAACTTAACTGCATTTCAATGTTGCCAAATTTCCGCTCGCACGTAGCACTTTCACCAGGAGAATCTAGTGGGCATTTCTAACTGAAAATTTCACTGGTTATTCTTTAGATCTCTTACAAAAATAAAAGAAAAATTGTGACAAAAATGACACAGGTACTTTTTCGTGGAGGAAAGGAAGAAAAATTGGCCGGAGTCAGTTTTGTAACATTGGAATGAAGTTACGTTCCGATGGCGAAACGTTAATGATCGATTATCGATATTTTCCCGTTTGAAGCTATGGTAAAAACGGTGTTCGTTTTTTCTATTCCGACTAATTTCAGCGTATTTTTGGTATTTTTCCAGGTCCGTGCAGTAGTCAGCAGCAGCAGCAGCTGCGGCAGAGCAACAGTCCTCAGCACCACTTGAACCGGGAGGGTCGGAGTGCCATGCCGGTTGACTACTCTCGTTACGTGAGGCGTTTCGGCAGTTCCATGGAATGCGGAGCTCCTCACTGCAAAGATCTCAATTATCGGTAATTATTCCCTCCAAAACGAGTTATCCCTTCGCGAAATCACCGTTCGTTCGCCTTGTTTTCATTCGCATCCTTTGCAGCGGCGTAGCGTGCTTTGCGATGTATCGATTATCTGCCATTTAAACCTAAGGGGAAGAATCGAAATTCAGGGTGTTCGCAACGAACACCTTATTAATCGATTATTTACCATAGCTTCAAATAGGGAAATATCGATAATCGATCATTCACGCCACGCCACTGATCCTTTGGCTCCCGCTTGACACCAATTTCTAAATTCTTTCTCCGGCTGTCGACGAACACTGGATCAAGTCAATTAGAGAAGTCGGACGAAATTTGGAAACTTTAAACACTTATAACTCCATCCGTTTATACAAAACTTTGAGGCTCTAAACGTTGCTCTGTTGGTTTCCTCGCGAAATTTTCTACATGAAGCACCCCTTGAATTGTAAAATGTGACGAAATAAACACCAAAATTTGCAGTTTTCGTCCAAGATATCAAGTCCAAATTCTCTAATTGATTCGATCCATGTGCGACGTGTCTCGTCTGTCTCTCGTCGAATTTTTGCGACTGGATTTCGTTTTAGTTTTTGACGTATTGCCAACATCCGTTACAATGAGGCGGAATGCTCTGCGGCAGCGTCACGGCTTAATTTAATATTCGGTTTCGGTTTTTTCATGTTGGTAATGATGACGATCAAATCCCAAATGCTGGATTTATCTCCTAAAAAAACGGCCCTGTACTACCGCAATAAAAAAAACGTCGTATTTACCTTCGGGCGTCACCTAATTTCCTTCTGTAAAACGCGAATCTTCAGGGAAACTTAGGATTGTATTCCCTTCAATTTTTCAGGGAATTTACTCGCAATTTGAGCCAGAATGTAAAAAAAAATTTAAGGAGGAATATTCACAATTTTTTTTCACCCAGTAATCTCTTATGGGGAGAAATTTAGCGACACCCGAACGTTCATACGTTGTTTTTCCTTAGCACGGTAGTGTATCGATGGCCAAAGTACGAAACCACATAGGTATTTCCGCTTGCAACGCTGTAGACTTCCTGTTTTGCTTTATTTTTTCACTCGAAATCTATCAAACTTAATTTCTTGACAATTTCCTGGATTTTTCCTCTCTATTCGTAGAATGTTCCGTAGAAATTTCAAGCTATTTAGATGACTTGGACCACATTTTGCAATGAGGAACCACTATTTCTGGCTCATTTTAGAAACAACATATATACCATTGGTTTCCCTATGCAGAAAGGTGCCTTTATGGAAGAGCCAGAAATATTGGTTCCTTATCGCAAAATGTAATCCGTTTGTTTCTCTTTGAAAAAATGAAGTAGGAGCAGAGATTTTGAAACACTGTAATTGAGATACGTGGTTTCGCGCTTCATCAACCCCCCGCCCCCAAACCCAACCCCCTCCCTCCTCGGAAATTTAGACGCTGATCTGCATTCTCTATTTGCACTGTTTTATCAGTATTTCAGCCGCATTGGGGTAGGTTGGCGATGCACATAACTCAAGAGAATGGAGGATTGTTAAAAGCCTGCTAGCGAATGTCTGGCCGCGGGAAGAGGGGAGGGGGGTTGTTTGTTGAGAACATCGCTGAAAATCCAATGACTAAGAACAGTGTAGGTGCCAAATGAATTCCGATAAAAATCGAAGCAGTGAAATAAAAGTAGCACAGCCGTGAGACTGAAATGGGTTTTAAAGGCCTTTTGCCAACATTTTCTCTGCTCCCTAAATCGACGTGCATGAACGCGACAGACGCGGCAGGAAAATCGCTCCGATACGATCGTTGTTCGTTGAAACTGAAATTGAGCACCTCGATTTTTGTGTCTCAAAATTACCCATCTTAATTTCTTTTTTCCAAAAAGTACTTATTTTCAGTGAATATTCTTGAAAGATCAGAAAAAAATTACATGAGAATCAGTCCGATGTTCAATGGTCGGTCATTTATCAAAAAAATTGAAAAAAAAAAAAAAAAAAAAAAACCCCTCGGAAAATTTGCATCATTCCGAACTGAGGCATGCGTGTGTTTTCAAATTTCACAATCAATATCGATGTAACCAATCGACAGTCTTAAAAATCGGTTACTAAATAGGTACTGATACTTCCGCTGTTGATCCGTTTCCGTGAAGGACAAGTAAAAACAAGGAATAACTGAGGGGCTTGGAAGGCAAATGGGATCAGTGCAGTTTTTGAAAAAAATTGCGTTTTCTAACAAAAAAACAAAAAAAAAATGATTTCACTCGTCCTTAAATATATTCTGTGGAACCACTAAAATCCAATTATTAAAGCATCAAAAAGCGAGTTTGCATAGCTAGCGATGTCAGATATGTTAAACAATCGTAGAATCGATCCTTGCAGAAATTCATGCAACTATCCCTCTCTAGCGGCTTCATCTTGAACTAACGTGAGTTGCGCGCCACAAGAAAGCGCGCGCGCGGGCTTTTCAAATATGCGGGGAAGCCACAAGCTGAGCGCAACTACCCAACGCCGAATGTCACTCGCACCCGCTCGTGCGAGACAAATCCGATTTTGAGCCTTTTTTTATATTTTTTGGTAATTAAATCACGTCTTTACTCTCTGTAATAAATATCCCCAATTTTTAAATAATGAGATCTCATAATTTAATTTAATTTTAATATTAATTTTACGGAAATCACCTCATTTGAGATACCTTTTGCTTAGTCATCGATTGAATTTTTTTTTTCTCTTTGCTCCTCACCACTATATTTGCTTTTATTGGATGTTTCGTTGATGAATGACTCGTGATTTGACGTTTTGATTCTGTTCCAGGGAACACTTCCACTGCTTGGATTGTAATTCTCGTGTTTTCGTGAAAAAAGAAGAAATGATCAGGCATTTCAAATGGCATAAGAAGAGAGACGAGTCTCTGCAGCACGGATTCATGAGATACTCTCCAAGCGATGATTGCTCTAACAGATATCCAGGATGCACTCATAATCGCAAACAAACGCATTATCATTGTATTCAGGTAAAGAAAAACATTAGTAAATTAGATTTTTCGTTTTTATCGGTACCTATCTTGGCAAAGAGGGTATTTTTGAATTTTATTTCTTGATTCATCTATTTATTTATTTATATTTTTTTTCTCTTGTATTCTTAATACCTACCTCAGTTGTGAAACCGGGTAAAACGCAAATGCTACTTGTTTTTATGAATTCAATATGCTTTTTTGGTGCTAAAAAAAATTGAAGAAAAAAAATAACATTTCGTAAACTTTTGTTATCTACGTTATTACACACACAGTAGATAAAATTAGAACTGTCCGTGTCTTTTATATTTTTCATTTTTCTTTTTTATGACAAATTTTTTATTGCTTCATTTTATTCTGTTTCAGGGAAATTGTGATAAAGTATACATTAGCACTTCTGACGTTCAAATGCATGCAAATTATCATCGGAAAGATTCAGCAATTATTCAGGAAGGCTTCCAGCGTTTGCGAGCAACAGAAGAATGCCGAACATCATATTGTGCATTTTTTGGTCAGAAAACAACCCACTTCCATTGTCGAAGGGATCATTGTCAGTACACCTTTAAGAACAAGGCTGATATGGGTATGTACTTTTCAAATTAAGGTTCATTCTAGCAAAGTCTTTATATACATATATTTTTTTTGATGACGGTAGGGACTTTGTTTTTTTAAAATAGTGGACAAATTGTACAAAATAACACTAATTCTATCAAAATTCACAGAGGAGGAATTTTCGTACCCTTTTCAGGAATATCTTATGGTTCTTTTCCCCGTTTTTCATTCAGTTTTAGTTAAATTCTTTCAATCCTGCAATTTTATTCACACAAGTTTATAACTTAGCTCACTGTTTATTTTTTCCAGAAAAACACAAAACATATCACATCAAAGATGAACAACTAGCTAAAGATGGATTCAAGAAATTCCTCAAACCGGATCCTTGTGGTTTTTCGAACTGTAAATTCTCACAAGTTATCAATCACATTCACTGCGTAAGAGATGGCTGCTCCTATGTCTTACACTCAAGCGGTCAGCTACTAAGTCACAAACGCAAGCACGAGCGCAAGGATAGTGAGATAGCATATCGCAAATTTAAATTAGCGCAGCAAGCTGTAATTAATATAGCAAATAATGAACAAGTAAGTAAAAAACAAATTTCTCTCTGTGTTTTTCTTTTTAGAAAAAAAACTTAAATGTAAGATAATTGGATGTATGATTAGTATCTACTAAATAAATCTACAATGTTGTGCATTGCTACCTACTCGTAATATCTCCAATAACTCCAATGGTCAAAATTTTGTAAGAACATCAAATATACTCTGGTATTATAGTACTCTCTCTACATGACAAAACTGCAACGCACTGAATGATTTTTGTGTTAGAGATTTTTTTTTTGTAACGAGCGGTACTCAACGGAACATAGGAAGTTCAAGGGACTAGACGATCACTTCGTCTTAGAGAAACTTTTGTTTTATCAGGTGTCGTCATGAATTGAGAGTACGTGTAGGTACCACTTGCCTTTTGAATAACTTTCTCTCTTGTTTGTAAGTTTGTTAATTTTTTATTTTAATCCTATTAATAAACTTCAAAACCTCCTTTTGATCTGGAGTCTTAATAAATTTAAGAGAAAAACTTCTTGCTGTTCGTATCGTAAAAGTAAAGTAAATTAAATGCAAGTTAATAAACTAATCGAAATATCATGATTTTATTTTTCAGATTAGCCAAAGTTCTGATTTATCACCAAGTAGTGCATTACAATTTTTCCACGCAGGACATTCTTTAGGTGCATTAGGTGGTCCTACTGCTGACTGTAGTTTAAGTAATAGCTCAAGTGACGGTGGTAGAATGTCCCCACCGTCTTTAACGATGTGTCTAAAACAGAGCGTATCTCCTGCAACCTCCGCTCATCAGCAAAAGTACAGTTCAGGTTAGTGAATTTTTCTATTTTTTTTCCTACCTGATGTATTCATTAGCTACAGCTTAGAGAGTAAAGAAGGATTTTAAGAACATGAATATGATATAAAAACCAGAATTGATGTTAGATGCCCATTCTATAAATAGATACAGCTCATGGTTTTTTTTTCCCCCTATAATAGGGAAGATTTTGTGTCAGATGTAAATTTATTAATGAAAGATGATGCTATGACCATGAAATCACTCTGTTTTTCACCATTAATTTAATTGATGAGTGCAAAGGTGACTGGTAGAAACCAAGGTGGACACAAAACAAACCAAATGAACAGAGGTGAAAAATTGTGAGCTGACATTGATCATGGATCAGAGATTTGAAAGCAAATACACGTTCTAAATTTTTAGGTAGTCTTCAAGTTTGAAGATTACTTTTCTTTACAGATTAATTTTTGTTCCAACTTAGATATATGTATATCTCCGACCCTGGCATAAAAGCATACTTGTATTTTAGGATGAGCCTTATTTTGCATACAACACCATGCTCTGTGGGGTTCCCTTTTAAATAGGTTTATGCCCCTACGTTGGAAGGGCGACAATAAGTGTTACTATAATTCATCCCCCGTGAATCCGTCCGCTTGCAATCTAATTTCCTGCTTGACTTTTTTTAGGATTCTTCAGAGACAATGGAGCCGCCTTAGATCTTAGTAACGAAGACCAACAAGAACTGTGGCCTCGATATTTGAGGCATTTCGACAGTTTTCAAACGTGTGATTCCGGCAGCAAATGCTTGTATCACGAATTTGATCATTTTCACTGCACTGATCCGTCATGCGAAATGCCATTTAGGTAGGTGCCATTGTTTAACTTCTTGCTTCTTAAAACAAAAATAAGATTTAGGCAGAGGTTTTTTTTTACATTACCTCTCCTGCTTTATGCAGCAATACAGAACCAAACCGCTGGTAGTGCATTGTAAAAATTAGGCAAAGTCAGTACAGATAGGTACCTATGTAAATTGTTTCAAGTCTCAAAGATGTTACTTTATCACACAGTTTAAACAAAATACGTATTCAGTACCTATTGTGAAGTAGAAGTAAAATCTTGTCTGTATATTATGCAAAATAATGAGCAGATAAATTAATTTCGCACGGTTTTTTAACTAATTTTTCATTGATTATGTGTTTCAGAAATAAAGAAGGTGCTGAAAATCACGCCAGAGTTCATGATACTCAAGAAAGGTTTAATGAAAGTTTCGATCAAGAGGATTGTCATGACTCCAACTGCATGAAGGAAAAACATTTTCACTGCACCTGGGTAAGCACCTTACTTCATAAAAGCCCTCTCTTATAGCTTCAGTTTTTTCCAGTATATAGTCAATTCTCATACCTCTACAAAATTAAGTACCTATGTCATCTGTATTCTTCTTAATTATACTTTCTTACCGTCAAAAAATGTTATCAGAAGAAATACATTGGAGAATGATTTTTGGCTTTTGTTTGGATGTGATGAGTTAATTTATAAAAATCATGGAAGATTTACATTCATTTCCTTCTTCGTGGAGAGGACTTTGTGGCCAATAATTTTGAGGTCAAGATGTATTAGTCTTGAATCTACCCTGACAAAGTTCTTTACATATAAACTCATCTTTGTCCTCCAGGATGGTTGCAATGAAGCTGTTTTGCCTGCTGACAGCATAGAACATTTCCGAAATCACGAATTAGCTGGTTATAACATTAACTCTCTTGATGCACTTTTCCGGCGGAAAAGAGGCAGACCTCCAAAGAATAGAATTATTGAGGTAAGTTTTTAATTTTTTTAGCTCTCCTGTATTCAAAAATTTTAGACTTTCATTTCTCCTACATTTGGCTGCGTCAGTGATTCCCTGACTGAAAAAATTGTTTAACTTGGAAAAATGTGTTCAAATTGGGAAAAAATCTGGAATCAAAATCTTACTCCTTCATACTCTACTTCACACTGCTCATATTTTTTGGCTTTAGTTTTCCCTTATTCCATTATTTTAAGTGCTTGAGCAATTACTTACATTTCTGGGAAAATTATTACCTAGTTTTATATTAGCAAAAGTTGGATTTTGCAAACTTATTGAAACCAGCAGTGGAGTAGAAATCACATCTTTTATGTACCCATTTGCAAAATGTAGGTAAGGATGTCTCTTTTACTTTATTTTACTTTCATAATCATTTATTTTTAAAAAAGGGAAATTTAGTATCATTGATTTTAAACTATTTTTATTTTCTTTTTGTTTCAGATTTGGAACGATTACGTAAGTATAGATTTTGGGCTTCTAAGATTTTTTCTTCAAAAAATATTCAAGTCAAGGTATCCTGAGGACATTTTAGGGGCCATAGCCAGAACTGCAAATGTGAGAGGGAGAAGCAACTTTCCAGCCATGCATGATTGCTCTTATTCAGTGGTTTAAACCGTAGAGCATATGAGTCTGATAACTTTTCATACCCATTAATGCAGCTCCAAAAAAAAGCCTAATCACATACATTTATTTGGTCAATATTTAATTACGTAGCGGCACAATTCAACATGAGGATCATATTGCCACTATTATGTGTCATAGATGAAACAGCTTCCCCACTCTTGTAGCACACATTTTCTGATGTATGACTAACGACATCTCTCTTCACTCCTGGGGAGGTTTCTTTGAATTTCGAAGCGATGGATAAAAACAACAGATAGGTAGTAACCACCAATATTAGGCGGTGATAACGTTATCTGAGGGTTTCATTTATGATGTCATAAACGTTAATCTGGCCTTATGAATTTTTGTTGTTAATCCAAATTTGGACTTAAAATTTTTTTTCCCAACAAAAACCATCTTTTCCTTTTCCTGTACCGAAAATCATTTGTTCTTTTACAGGCTGGAGGAGCTCAATCTGATTCTCCACAGGCAATATTCACTAGTTTCAAATTACCGAAGCCCAATCCTGGTCAGTCCAATGATACTGCTCCAAGTCCTTCTCCTTCGCCTTCAAGTGGAACAAATAATACTTCCCAGCTGGCGGTAAGTTAAATTGGCTTTTGGTTTTCCCTCCTCTGTTTTCAAGTGTTAGATAGTAATATACAGGTGCTCAGAATTTACCACTTCAACTTTTATTTCAACTTTTCTGTCCATATAAACCGTAAAGCCTCAAAAATCCATGCCAATTGTTTCAATCCCTCAATCTCACCAAAAAAATTCAGATCTTTTCTCATCAGGATTAAAGTCAAAACTCAAGAATCATTAATTTTTTACTCGAATAATTATTTAACAGATGGAATTTTGTTTTTCAGGATGTTTATGGATTCCAGGAATTCTCTGAAACATGTCCGGATCCATTGTGCATGTTCCGCGGAAGTCAGCATTTCCACTGCGGACGGCCGAGGTGCTTTTTTGCGACGAATTCCGACGAAACTTTGGTCTCTCATGCAAAAGATTTCCATGAAAATATTGACATCATGGATGGATTTTTATTCTTCGATAGATGCATTGACTGCCGAATGGAAAGCTGTAAAAAGTGAGTATTTCTTTGTATTCCCTCACAGATCGGGATAAAATGTGAAATGGGTTTTTTGCTTAAAAAGTGAGAGGGTGGAATTTATCAAACAAAATTTTTAAAGGGGCATTTTGTACCTAAGTCACAACAGTAGCGGTACACGAAAGAGGGAGGGTAAAAAAATCCAAAATATTGATACTTTTTTACGTATTGACTTCTGAGTTGGAATTAATTTTTTTTAGTCTGTCAGTTTGAACCACATCTCCGAGCATCATTATAAATTTACTCTTTATTTTTTCATTACGAGGACAAAATTATTTCTTGATCCTATTGTTCGGTCACTTCTTGTGCATATATTTAATATATTTTAATCCATTTTCATGATTGAAGTAACTAACAATTATTTCTCAATTTTTTCCTCAGCAACAAAATGAACCGACATTTTCATTGTGTTCAACCTGGCTGTGGATATTCTTTTGTTCAGTATTCGAATATGGCCCACCATCGTCTTCAACACTTAGGAACGTCGTCCTCTAATCTTAGTGAATCTCCCTCCAAAGCTGAATGTAAGTTGTAATTTAGAGTGTAATTTAGAGTGTATTTTCAAGTTAATTTCCAATTAAAACAAGTTTGGGAGCTAAAAAAAATGACTAAGAGAATATGTCAGACAAGTAATGAAGGAATGTCTGCGCCACTAAATGTTTAGCTCTGTGTGGAGGCACTTCCGATGAGACTCGAAAATATTTTACCTACAATCCTGATGTAGGTTGCCAAATTTGTGAGAAGATTCTCCCATGAAAAATTAAAATGCTCACAGAAATATACTGAAACAATGCAAACAAGATACGATCCCTCGGGCAGAAGACTACGACTTTACTTATAATTTGGAAGTATAAGTATTTGTTAATCATAAGATAAAACATTTTCTATGCTGCTTTTTTATTAGCATCATAGTTAAGGCTTTTAACATTTTAGGAAGCAGTAATTGCAATCAGTTCATTCACTGTAGCAAAATGTTTCTCAACCCTTTAACTCTAACTTAAATTTTTTCTTTCCCCTCCAGGTGATATTAAAATTGAACCAAAGATAGAACCAGGCGTAGAAGAAACGAATGAGAAAGAAAACTCCTCTCAAGAAAACTCTCAAAATCATAGTGTAATATCTAGTTCAGCGATAGAAAATGAAAACACCAGGCCTACAGGTAGGTGTCTCGCCCAAATTTGAACTATCTGGCAATTATTTTTGCTCGCACATTTTCATCAAAGAAGGTGTATTATCTGGTTCTTCTCTCTATTTATTCTGTTCATACGTGGGCAACGCAAGAACTATGGGGTGCCTCTTGAAACACACAGGAATTTTTTTAATTTGCTTTAATTGTCTGAAAAGCGAAGCAATGCATGATGGATTTTTCAAATGGCCTATCACTCGTCAGTAGCCTCAAGCATGCATCTGTCAGGCACTTTACCAAAAAAAGACTTCAGTTGGCATCTTGTATTGATGGTGAGGTACAGAACACTCATAAAGTTTATTCATACCATAGGTATAGAAATGTTTGCACAATTGAATCTTTTCCTTAAAGGCTGCACTTTTGAGTCATTTGGTTTTTTATTTGGGAGTAAGCAAATATAAGATTCCATTTATTTCAGTATGAGAGTATGCGTTTTATCTTTCTGTCTGTCTAGTTTGTTCTTCTGCCTTTTTCACCGAATCTTACAAATTGCCTTCATTCTTATTTTCCCAAGTAGAGCAGTATATATTTCAAAGGGGCTGAGTGTATACGAGTATCAGAAATATTTAACTTTATCCTTCAATTTCTTAATTGAGATCTTTTTTTTTCTTTCAAGTGGTCAAAGCATCTGGTACTTTTTATCCCCTGTGTGGCCTGTCAAATATTAGCAGTTCTTATTCTTCACAAAACCCTCGCACTGGTGAGTTTTTTTATTTCTTCCACGGAACTTACCGACCTACTTTATTCTTTCCTCATACTCAATCTTTGAATCTTTGTGTCTTCTTTTACATGCACTTACCTAATGATTGACTAGTTTGAATTTTTCTATCTGAATTTTTTCATCATGTCTATCTCACTCATTAAAACAGCATCTGCAAGATGTATAATATTAGTAAAATTCATGAGAATAAATAAATAAAATCTTGAAGAAATCAAAAAGGTGAGGTGGAAAGAAAAAAATCATCGCTGCATGGCCCAAAGAGAATATTGAACTTCACTGAAAAATATTATGATCGGGTGAAATTCTTATTGAAAATGAAGCTCTTAATAAAGTTTTACCAGAGCGTGTATCTCGATTATCGTCAGGCAAACTTTTTTTACATAAATGTTCAGGATCTACAAAATCTCCACATCATGAATCTAATGCTACGTCTAACTTATTACTATTATTTGCAATGATCTAACAATATTTCTATTTTTTTTTCCAGAAGAAGAAGTTAAGAGGGAACCTGCCTCCCCGTCTCAAAAATGGGTGAGTACTCACAGTCATGAAAAATATGGACCCAATCAATCTTGTAATATACCGTTTTGTAAACTCAAAAGGAAAGAACATTACCATTGCAATATTTGCAATCAGGTAAAAATTTGGTTGAATATAAACCAATCAATGCATTTAGGAAATATACTTCATTAAAGAATCAATTGATTTATACATTCTCGTTTTTACTTGTAAATTTAGTAATTACTTTTCATTCAACATTGTATTTTTTGATCGAACACCTTGAAAACTGTTCTGTAGGTACCTAAATGTTATTACAGTAAAATCCTGGTCATCTGTGGTAATTGAAACAGGGGGTACTGCCAATAACTGAAAACCACGAATAATCCAAACTTACGAACCTTGGACCTGAAGGGTACTGTGAATGTCGTTTTTTTGCAAGTAGGTTATGTACAGTTAACTTGGGGGAGACAGTGATAAATTTTCCCTTATCAAGTGATCATTTCATGAAAAATCTTTGAATGTCATTTTTCGTTTGACCACCTCTTTCACTCTTTTTCTATCCAAGAAAACAAAGTATCAATGCTCCAGACAACCGCGGATAATGTGAGCATGAAAATTCGTGACGTTAAATTGCATATTCCCATTACACAGGATTTAATGATCTCTTTATTATGAAAGAGTTCCAATGGTAATTATTTTTTCTTCCTTTGATTCCAGGCATTCTCTGATTTGGACAAACTAAAGCCTCATAATTTAAAACATTCTGTCGGCACCATTCCTCACCTGGGAATAAAACCAGAACGTAATAACAACGAGGAAGTTGATGAAACGAGGATTCCTCCTGGTATGAGCTATTTTTGTGTTAACTACCTATGTCAAGTTTAAATTTAAACCCTCTGAGGGTTATTTTTTCAGTTTGTTTAATTTACACAATATATGCACTGTGTATGCCAAATATAGAGTCCCTTTATACCCAGAGTTAAGACAACTCGATTATCAGCTGACTGGCAGCCGGCCTTGGCTGGCCATGGAGGCCGAAACGAGTGCACCCAAACGAACGATATTGAAGGATAAGGATTAGGAATCCTGCGATGTCTGTCACACAAAAACAACATCATCAAATTGATCAATTAAAAAGAAAATGAGATTGGTTTGTGAATAATTTCTGAATCTATTTTCATTTTAGACCGATGGAAATAACAATTTACTCTTGATAAACCACAATTAGGTAATATTTTCATTATTCTTGTTCACATTCGAGGTACCGCCATCTTGGTGCACTCGTTTCGGCCTCCACGAGCGAGAACCAATCAGAATTGGATTTTTTTTTAGGCCACTTTCAGCCCAACCAAAAGTCAGTTGTCTTAACTCTGGGTATAAAGGGACTCTAGCCAAATACATCCGTTTTGTAGGATACCTACACTATTTTTTTTTTTTTTTTTTTTTTTTATTATATTTCTGAATAAGGCAGTCAAAAATTAATTACTTCACACAATTTCCAGAATGAATTCAATTAGGTAAGTAGAATTCGTCATATAGTTTGGACACATTACTCAAAAATTACCTATTTTTGCAGGTCTATCACTGGTGCCTGTACCCCATTTTGATCGAGACATATCCGCCAATTTCCCAGGATTCAGCGCTGCAATGGCAGCAGCGGTTGCAAATCAACATCTTGCAATGATGACATCACACGGACTTTCTTTCATGCCTCCTACAATGCCGGCACTTTATTCCTCCCCTTCAGGTACACACATTTCAAATTTTCTTAAAGGCCTTTCAGTTATGGAATGAAGTGAAAAACTTTCAAAGATTATAATCCACCTTAAGCATCAAGAATGTGTCAAACTTATCACTGAAGTCTGAAAAAAACTATATACTATTTTTTCCATGCTGTACAATTTTCCACGAAAAATTTATACTCATTGCAAAACACTGTCTTTGGAAGCATAATGTCTTTGCATTGAGTGGCATGAATGGAAAGAAACTTATGAGAGATTGGAAATTTCAGTGAAATATGTATTTTATCAAATTTCGTGAGGCTATGAAATTTTTGAAAACTATAAAACACTCATTTCAAGGGCGGCATATGGTCTGAAAAATACGAAAGAACACAAAAAATCTTCATTTTTTCTTCTTACTATTGATTTTTTTATTTATTTTTTTCGTAGGTATCGGAAAAATGGGTGATAAGAAACAGGGAAACAATGTCTGCAAAAAAATCATATAGCATTTTGATAATTATAAAGGAAGGAATAATGATCAACAATTTGTTTTATCTTTCATAGATAGCTGAAATTTCATGAAATTTTTCATGTCAAATTCTTCAATTTTAATAATCATGAAATTTTGTCATGTATCTGATAACATTTCATTATCGGTTTTCAAGTTAAATTGTTTCAATAATTATTTAATATACTTTTTCTGGGTTAATTGACTTTCTGTTGACACGTCAATCAACACTCAATTGCTCACCGAATAACTTACTTCATCCCTTTTTATGAGTATAGTTTTTAATGTTCAATTTTTTTTTAGGTTTGATGTTTGCGGCTCCTCCAGGTTTCAATCCTCACCATCCGATGATGACCAATGGACTTCTGGAATCTGCCAAAAACTCAATGCTGGGTGCAAATGATCAATCTGCTGCTGATTCTTTGTCACGAAGATCTATTTCTCCTCAGCAAAATATAAGTCCTGAGATGAAGAAAGCTCGTGTGCAATCTTCAATGAGAATGTTGAAAGATGAACCTGTGCCGCCAGGATACATAAGATTTAGGTGAGCCCCTAGTTTTCAACTTCAAGCAAGAGAGAATGATCTGAATGTATTTCTCAACGAACAAAATACCTCTTCGCAGGATACAATAGTCATTGATTTAATATACTTATTGCACCTGAGCAAAGAACTGAGATGAGTCAAGTTCCAAGACTAAATTTTTTCAGGATTTTTCATTTTTATAAAAATATTGATCGGGTACATTAATTGTTTAGAGTGCCAGGAAAATGCGCTTGCTAAAGACTTTCTGATAGCCAGTATATTAACTGAAAAGGGTAGCTTACTAGCTAATTCAATTGTCTAGAGGTAAAATTGTACGAAGTCAAACTCTATTTTTGTTGGAACTGGAACCAAATTTCCAATTCTAAATTTACGATGATCAGAAGTTATGTTCCGCACCAAAATTTTCAAATTTTTTAATAACATCTTTGTTTCGTATGTTTTCAGATTCAATGAAAATTGTCAGTATGATCCGTGTGGCTACCGGGAGCATCAAACTCATTTTCATTGTACGCGCAAAGACTGTGGTTATAGTTTCTGTGATAAAACAAGATTTGTTCAACACACTGCTCGTCACGAAAGGTAAATGAACATTATCTTTGATAAACCCCCTTCTATTAGTATAATAATAAGATAGTAACAAAGCAATGAGGCAAGTCTAAGATCAATAAATATCAAAAGGTATCCTGACCTTTGATGGCATTTTGCACAGAACTGCTTGAAAATTGAGCATAAAGACTTGCCGAGAACACATGACAATTTGAAGTCAAATCAATTGGCATCACTACATTTGGATATTTGGAAGCACATTCTTGAAAAAAAGTTGACCATTTTTTTGAAAAGAGGGCTGAGAAAAATGAGATGTTATACGTGAGGCATAACAGGTTCATAGAAAGCTTTTCTTTGTTAAAAGTATTGATTCTACTGGTTTGAATGTAATTTTTCTCTTTCTTTTCACAGATTGGATACTCTTATGGGTGGTGATTTTCAGCAGTACAGAGCGAGCGTGTCATGTGGGAGACCGGACTGCACTCATACAAGCAATTTAGGTAAACTACTGTTTTAATTTTTCTCAGTTCTACTTAGTAGCTCTGTCACGAGAAAGGTGTCGATGAAAAATTGAATTACAGGAGAGAAAGCATTCAAATGTTAGATTCTCCATTCGTTGAACATCTTATTCCACATGCATTAAGAATTCAGTTTTTTCTGTCAAGTTTTTGTCTGCACTTTTTCAGTATTTACACAAAGATTTTAGTTTTTCACAGGAGAGCCATGGCATGAATTTTTCTGAAAATTTTAGTGTCGGAAACTCCGAATTAATCTATTTGATCTGTAAAACACACTCAAAAAGTTGATCAGTTCATCATTCTCAAACTGAACATAAGGGAAGTCATGCTGTGAAAGAAAAATCAAATTTTCAGAAAGAGGACATTTTAACATGAGCCCTAAAGTTTTCCAGCATCTTAAGGATTTCCAGAACACACAACATTATCTTTTTCAGGGTCTTTAAGTTCACGGGCAAGACACGAGGGAATGAAAAGTTCTGAGAATATCTGTTTTTTTAAATTAAGTATTTTAAAATGACGAAATCAATTAAGTCTCATAAAAAAATAATGTTTGTTTTCAGGCTCTGCTCAGAACAAAGCGGCGCATTTCCATTGCCTCAAGTGCGACTTTGTTTGCTCCGACACAAATAAAGTAGTCTCACATCGCCGTCAGCACGAAAAGATGGATTCAATTTTGGCCGCTGGTTTTGAAAAATTCACACCATCACGGCTATGCAGTCAACCCGAGACATGTCCACACTCGGGAAAACAGACACACTATCACTGCCTGAAATGTCAGTACGCTGTTCTGGGCCTCAGTCAAATGACGGCCCACAAGTATCGGCATGCAGACTGATTCCCAGTTCCTCACACAAATCTGTAGGTAGTTTATAGGGCTTTAATTCTAGGCAATATTCCCTCTTCTTATTGTTTTTTTACTTGCGATCTACTAAAGAGTTTTAGAGAAAAGTTCTGTCCTCAATCTGCCGGGTTTAACTTCAAGTTCTGTGTGAATGCGATTCAGCAATGAAGTTTAATAGAACAAAAAAATAGAAAGCAGTGAGCAATGAAGTGATTTAATTGCAACAAAAAAGTTTTCAGTGTAGAGTCGAAACAGCTTTACACATATGCTGCTCTGCATACCTGACGATCAAATTCTCCTGACTTTATCATCAAGAGAGATAATTTTTTCGGTATCAAAAATGTATTTTTAGCGTAGTTCATGTGCTAAAATTCATGATACTTAATGTGTGTATGGATGTGTGAACAACACTCTATCATTATCAGTCCTTTCTATTCCTTAATTTTTGTAGATAGAATAGTTCTGCTCCGAGAAACAACATTTTTCAATATGTTACACTGTATATCTGAAGTTTTATTCCTAGTTTCATCTTAAAAAGCAAGTCTTATTCAATATTATTTCAAACCCCTCCCCCCTCAATCATGTCTCCATCTTCTTTTGTTGGCGTCCTCCTTACGAATGACAATAACTTATCATATACAGAACCAAGCAGTTGGAGGACGGATGATATTGTAAATGAGTTAGGTTACCAAGTTATACATTTTCAGATTTTATTAGGCTTATAAGAACTTTGGTCCTTGTAAATGTTATTTATTTATTTATCAATTCAGTTCAAACTTTTATCAATTAATGTTCGTTGTCTTCTCTAATTAAGTTGCAAACAGACATCTTACGCTGTAGAGTCCATCCTTTAAAAACTCAGTATTTCGTAATTGTATCAGCATTTTCGATAAAGATCACAAATTACATGAACATTACAGAATGTCAGGCAATTTCTTATAGGGTTAGGCTGATTTTAGGTAATTCTTCCAATTGTACTGCCCTTCCTATTTCATGTGTAAATTGCGTAAAGGACAGCATTTAAATAAGTTTCTCTCTTGTGTATCTCAGGAGTTGTGAGTCATTGTTTCTCAAACAAAGGAATGCAACTCCATTCTAAGGTTGCAAAAGTTTGTTGATTTATGTGTGTTGTCAAAAGGAAAATCACGAGAGTTTCAATTTGAAATGTCAAATAGTTTCCTGAGAAGAATACAATTAATGAGGCAAAATTTTGCAGCACTGAAATATACTTACGTCCTTTTCAGAGAGAAGCGATGAAATTATTGAATAAATATCATGAAAATTGAAATCACGGAAACTTCTTTGCTGTCAACTTGTCTAAGAGAATTTATGGGTGCAACTCATTAAATAAAGAATTAGCTCTCTCATAGAGGGACATTAAAAAGTCATTCTGAAGTCAATAGGCTGTAGAAAAATAAAGTTAAATTTTGTTGGCCATTGTAACAAGGCAAATTTATTATTATTATCCTTATAGTTTGTCAAATTTTCTTTCTAATTCAAATGTAATTGTTTGTTTTGTATAGCATTAGATGCTCTCTTTGTCCATAATGTAAAAATGTATCACTACACAATCATTTTATTTTATTTTTGAAGATCCTTAGTTCGTTATTTATGCATATCTTTTTTCAATATCATTATGATTTTCTCTCTCCCCTCATCCTGTCAGGAGAGGATGAAGTTTTCATTTAAGCCTTTAAAAAGTGTAAATACATTGATGTAAATGAGAAGCTTTAGAATGTACGGAAATATGTTTTGCCTTATATCTTCTGCATGTTTATAGGCTCAAGTTCTGCACCCGCCTGTTTTTTTCCTTTCTTTTTTTTGTATTAAATTATTATAGAACAAATAATTCCATAAACTTCCAAGTTTTAAAATTAATTAGACTAACATCTCATCATTAATATTGTACATTTTTAAATAAGTGTACCTAGGTAGTAAAATTTGTATGATAGTATGATCGCCTTCATCGATTCATGAAGGTGAAATTTGTACACTTTTAGTTTTAGGTAATGATTGAGAGTGTGTTGTGTGTATATTTTAGTTTTTGACAATTCAAAGAATTAAAATTTTTACACAAGATAAAGAGAAACTCTCCGATATTGAAACCCTCCAAATCGATGATTTCAATTTTAAATGACATTATTCCTCCCTCCTGCCTCCCCCCCCCCCCCAACAAAAAAAAAAATCAATAGCAATCAGCATCAAGCGATACTTGAATTAGCTGCCCCTGCTCTCTATATAAATACTTAATTATTTTAGACTTACCTAGACAATGTTCATTAGTGTCTATCAATTTTTTTTTCAAAAAAAATTGTTTCCTACTTTATTTTTGAAGGATCTAAAATTAAGTTATTGAGTACCTACTTACTGGAAACATGATCTCCACAAATTAGAACCTCACTTCGGACAATTAAATTTAAAACTTTTTTTTGATACTTATAACTTACTTAACACCACAAGCTCTCTTCTCTTATAAAGTAATGCTACTGTTTCCTTGTCAAATATGTCTATGAATCACAGCCTATAAGTTATAATACTCAGTTCCATCATTATCGCCTCTCATTACTCAAAGTACATTTTCTTTTTTGGCCTTAAACTTAAGTAGGAAATTAGGAGTTATAGAAAAGCTACAGACAAATAAAACAAATTGAAAATGGAGCAATTCTATTGGTGAAAACAAGTGGTTGGAATGGGCGAAGGAGGTAAGGAATAGACTCACAAACGGCAATCCTTGAGAGACCGTATGGATAGCCCATCATTTTCTCCATTTTTCTCCTTCCTCATTTTCACCTGTTTCAACCAATAGGAGTCCTCCATTTTCTTTTTGTCTCCTTTGTTTATTGCTTTGTCTATCAATTTCAATGATCAGCCTGCTGATCTGGATCTAGGCGCTAAGTTACAATGATGTTCCATTTCAGTACCATTTTGTCCTCTAAATATGAGTCAATTTGGATTCTTCAGTTAGTTACATGACACATCAAAGATGTCATAGATTTCATAGGAAAAATTTTCTTTCAAACACTTTGAGATGATTATATAATTAAATGTTAGAGTACTGATGCAAATGCGTCACTGCCCATCTACCTTCCTTCTTTTTCCTCCGTACATGTCAGTTATGCAATACCAAAATCACAAGTGGGGCCTTAAATCAACTTTTTCATAAATTTGAAGAGCAGTAAATGGGCAAAAAATTCATAATTTTTTACTTAGATGTTTGTATAGTTCAAAGAATTTCTTCGGTGTGCCTTGAAGGATAATTTTGTGGCCATACATTTTTCCCTTTGGTTGAATATTTATTTTATTTATTCCTTTTTCCAAATCATTGTATCATAGTTCATACAGCATTTGTATTTTACCTGAATTTTAACTTCATTTGTATTAGTTGAATTACAGTTTGTCTTGATAATGTAATTTTTGTTTGTTTTTCACTCAGTCCCAGGTATTGAAAAACAGTCATTTTGACAACTGAAATAGTGCAGTCATACGGCTGTAATTTTTAAGGTGCAACAGAATTGAAATTGAACTTCAAGGAAATAATACTTTTAAAAATAATGCTATTGCTAAGGGAAAACGCTGTATGAACTTCAAGACGTTGCCTCATTTCCTTTGATAAAATACGAATATTCAGGGAAAACTAGGAATATTTTTCCTCCAATTTTTCAAAGATTTTTAGTCACAATTAGATGTAAATCATCATGAAATTTCAAAAGAAAATATTCGTAATTTTTCTTTTTTTTTCTTCTTTTTTTGAGTTTTGTGGCTTCTATTCCTTTGTATTATTTTGATAGGAATCTACAGCCATCTATAGACAGAGGAGGTTATATTAAAGCTAAGAAGGATTTGAAAGAATGGGAATGTACAGTAGAATTTTTTTAGGTTTTTAGAGAGTTGGGTGGGTATATAGTAAAAGTAAGAGTCCCCTACACCAGCTTCACGCTAAGAGGCTCGACATAGCGACTAATAAGAAAATTGACTGAGACATGGAAAACATTTCAAGTGAACAATCAGGACGAGTTGTTTGGTAGGGCATAGAAGGGTTGTATGGACTACTAGATTGGACTAGTGGAAATTTTAGTAGTTATAGTCCAGGCGCCTGGTAAGTCTACCTGGAATTTTAGGTAAACAGCGATTTTTTTAGCTTACTTCATGTTTTTTGGGTCGCTGAATCCGAATCTGAAGTTTTCTACCACGTATCTGGTGAGCATTTTCCGCCATTTTGAAAAAATGGCCTGAAAAGGCCTTTTTTTGCGGTTTTTTTTATATAGCGGCTACGCATGAGAAACAATTCCGGATTTAGCTAATGTTCTGAATAGCTGACAAAATTTGGAAGAAAATGGTACATGGTTATGCTAGGTTTGCTCAAAAATTGGGAAACCTCGGATCTCGGAACTTTGGAACGCTTCGGAACTCAGCTGGCCGCGGCGAGCCGGATCAAGCGTTAACGGGTGCGCCGCGAAAACGTGAATGGCCGCGATGTTCACGATGCTGTATCTACCTTAATTTTTGAGCAAACCCAGCATATTCATATACCATTTTCATCAAAATATTGTCAGCTATTCAAAACATTAGCGAAATCCGGGATTTTTTCTCATGCGTGGCCGCTAATTAAAAAAAACCGCAAAAAAGGGCTTTTTAGGCCATTTTTTCAAAATGGCGGAAAATGCTCACTAGCTACGCGGTAGGAAACTTCAGATTCGGATTCAGCGACCCAAAAAACAGAAGTTAAGCCAAAAAAATCGCTGTGTACCCAAAATTCCAAGTAGCCTCATTTTTAGCTACCAGGCGCCTGGACTAATATGGACAATGCATTTTTACGCACAACTTTCATACTCGTAAAATGTACCAGTTTTAAATTTTACTGGGACGATTAAGTGGCACTTTAAAAATTAATTAGAAAATCGTGCTCCTTATTTAAGAAAGGTAATATTCAATTAAAAGAAGAAAAAGTTGTATAATAGAATAAAAAATTTATCCACAGCAAGTATAAATGATATTTTCTAAATTTTTAGGGGAATTTTTATTAGCATCCCATTCTCTACACTTATGATTAATTTTCCCTGCTGATAGAACACTCTAAAGCTTTTTTTTAAGTAAAACAGCTTGTATACATGAAATGACATTAACATATTTTCTTCAATTTAAAGTTTTAGAAACTCACATTTACAGGGATACGTTTTAAATTTAAACAGTGAACAATGACAAACTAGAATAGTTATCTTGAAGAAAAGCCTTTTAGGCCTGGGGCCTGAACAATTTCAAACCAGGAGATTGCTTTCACACTTGGTATCACTAGGAGTTTCTATGGCATGGGAGGAGTTAACTTAGTGGTCAAAGTGCGAAACCACGTACCTCCGTTTACAAAGTTGCAGACTTCCTGTCATACTTTGTTGTTTCCTTGGAAAGCTAGTCAAAGCTATTGCTTGAAAACTTCCTTGGATGGTTTTCTCTGTGCGCAGAATACTCTGTAAAAATTTCGGGCTATACAGTTGGCTTGTTTCTTCTCTAGATTTAAGATTGGAACGGACATTTTGAAAAACCGCAATGAAGATATGTGATTCCGCACTTTAGCTATGAACTACTTTCTTGCTGATGTGCATCTACGTAACAAACAAATTAGTTTGGGAAACACCGCTCCTCAGTAAGAGCAAATATTCTATGTCTTCTAATTTTTCAATTTTTCAAATTTTATTGCCCACATTTTTGCAAAAATGTCATTCAAGTTTTGATAATGAGCCGCTTGACAGGGTAAGAACTGGAGTTCTACAAGACATGTTTCTTCGTCAAAATTTCATCAAGACTAAATTGAGCACGTCAGAAATTCTTTACGTAATGAGTTATTCATCAAGTTACAATCAAGTTAGGAATAGGTAGGTTTATTTATAATATCATCAATTCTAAAGTGAGAAAGCAGCAAATAATTTAGGCTTTACACCAGAATAGTAAATTTAAAATTCCTGATGACAAAAAATAAAAATGAAATAACGAACAATGGTCAAACGGCTATCAAAAACAATCTCGTACTTTGGACAAATTAATGTATTTTCTGCCATTTTCTACGAAAAAAAGTAATCAGGCATTGTAATGTTTCACTGCTTGCCTGTCTAGCAGTCCACTTATAAAGTAAACATTTTTTTTTGGTTAAATTTTTCTACTTCAGAGATTTTTTATTACTGGCGTATGCACTTTTTCAGTCTTGAAGATTTTGCAACATTCATCATATGGGTATTATTATTGGTGTTGGTGGTTGGAAACCAAAACTGGATTCAACTCTCTGCAACAACTCGCAGTAATGCCTAAAAAATATTACTTTCGACTCTTTGAAAAATGGGCGAATTTATCAGAAGAGAATATCCCTAATGAAAAGAATACATCTTTCGAAATTAACTTTTGATAGGAGACGTAGTACAAATCCAATTCCTAAGATATTAAAGGTTACAAGCAATCTCCTTCAATTTTCTACTGATTTACAGAAGGTGGTATTTGTTCGTTGTTCTAATGACTCTTTAGAGAAAACATGGTTCTGAGTACATAATGACAGAAATGGATAAATGTTTGATAATGCAACACTGATAAATTACTTTCAAGAACAATATGTGAATTAAAATATTATATATATAATATTATAATATATATAATATTAATATATATAATATTAATATATTAATATATGCATTATTATATTATAATATTATATATATTATATTATTATATTTACGACGTGACTGGTCATCTAATTTACCTGTGGAAACAGTACTGGTAGAATACACTCATTTAATTATATATCTAGGAGGAAGCAAGTGGAACAAAAAACAAACATTTATTAGTGTTATCAGAAAGCCGATAAGGAAGAAAAACTGGATGATTAAGTCTAAAACACAAGTTTGCCTTACATAAATTGACGTAGAAAAATAGGAAAAACATTAAAAGATATAAATCTACTAGGTTCGTCACATGTCAAAGAGCAGACGAGTAGGCACAATATAGAAATATGGTATGATTAACATTCAAAAGAAATAAAATTTTGAAGTATGAGACTACTGCAGGAATTTTAACAACTTAAATGAGTAGATCAAGAGGCCTGTCAAATTAGAATAAGATCTGCACAGTTCCTGGCTGACTAGGTGTTCTAATGTCTTTTTTATGGCCTTTTACAAAACTACAGATAACGACCTCCTAATTTTGCAACCCGTTGATATTTTTTCTGACTGGGACCGTTACTGATAAGACATAGCATATAATGAAAACAGTTAGGAACGATGACAACAGACACTTTACACTTGAGGCCAATCGTTTCAAAGGGATCTCGCTTGCTATCTTCAGGAAATTCAGATGGTTCAATTTCAGAAGTTTAACTTAAAATTCCTTTCAAGTCAAGATACATTTGGACTTCACCTCACAATAGATACTTACTATTCCTAACTTAATTTGGAAACATATGTGTTGTCGGTTTCCTCATGCACACGGGTTCGTTCATGGATGAGTTCAAAAAAGTAGCTTCCATTGCAAAATGTTGTCTATTTGATGTACTCATTTAGTCATCTCCCAGACCAACGAACATAACTACATTTCAACGTTGAGAAATCCACTGACAAATTCAATTTTTAACAGGAAACTTTCAGGGTTTTCTGACTGAAAATTTCACTGATCCAATAACCTGCAAAAATCTATGAAAGTTTGGACTGGAATTGCAGTCATGTTTTTGTAAAAAATCGTAATGTTTGAGTCAATTTTGCAACCTTGGAATAAAATATGTTGGAGTATTTTGCCAACGTGCATTAAAAATTCAGCATAAAGCTGAAAATCTCAATACAGAGGAAAAAAGCTCATATGAGCACAATTTTCCCTCAAAGAAATATGCTGTTTGGTGCAGCACTATGTAGTTACGTCCTTTCAGGACGGCAACTGCAGCCACATTTCGGCCTTGTTGGGCAAATCCTCAGTGCAGTGCAGCGTCTTTAATTTTCTGCTACTGTGCTCGAGAGGTCGTAAAAACCAGTCTAGGACTTGGGCAAGCGGACGCTGGCAGCAGGTAAACTTGCGCCATCTATTCATCTTGGAATATAGTTGCGATCCGTTTTTTGGGAGACAACGATTTATGAAAGAAATTTTGCAAGCCAATGATCTAAATTATAACCAATATCCAAGTCCCTGATGCGTTTTGATATAGAATAAACTAAAACACTAGACCTAAACACGCAGAGATATTTTAGTGGAAGACCATTTAGTAAATTTGAGATTCCAATTTGCTATAATATTAGGAGGCCCAGGACTCTCCTACTAATAGTTTTAACGATTCAAAGTCAAATTTTCACAAACAGGAATCTAAAATTTGACACAGTCTTGAGAAAAGAGGACATAAAGTGAATAAGTTGAATTATTGCATATTTTTATCAAAGTAGCATCTATTCAATGAAAAGATTGAGCGTGTCACACACATTTTTTCAGTGAGTGGAAAAAAAAAAGAAGACAATCACCAACAGCCTGATAGACTGAACGAGATAAGACTAAGGACAAATGGAGTTCAGTGATTGGTCCGCTTTGTCAATTGTCCTTTTTATTGTGCCTATGTCGGTAGAATTTAAGGAGAAACAATCCGCGACTTCAGAGATGACTTTAGCTTCTTGTCAATTCCACTCGACATAGTCATGGCAAAAAAGACAATTGACCAAACCGACCAGTCTTGTCTTGTCAAGTAATCTCAACATTTCAACGATCAGGCTGCTGGATATGCTGCTGAGTTTGTGTACAGAACACTAGATTGAAACATAATTTTAACACAAGTAACTACATTTTGGTGCAATACGAAATCCAATTAGAAGTTATCGTTCATTTGAGAAAACTAGCCAAAAGTCTACAAAGGTTGTAAAACCATAGTTAGGATAAAATGTAATGATTACTTATTGATAGAATGACACAAAGGATTACAAATGTAAAAAAGATTTTTGTTATCGACTAAAACGCAGGTGATAGTCCAATTCAAGTGATCCAAGCATGTATATAGTAAATTCATGAGAAAGTGAACAATGTGCTGGTGCACATGAGCAAATTTAAGTAGTGACACAAATCTGCAGGGATGCAGAGAGTTTTTAGCCCTCCTACTTTTTAAAATGGTCTCTTATTATAGAAATCCCGATCTCTATTCTTTTTCCTGTTACTATAGCATGTTTGCAGTTTATACCCAAGTCAGCCTCTCCATTGTCGAGACCTTTCTTTGTGGCGTTCCTATTTAAAACGACCCTATTACAGGGCATTACCATTTTCACACTTAACCAATTGTAATCAAGAAGTCTCTGCACCCCTGCACAACTGATCTCATGCAGGTAAAACATAGAATAAGAAAAAAGAAAAGCGCTTTGCTATTCTGCCAGCACTAAAAATACAAATGAAGGAAAACATCAGTGAAGAGAGAAATTTGTAATTCGATTGGTTCAATGTCAGAGGATAATTGGATTAGTCCATTAAAATACAGAAGAAAGACCACATGGATAAAGAAGCGACCCAAAATTAATCAATTTGTGACTTGTTAATGAAGATGCAAAAATGTTTAACACATTGCATGCTTGATAAGGCTTATGATGTTGACACCGGTAAATTGGCATCAACTGACAACAAACCGACAGTAATTTTAAGCAAACTTTGGGCAGAAAGTTTTTTGACCCTGTTGAGTTTTTCAACTATTCACCTAAGTTAGCTCTTTTTAGCATGATTTCTGAGCGCTTCAGGAACATATACATAAAAAAAATGTTTGCATACAACATGTTAATATGAAGCCATGTTGAAAAATTTAGCCAGAACACCACTTTAAAGTTACTTGATAAATGAATATACCATCCAAATATTTTAACAAAATATGATACTCTATTGTAAATCTATTGTACTCTCATCATAATTGGATGGTTTTGACCTGAATCAACCTAACTACATTTGACATCATCTACTTTCCTCCCAAGTTTTTTTTGTTTTTTATTCAAAAGAAAACTAAAAAAATCCTGCCTGAGCATTTACTTCGTAAAGACGTTTATCAAATTCTGGAATGAATTGATGTAAAGTTTCACGGTTTTTTGATAAATGCTTAGTTTTCTGGTGAAAAAGGGAGGAAATCAGGATCAGCGAAAAGCAGTTAAATTGATTCTAGTTAAATCTGTCCGATTAATGATTTGAATTAATGGTTTCGAAACAACAATGGGTTGAGGATATATAAATGGACTACATATAAAATAAAACGCTCAATGAAGAACACCTTCTTCATATTCCAAACAACGTAGGCAGACAATTTTTAATCATTCAAACAGAAATGCAGAAACTTCTCAGTTTTCTCATTTTTCAGACTAGCTTTCCCATTTTACAAACCCCTTCTTCCCAAGATTTTCAAAACTACGACCTTTCAGCGGTCCTACATTCATAAATTGTCGCGTTTTCAAGGAAAACACGCAATTTTTACCGCAGCTTTTTAAAAAGTACACGATTTGATAGCTGGCCTTCCTCATTTTTTTGGCTTTCCCATTTTTTCACATTTGCGGCCATGCAATTATGCTTGTGCGATCGAGAAGTTTCTGCACTGCTGCATTTGAGGTACATAAGAACTTAAATGGTCCTTGAATCCTTGGTCTTGCATTTGAGCAGAATCTTTCTGTAAGTACTACGTACCCCCTTTCTTCATTTCTTCAACTGATCTCTCAATCTTAAACCTTCATAACAGCTTAGTCTCTTAATTTTAATTTTCACAGAAAAAAATACCACAGGTAAACATACTTGTTTCATGCAATCAGAAAAAAAACCGTCTTATTTCCCTAATCTTAAGATCAATATAGGATTTTACAGATATCAAGAAATTTATTTCATATTAAAATTTAATATCACATAAAGCCCGAAAACCCCTCGTTTCCGTAATAGTTTGGAATAAATTACAGTTAGATACGAATATAAAACATAAATAATATTACAACATGAGCAACAAGTTATTCATAAGTAGACAGCGAGACCTCCAGGATTCTGTGGAATTATAAATATTAGCAAGAGAAAGGTTCAATTTTCTTTAATAAACAAACTTATTCATTATCAACTAGTGATTTGAACAAAAAACACCACTTTGTCAGCGTATTCTCAAACTGACTGAACTATTAGGGTCACAAGAGAGTTGTCTCATCACTTTGAAAGAGGAACTGACCAACAAAAAAAGAATGGACCACTAGACCAGATACGAATTTAAGCATTCAGATGTATGGAGCCTCTTCGAAATTTCACGTTCGACATAATTTGCACAGCAAATATTACTACCTTTCATTTCTGACGAAAATATCAACATTTTTAATAAGCAGTGGTTCTGAAAAATTTGAATTTCCCACTCACAAGAAAAACCAGGGTCAACTTGATTCAGATTGCGCACTACAACTTTGGCCGATCGAGGGCCACTCTGATTGGTCCACGCGGCGACTGCCTCGTTCATCGATGCTCCGATGGCCCAGAGATGATTGTTGTTTTCAGTAAATATCTACTAATTTAATGTCACAAAACTGACTAGTTACTTCTCGCTGTTTACTTTCGCCATTCTCGTAGACACCGGTCGCAGGTGACATTTAAAGCGCGATTAACTGAGTAGATTGTTGTTTTTTATAAGCTGAAAATTTGAATTTATGTCAGAAAAACCGTTAATGTCTTGATTAGGTGTTACTTTTAGTAATTTTTTTTTTTTTTTTTTTGGTACAAACCCTTTTCTACGTCAAATTTTGAAGAAAAAACATTAATCGTGATGCTCAAATCTGCACCTTATTTAGTGATGTGTTCTGTAGTTGTGAAAACCTGCTTTGATTGACACAAAAAACAAACATATGAATGAGAATTCTGAAGGCTCAATGTCTAGCAAATCATAGTTGAACAATGTATACTTGAAAAAGAACTGATTAATAGACAATTAAAAAATAACTGTACAAAATGAGAATAAAACATGTAATATTATAGAATAAAACAAGAATATAATGATGATGATGAATGATGGTGATTATGATGAAGATGATAATGGTGGTGATAATCATGAAATTTTAAGGATTCATGCTTCTGTCAAAATTTCATCTTTTTCCATCCAAAGTATCACAAGCGCCATTTAGACAGAAGATGATGATTTGCTTGGCTTGACTTCGAACCTAACTCCTTCATATTTTCTTAGCAATTAGAACTCCGTTTAGATACGTTGGCAGTTGTCTACCTTTGACTGATGAGAACAAAAATCGAAAAAAATCAAAAATCGTCCTGAATCGATTTACATCTTGACTAAATGGCATCAGCGACCCTATTTACTACTAGCCACTGCAAAATTATTAGAACCATCGTTCTCTTAAATTAGCATAAAATTTGTGGCAGGAAAGGTAATTCAAAAATCAATATACCCCTTTGGCAGTGATGTCACTATCTGAAACCAAAATTAGACAACTGCAAACTTACCTGGCGAAGATTTTATGTACTTGAAACTTGAATTTGAGTATTTCAATGAGGATAGTTATTTCCATAGCAAAATTACCATCTTGAAATAGTACAAACTAACAGTTTGTAAAGACTGAGGGATTTATTTTAGAAAAATAGCGGTCAGAGAAAAAGCATGAAGACTTATGTGGTGTGTGTAAAATTTAACAATCAATTTATTATTGCTTCATTGAGTTTTAAGTCTCCAAGAATACCTCGAGTGTCCGGCACTGTCAGTTATATCTATAGCTTTTCACCCTTTCCCCACTTTTTTCCTGCAGTTTCTAATGTCATTTCATGATTCCTGACATTTCCAATGCATTTCAAATCATTCAGCGCATTTGACATCCAACTACCATAAATTGCCCGATAATCGAGGTATTACGGAATTACTCCAGATATCTAATTCCAGTCATTCGAGGCTTTGACAGTCTAATTCATAAATCAAAGGTGTAGAATTAAGAGGGAAAAGAAACCAAGAAAAAAAATATCAACAACAAAATGAAGTCTTGAAAAATAAAAAAAACCTGCCAATTTTAAGAGAGCTTTTAAACACCAGCATCTAAAAATATTTCTGCTAACGGCTAATCTTGCGCCAGATTAACCAGGTCAAAAAATACATATTTCCTTTCACTTACATGAATTACCAGAAAAACTGCCTCTGACCAGCTGGTTTAATATAATTTTTGTCATTGTACATTAGAAAATAATTTGTTCTATCCTAAGAAAATACCCTACTAAATCAATGTCTCACCAAGCACAAAGAAAAAAACCTGCTCAGATACTCAACGACAAAAAACCTTTACCAGCAAAATTTCAAACTCTGATAATGATGGTGATAATGAAAATAAATGATTATAATAATGAAAATGATAATAAAAGGAGATGAACGAAATGATAATAATAATAATTAATAAAATTATTTAGAGGGTTAAAATTGAGACAAAAATTTGAAAAAATACATTAAATGAGAACAATAATACTCATTAAAAAACTTCAATAAAGGCATGTTAAAAGAATGTAAAACAACGCTAATAACTAAAAAATCAAAAGCAAAGTACGTACTACTTCAGGAAGGAATCTGAGCACCATGATCGGTTGATATCAGACCGCGACATATCAATGAAAACTCTCGAACAACCTCCTGCATTTTCCTTTTATTCGCTCGTTCCCTGCAAGAAAAGATAATAAATATGAATATTTTCAGATAAAAATTGTTTAATTAAACGGACTTTCTCTATATGCTTGTTTTTTTCTGCAGAGACTGTAATCTGGAAGTGATGATAACTTGGAATTTTTACGTAATAATAGCAAGAAACAATGACATAAATAATTTATTGAGAGCATTCTCTTGATCAATTCTCGATAATTGTTACAATTCAGATTAAAAAAAAGCATGGAGACGACAATATCTTAGGACTACATTTTGCAATTTGACACTCCAATATCTAGCTCAGTATAGAGAGGAGGTATGTACCATTAGTGTCCCAATGCACATGAGTGTTTTTACGGAATGGCTAGATAATGTAGTTCCTTTGCAAAATATAGTCTATTTAACCATTGGACTACTGAACATGGTATGAAATTAAGAAGCACAATGTGTTTCTTTATCGAAATGTTACTTAAAATATGAAAATGATGGTCACATTGAAATTTTCCGAATTTAACTTCTAAATTATAGAATAATAATTTTTTCCACTGTAAATCACACTTTCTACTCACAGAAAAACCTGAATATGCTTGAGTAAAAGGTTAATACTTCAGTGTTTAGACCAACCCATTTGAGTTGTTTTTTTGCCATATGAATAAGATGATCTGGTTCAAAGTTACCAGAAATATCAACCGGCCCAAAGGGATTTTTCCTGTTGTTTCCACCTGCCTGCCCAACTCTACAGGAATTTCACATATTTGATCATTTCTTTGTTAGTCACAGAGGTGAGATAATTTTTTTTCTTCTTCTTCCCCTTTTTTGCAACACCTGTTTTTTATATCAAACATTATTTTGCCTAAGTTGTACTTACTTTAATATCGATTTTGAAAAGTGTTGCTTATTTTCTGAAGAGGCACATGGAGACGGGAAACCATCTTGTGACAAGGCTAGTTTTAACCATCGAGAGAAATTATCGAAATACTTCTTGTTGAAAACCATTAGAATGTCCGTCAAGTGGTCTAAACATTGTCTTGGGACTGAACCACCTAAAATAAGAGGAACACAAACATATGAGCTTGAAGCATTTCTAAAACATCTTGATACCAAGGAGGAGAAAACAGTAGAAAAGTTTTAAGATAGAGCGCAAAAAAATTATATTATGAAGACTGACTGCTTTAAGAGACTGTGTGCGCATTTCATTGACAAAAGAATTCTAAGAATATTTTTAGAAAAAATGCTGAACACGGAACTATAGCCATGCAATTTACAAAAAACGCAGATTGGAAAACCTATTTTGCTGTAAACTTTTATCAATTCTTGATGATAAGATTTAACAAATTCACAGATGGGTTTAGTGATAGTGGTTTTGCAGAGGTTAGAATATTATTATTATGAGAAATTATAGAGCTGCTTAAATTGTAAAATGCCTGTTTCTGAGTTTGACCGTTGCCTACGAGAATAGAGAGGCTGTAACTCCATTCCTGTGACGTCACACTAGTGGATGAAACTCGGACGAGGTTTAACAAGTGTTCTTGTGGGAGAACGCCTAACATGTGTTCTTTTCGAGCTGATATCGTCTCCGAGGTTGATCTGATGCAAAAATTTATAAAAACCTTTTCGAAAGAGGATGAAATTTTACTTCAGAGCTCTAACCGATCCATTTATGAGATTGTCTGATAATCAAGGAGATGAAAGTTTGATACCGAAAATCGTTACTCCACTCAGATTCAAACGCGCCGCTCACGCAACTTTGGCAGATTGAGGGGCCACTCTGATTGGTCCACGCAGCGACTGCCTCACTCATCGATGCACCAATGACCCGTAGATGCTTGTTGATTACGGTAAATATCTACTAGCTTGACGTCACAAAGCTGACTATTTACGGCCTCTACATTCTCATAGGCAACCGTTTGACAAGCTAAATCATCATCTCCTGCACCAAGAAATCTACCTTTTCTGTGCAGTTTCAGTATTTCCTTGAACACTAAATTTTTTCATAAGAACCGTTTCAGAAATTAGTCTGAAAATTTCAGAGCCTATTCTCACAAGGGTAAAGAAGCATCACTAGAAATTTCAAGAAAATTCATATGACGCTCTTTTAATAGAAAAAAATTAAATGTAAGTGCGAAACACTGTATCAGCATGATCGATATACATTCCTTTGTGCAGGAGACGACACCATGTGCAATGAATGAGATTTTGAAAAGCACTAGATTTCTAGGGACTCCAGTATAAAGTTAATCTCACTAACTTTAATGTGATGGCATCATTCTGCTAGCCTAATTGATGAAATTAAGACAGAATTGGAAAAACAGAGAAATGATCCCACCGGCATTTCTCAAGTCACCTCATCAACAAAACTATTTAAACCCATCGAAAGAAGATTTTAGAAAAGAAATAAAACATACCTATACACATTAGAATTCTGATGACTGTTTCTTCACCAAGTAATTGAACTATGTTGAGGAATGCGGGGGTATCTCTGCTGATGTTGATGAAGGTGGTCAAAAACGATGAAGCAGATCGCACTGTTCGAGCCTCCGGGACACATAACGCTGCAACAGCTGATTTAAAATTTCAATTGATTAATTCTCACATTGATTTCCGGTGTTGATTGATAAATTGAAGACTTCAAAAATTCACCAAAGATTGATCAAATGACATAAGTTAACAACAACAGTGCTAAAATAGGACAAAACTCACATCAATAGCCAAAGCGCAAAACCATATGTATCCGTTTGCAATGCTGCAGACTTCCCTCATATTTCATTTTTTTTTTTTTTTTTTTTGGAAAACTGGTAGACGGAATTTCTAGAGCACTTCCTTGATTTTTCTTCTCTGTTAGAAGAATATTCTGTATACATTTCAAGCTATAATGTTGGCTTGTTTCTCGACGATAAAATATAATAGGAGCAAAGATTTTGAAACACCGCAAAAAATATATATCCTTCTCATGTTTGCAACACTGAAGGCTTGTATACCCATCATTTTGAATTTTTCAAATCAATTGACATAATATCTTGAATAACTCTACGGTCGTCTTTCTTCATTGAAACGGAAAATATTCCACAAGATTTTGATCGGTCAGAAATAAAATATAAATAAATTAACCGTGAATATGAGCCTACAGGCAACCACTTTAAAATAATGGTTGGTTTACATGAGATCCACAGTGATTAAAACTATGGAGTGATGCTATTTAAAACACTATTGGTATGCAGTCAATGGAAACCATTTTATCTTGCACAACAACTTCAGATCACTTATTTTTCACTGAAGAAAGCTCTTCTTGGCTTTCGAACTTAGCAAAAAGGACACGTTGAAAACAAAAAGGGGACTTACCATATTTGAATAGACTATGAAGATCGACACCATCCGATAATAGATAATGTCCGAGATTTTTCTTCAGGATTTGTGCGCACAGCGCGTAGAAGGATTCGATAACATCAGCATGATGAGAGAGATTGCCATCAGGACAACTTTCAGCAAGGCGTAAGGAAGTTGAACAAATTTCGGAGAACAACAAGCACATAAGTTCATTTTGTTGCTGGTGAAATGAAATGAGGAACTGAAAAATAAAGTAGCAATACATTAGGCACAAAAAAAAGGAAAGTTCCATTAAAAAGGAAAGGAGGGGGTTTATCATTTTCAGTGATTTCATTAATTTTTTTTTATCTTAAGAGGTTGAACTTTTTTCAAACTTCCAGTTTGAATAGGAAAAACGAACCTCACAGTTTTTCTTATATTATAATGAATGAATAGGAGTGACAGTCCTATTATTAATCAGCCACATTATTTAGATGCAACGGCAGAAACCTGAGTCCACATCACCTCTGAACTTTCAGGTTTTTCTTCTAAGTTCTTGAAACCAGAGAGGAGAGGAAGAAAAAATAGAGACCTCACTACTCAGCACACCTTCAAGTTTAAAGAACTCCATTAAAAAAATTAATGCCACCCCTCCAATCCAGTAGTCTGATAATGTGTGAAGTCAATTTAAAACTAAATGTGATGGATTTAGCATATCCTGTCATTTCTGAATTATAGGTGGGTAGCAGTACCCATTATTAACTTTCTATTATCCTCCCTTGTATCAACTTTCTGCATGTAGAGCTTGAATTGGTGGGAAAAAAACGCTTACCAATGTTGCTAGTTGAAGACTGGTTGTATTAGGCCGTGCTCGATAAGCTTTGACTAACATTTCTAACAAAGCTTGAACCACAGTACTATTACTGTCTTTCATAATTCCTACTGAACTTTTTAGACAGTCCATCACAGCCTGAAAAAAAATGAAAAGAAAAATATGTCAAGGGACAAAAATATAAATGAGGATTTCAACACAAAAGGAGAGAAATTTCATCAAGTATTACAGAGACGCTACAAAAAGGCTTGAAAATGATACTTAGACATACTTAAACAAAAGAAGCTTATGTACATCCAGAGTTAAGAAAATAGACAAAAGCGAGAAAATAGTTAGAAACCAGGTGATGAGATAGATAGGATTGTATTATTGAAAACGAAAGAAAATGAGGATATTCACACTCAAGAGATTAGAACTAGGAGATAAATAAATAAATCTTTGACTTGAACGTTTATTTGAAAACGCTCACTTTGCATACTATTTATTTGCAGCACTCTAAATATTTTTTGACCTAGTTTATTGCACAATATAAAACTTTATTGACAAATAAAATTAGGCTACAGTAAAAAATGCATCTGCAGTATTTAAACTTATATTTACTTACAGAAAAAAAAAGATATGTTTTGTTAGGCAAGCCTGAAACTCACAAATTGAACTGAGAAGGTATTCAAGGCACTTAATTTTGATGCTACCTAGCTACACCTTGGTGTGGGACTTTGAATTAAGAAATGTTTCTTGTTGGAAAAAATTAAGGAAAAAGTTGACTTACCTCAATTACAGTGTTTTCGGAGATCCATTTGTCAGTTATGAGTTTCAACACCGGTATAGTTTTCTCCAAAATAATGAAAACAGGTTGGCGAGGATCATCAATCAGTGTGGGATTTTCTTGTAGTGATGTGAAAACTGTGCTTAACATATTTAGCCTTTGCTCAATCCCAGATTTCAACTGAGGGGTAGGCTGTTCAAAGCAGATAAAAAAAGTCTAAAAATTTCAGATAAATCTGAGAAGATCTAAAATAAGGCTATTGGTATGTGCTCTAAACAAAGAACCATTTATAAATAAAATCATACTGAAATTATTCCGCTGGCTGAGAGCCAGTAAATTATTCTAACACTAAAAGGGCCGGAGATGCAGTCTTAGCAGGGTTTCTTTAGGTACTTCATTTTCTGATTCCCTGACTTGTTCCTAACAATTTGTGCTCTTCCCTGACTCGAGAATTTTTCAATTCACAACCTTCCCTTGACATTTATATAAAACTTCAACTCAAATTTTTTTCCTTTGATTTACTTCCACCAACTTTTACTAAACGCTGATTGCAAAATTACCCGACTTTTCCTATGATTTTACTAATTTTCACAGGTTTTTTTGAGTCGCCATAAATTTCCTGACTTTCCAGATTTTCCAGACATTGGAAACCTTGAGCAGAATCTTCAAAGCTTCCACATTTTTCTAGCTCGTCTCTTGGCTTTTCACATTTTTCTGATTGGCTTTCCACAAAATTTCCCACCGATGTCAAACATAACGACATTTTCTTCTATTTTCTTTAGACTTTTAACTTTAGACCCTTAAAAATTTGCCCTCCTTTCACATAATATGTAGGGCTTTCCTATATTTTCACATGCCTGCCCAGGCGCAGGATACAACATTTCCTGCACCCCTGCAATGCGGTTGTCTGTCGTCAGACTAACAAAGCTAACCAATCACATAGCTCAATTTCGTCTTACAAGGGGAGCTTCCCAAGTGTAACCGGAATTTCGAGCTGAAATTTTGCATGAAGATACTAGAGATGATTTTAGGGATGCCGTATTTTTTTGTTTTTTCGAATGGGGTCAGGAAAGCCCTCAAAAAAAGGGCTAAAGATGCGGAAAAAACGCATGCGCTAGCGGCACAAGGTAAACGTAGGTGATAGAGGCTCTCCATCCTTATCAGTTCCGCATGGCCAAATGGTAGCGTGCTCGCCTCGCAGGCGGGAGGTCGTAGGTTCGGATCCTGACTACAGTTTGTAATTTTATTTTACTTTATGCTTGTTTATTTTTCACTTACTTTATTTTGCACCATTCTCTCCGCAAACCGACCTATGAGGTAGAACACGTAGTGACTGAAGATTTTTACATACCTATGCTGATAAAAACTTGAAGTTTCTCTTGGATTGAAACGTTATATATAATTGAATAAACAAAAACTCTAAAACTCACCAAATTTCGTCGCCAAGCTGAATTTTCGAAGTATCAGTCGAATCTGTATCTGTATCTAACTGATACTCCGGAAATTCAGCTTGGCAACGAAATTTGGTGAGTTTTAGAGTGTTTTGTTTATTCAATTATATATAACGTTTCAATCCGAGGAAACTTCGAGTTTTTATCAGCATTTGTAAAAAATCTTCAGTCACTACGTGTTCTACCTCATAGGTCGGTTTGCGGAGAGAATGGTGCAAAATAAAGTAAGTGAAAAATAAACAAGCATAAAGTAAAATAAAATTACGGGCTGTAGTCAGCATCCGAACCTGCGACCTCCCGCCTGCGAGGCGAGCACGCTACCGTTTGGCAATGCGGTACTGATAAGGATGGAGAGCCTCTATCACCTACGTTTACCTTGTGCCGCTAGCACACGCGTTTTTTCCGCATCTTTAGCCCTTTTTTGAGGGCTTTCCCGACCCCATTCGAAAAAACGAAAAAATACGGCATCCCTAAAATCATCTCTAGTATCTTCATGCGAAATTTCAACTCGAAATTCCGGTTACACTTGGAAAGCTCCCCTTGTTAGTCTAGTCTTGTCCGGTAGACAAACACATAATTTAAATAATCAGTCTGCTGTAAAATACATAGCTGAATGAGTGAAGCTATTATGGCGATGAACACATTTCAGACTTAAAGGTCCAAAATAAAATGATCAAACTTAAAGCCAAAGAATATAATGCTCACCGGTTGTTCTACTAGGGTTTGCAACTGAATGACTAGTGGCGAGAGGAGTGTGTCCATGTATTTCATTGCAGTTTCAACAGGCAATACTGAAAGAGCTCTTCCAACACTGAACATCAGTCTGATACATTCCATTCGTTTGATAGTTCCTTTGTTGAGTGCATTCTAAAAGAAAAGCATAATATAACATTTCAACCAAGAGATTAGGAGGCAAATAATGTTTCACATATTTATATATATATATATATATATATATATATATATATATATATAAAGTCGCTTTATAACGCACTCTGGCGTTCTACGACACCCAAACGCCACATATGCCTGTCTTCCCAGAGGTTATCGGGCAACTGACACCGCAACATCTCTTCGTCAACGCCCTGCCGCCAACCCTTTACAGGACGTCCCCGTCGCCTCTTCCCGCTGTTTCACATTCATACTTCATAATAAAATTACAGGGAAGAGAGACCATCCTTGTTGCAAGAAGGAAAAGTATCCTACGCAAAATGGATCTGCTGCAAACGTAGCTTAAGCAAAAATTTGAATTGCTTTTCACAGGGCTGCCACAGAATTTAGATAAAAAAAATCCCCAACATTTTCCTGATTTCCCCAACAGAATTTCGTGGAATTCTTTGACAATGGAAGATATGCAAAATAATTAAAAAGACATATTTAGACGTAGTTTTCAGAGAAAATGTTTTGTTCGAAACGTCAAATCTATTCTAGAAAGCAAATAAAACTGACTTAACGATTTTTCCCTGGCATTTTCAGGTTTTACCTGACTTTTTAAAAGTCCTTGAAATTTACTATTTTTTGTGGAATAACCTGACTGTGGCAACCCTGATTGTAAGAAAGAAAAGTATACTTTACAAAATGGGTCTACTGCAAACGCAAGTAGAGCAAAAATTTGAGTTGTTTCTTAAGGGTAATTTTGCACAAACTATGATCAAGGCATTCGCAAGGTCTGAAATTCCCTCCTTTTCTCACAATCCACATAGAAGATGCCTTGCTACTGTTGTGCGCCGGTACCAAAAACTAATACTTCTCTCTCAGGAGATACTGCTAAATTTGTCTACTGTGTGTGACAGTCTGTAGTAAACAACTGCCTACTTATCTGACAGGAAGTCTAATACAAAAATTTAGGGAGCTGAATTGAGCAAGACAAAAAATTACCTGGATGGCTATAAGTATATGCTCTGCATAAGGCGTGAGACTAGGAGAAGCTGGTCGTGTAATGTCTTTCAAGGCCATAGAAGTTGATGCAACTGTTTCTGGCATATTCAAACCCGTGTCTAAAAGCAATGGTAAGACGTAACCCAACACATCGTTGTGCTCGTTTAACCAATCAGCATAAGCACCTGAAAAAAGTTGAGATCGAATGTAACTTAGCTTTAGGCGAAAGAAAGGATTACACAAAAAAGAGGGCATCTACAGTGATGAAAAACAAGAAATGCATTTAATTTCTGTTCGACCAAGAGCAATTTGTTTTTGGTTGTAATTAGAAAACATTCCTTGAAAAATGCAAAATTTCAAGCTATAGCTGTAAAATGAAGAACAACTTAATCAGCCAAAAATACTTAATAAAATAACAACTTAATTTGGGGAAAGGCTGCAAAAGAGTAGCGAATCAAAAGAGAAATCCGGAGTGTTTCGAAATTGAGACTAATTCGAAAAGTTCCGGGTTTCTCTTTTGATTTGCTCTCTTTTTGCAGTCTTCCCTCAAATTAAGTTGTTATTTTATTATAGCTGTGAACATATGCTCTGTCAAAGATATGAAAAATGGCTCCTAAAAATTGGGCTATCCAGCCAAGATGGCTCCCAAGATTTTTGGGAGAAAAGTTAGAACACTCCGCTCTTAATATATAAATTGACGTAATTTAGAGAACACATGATTTTTAGTGCCATTTAGCAAAAAACAACCTTGCTTTTGTAAAAGAAAGCAATTTTGCCGGCCTTTTCATTTTCACATCCAACCGACTGCAACATTCTCAGTAGGGTGGTATAAAAGTTTTGCAACTCTGGATTGCCCCCATTAATTTTTAAAATGAGCTGTAAACGGCCTCATAGGAAGGAAACTTGTATGGAAAGATATTTTTTGCACATTCTTTTCATATAATTAAGAAATGGTAGAAAGTAAATGAGATAGTACTTACCAATTGCTTCAATAGTTGCAGTCAAAATACTTGCAACATGGAAAGGAATATTTTTCAGAGTCATGAAAAATTGAGGTAAATATTTATTCTCAGAGATATTAACATTCTCAGCTACTGAGAGAAATCCAAACAAACATGTTTCTAGTGTTTGACATATTCTACCATCCGATGGGTTATTCCTAAATTCATTCAGAGTATGCTCTAGGAGTGATAGTAAAATTTCGAGTAAACTTTCATGAATGACAGAATAGCAATACATCTGAAAGAAAAAAAAAGGCAAAATTAAATACATCAACTGGTGACTGAATTTGATTGCAAGATATTCCAAAAGGAAAAATAATACTATACTCAACATGTGGAAACAGGCTGAATCCTTTAAAATTTTGATCTCAACTTTGAACTTTGACTTAAAGACTATGACATACTCATTGTGTGTTCAAGAGAAATGTAGTACAGTAAAACTTTGGTATGGCAACTTTCAACAGACAAGTAAAAATTGTGACAACACTGCGTTCGGTTCCTAGCATCATTGCGATGTAATTGAGGTTTTACTGTAATTTGAACTTCAAAGTCAGAAAAAATAAATATAAGATTTCATAAAATAATCTACAAAGCTTAAAGGACCATCTGCAATCAATTTGAAGGTGCGTTAACATTTCCCCTGCCAAGCACGGTGAAAGTAACATTTTTCAGCTCTTGCCATAGAACATAACAGTAAGGCAATCAGTCCATTCTGCAGCAAATTTTCATTGTGTAACAAAGTGCTATGGATACCACTCGTGCATTTATTATGGAACTAATCAAGTGATGACTATAACAGATAAAATTGAGAGTGAGCGCTAGCAAAAGGAGGACCTGAAGAATATTAGTTTACAGCTATTTTATTTCTCCATTCTCGCGAATTTCTGTAGTCTAATGAGAACTTGTTTCCATGGAACAGGCTAAACTAAAAAGGCAAATTGATCAGATAGCTTGGGATGCTAAAAATGTAGAGCACCAATTTCATGGGGACCTGATGGTGATGCTTGAGATTTTATCTGATTGCTAAAAGATCAGGTAAATGACTTGGAGCTTCTTAAGGGGCCTGTTTCAAACTTTTGCTGGAACAAAATTAGAGTAATTTTGTGTAGAAAATGCCTCAAAAATCAGTATAAGCTCATCGGCGAAGTCTGAGATGCACTCCTAATTTCACAATCTGCGAAAGAAATTTTTTTTTTTTTAAAATTTACACTTTAAAAACGATATTATAGCACGGGGAAACATTTTCTTAAAGAAGTTGTTCCACTCAACCCCTGCTCCAGAGATGCTGCGCAATATTAAACTTGGCCAACGCCAATCAGTCAAAATATGTGTGATGGGACAAGATTCTAAACACCTGATAACAATCAGAGTGATTGCATTCACATTTTCCTTGCATTGAGATATCCACCTTGATTGACCTTGTGCTCCCCTTGACTTGCGCGCAGAAGCGTTGGCCATGTTGAATATAGCAAAACATCCCAGTGAGCAGGGGTTGAATCGATTGACTCTTCTAACGAAATGTCCACCTGTGCCATAGTATCGTTTTTGAAGCAGGAATCTTTAAAAAAACGCAAATTTCTTACACAGATTGTGAAGTTAAGAATACATTTCAGACTTTGCCAATGCGCTCATTAAGACATTCGAGACATTTTCTTTAGGGAACATCTCTTATTTTTGCTCTAGCAAAAGTTTGCAACAAGCCCGTTGCAGTCCTCGAAAGAGAAAAAAAGAGTCAACACTAACCAAGGTATCTTGTACATCTTGTCGATAGCATCGAAAAGTTTCCTTATCTGCTGCAGTCCATTCACTATAACCTTCAGGTGGAAACATAGCTTTCGTTATTAATATCTGAGAAAGATTCTTGTATATTGGAGTCAAAATGTCTTGTAAAGCATAAAAGTGGCCTTCTTCACTCCTTTGGAGATCATCCTGAAACAAATTGTATTGAACAGAGTTAAAATGATTTATGGTCAATAAAACTGAGAAAAGAAAACTATCGCAATAAAGCTAATAAGGGAGACTGTGACTTGAGATTTGCTCTTTGAATATCAGAATAGATTATTTTTTTATATTACGCCTAGGCAAAAAACCATATGATTATTTAATGTAGAGAAATTTTCATAGTGCCAATCAGCAACAAGTAACAAAGGAAGCTCAAGCAACTGGACGATTCCTTCGTTACAGCGAAACTTTCGTTATTTCGGGTGTTGTTGTAAAGGGAGTGCTGACTTCATAAAATTAAATGCGATATCTTTAGGCAATATGCCTGCTTTAAAACTTATTTATGAGTAATTGCTCTTCATGAAATACCACAGACAAGCCTAAAAAAGGATTATGATGAGACAGTAACCATGAGAACCACATCTTTATGAGCACACAAGATTTTGACAGGATCCTGTTGATGAGAAATAAACTGTGGTAGAAGACTGAAGAAACAGGGGTTCAGGAGGTTTCAAGCAAAAGTTAATCACAATTTCAGCCTTAAAAATTCCTCTCTCTTGGAAAATATTCCCACGATGGAAAATAGTAAAAAATATACATTGAACAAGAAGCTTTCAAAAGTCAGCAAAATGTTCTGTTTTACCATTACTTTTTGCTTGGTGAAAAAAAAAAAACACACTTTTCAGTATACGCCCAATTAATGGTTATAAGCTGCTAATCTATAAATATTTGGTACCTACATATAACCTTAAATAAAATGAGAAGAAGTTCTCTTCAAGGTTTAAATTACGCTTTCTTGTTCTTGAAATTTGAGAAATGCTTGAAAGGATATGGGGAGAAAAAAGGCGACAGAAAAGAGGATTCAATGAAATTTTTCCCAAAAAAAAAAAAAATACATAAAAAAATACAAAAAGTGTGTACATACAAAAACAAGACTTACCTGTAAAATATACCAAAAACTAAAAGGCAGCTGACTATATTGTTCCTGTGTTGGATATTGCCCGGGGGCATTACTGCAAGCTAGTAACGTATGAATATAAGTCAGAACTAACTGATGTGTCTCAGGTACAAGCAACGAATTTAAAATAAGTCTTGAATGTGATTCACAAATAGCGACATACAGACCAAACACAGCACTGACAAAATTCTGTAACAGAATGACAATACTTAATTACAACAGGCAACTAGATCATTATAGGAGAGTCAAAAGATTCAGTAGAAATAAGACAAGTGTAGGGTGGTGAATGTAAAAATTTTCTCCAAGAATGAATTTAAAGTATGAGCCACATTCACGAATTTAAGAAAAATTAAAACGGTGTTGCAACTTTTATTAAATGAGTTGTTCCAATTTTGCATTTGTACACAAAAGCATCTGATCATGTTATACTAAAACGTTGCGAGTACCAGTAATTCTAGGCTTTGGCAGTTTTCAGAGAGGCTTCCAAAATTTTTTGAAATGCACTAGGTTCTCGCCAACAGTCAACACTACACGCTGATTAACATTTTGTAAGATTTTTTGTTTGGCTTGCGATTTTCATTAAGATATTTGGACAGATTGTATTACTTGCAGGAGACAAAAATTGTTGACCAGAAAAAAAAAAAAAAGAAAAAAAAACCAGTGAAAGTCCATTATTTTTAGGATAAGTCTACAGTTGAGGCAATTGCTATAATAACCACCTACAGCTGAAAGGGTGGTTTTGAGAAAAACGCTTTTGAAGTTTTAATTATTAGACGCACCACTGAGCTGGCGCTGTGGAAAACTGCAAAAGCATTTTTTTATAATTGGTTAAACTCTTGCAGATTCGGAAAATATGTCACTTCTCACTTGAAAACTGTTGATTTCAAAAATGTTATTATAAGTGGTTACTCCCCTCAACACGGAGTCCTGACTACTCCTGAGATAAAATGGCAGATTAATTGATTGTAAATGCGATTGATTTTTAGACAATATTGCATCAGTTTAAGAAAAAAGAAAATATTTTGGTTTATTCCTGTTGATATCTTCAAGTAATAAATGCATCCTACCTGCATATCTGGATCAGAGGAGGAGTTCAGCATTTGTTGCTGCTTGATGACACACTCTGATAATGGTAGAAGCCTTTCCATCAGCTGAAGCAAAGAGTTAGGATATTGATGTGTGCATGGATGCGTAGCCATTTGATTCAAGGCATCTGCAGCAACCTCAACATCACTGCACCAAACAGATCAATTTTTAAGTTTTAGGTACTCTTGAATACTTTTCAGAGCTTAAACAATTCTCTACTGCAGGCATTCAAATTGGGATAATTTATGAAAGTATTAAGTGTAAATGCTTTAAAAACTGATGGCTAGCGTCGAAAAATGCGTTTCTCTGATGGTGACGTAGCAAAACTCCATTCATATTTTATTCGATTAAAAGGAAACTAACCGACAGTTTTATGGGGGGTTTTCCCCCCTAAACTCATTTCTTGTTACTCATTTAAAATATTCATAGCAAAATTCAAGGTGATACTATGGTTAGTTTTTTTTTGAAAAAATGAAACATAATCTGAGATTTTAAAACGCTGCAATGGTTCTACACATTTTTCAACTTGTACACTACTGAAATATTAGTTTACTATGTTACATGCAAACAATGATTGATGGCTTTACTACAAAAGTTGTTCAACATTTGGTCCCTCAAAATGTTTCCTTCTTCCATATTTTTGAGACTTTTCCACATTATGTACACCCCTGGCTTCAAATGGGGACATATTGATAGTCAATCATTGACGCCTCGCCACTGACCTTTAGTGCAAAATTTGAAAATATTTCCATCTTCAGGTTAAAAATGTCAAGCTAATAAACCTTGTTAAAGGTGATTTCACAGTGGGAACAACTGTCAGATACTCAGCAAAAATGTTATGTCACTGACTTATTGTGATGAGGACGGGAGGTAATACTGATGACTTACTCTGTTGACTGAGGATTGAGTAACATAGGAAGAAGGTGATCCACAAGGAAAGCAGAGTCATTGAGAGGGATTCCATACTGTAACCACGATGAGGCACATCGAATGCACTGCAGTTTCAGCTCAGAGTACTCAGAAGTGGGCGCATTTTGGTCCAGGATTGACCGCAAAAAAGCTATCACTGAAAACAAACAATGGAAAATAAAGCACTTTCGTTTGAAGAGAATGCTACTAAAATTAACCGAAGTCAGACCTTGACTTGTCTGTGTCACCACTGAAACAGACTTCAGCCTTACGATATGCCTAATTTTTTATGATGTTTTATTTTTTAAATATAAAATTAAGTGATGTCAAAAGATGAAATTTTAAAGTACATTCTTCATAATCCTAGGTATCTACTTAAATTTACAAGAAGTTATGAGGGGTTAAGTAATTTAGTCCTCTGTTAAAATAACAAAAAATGAGAGAGCATTAGGCGGCATGTAATGCTTTATGGTGATTCCAGTTAAGCATAAATTGTCGTTATAACCTCCTGATTCCCCAAGTTCCCCAATTCTTGGGGTATCAGGAGGTAATGACGACAACTTATGCTAAACATTTACCAAGCTAAAAACACAAAATCCTCAATTCCACCTAAGTTTTTGGATCATCGTAAAAAGAAGTTGAATTTCAGATTATCAGAAGACAACAGTAAACTTACATTTAGGAGTGCCGATAACTCACACTTTGTATGCTTTGCGAAGGTAAGAATGAAAGCTTCTGAAACCTTTTCTTCCTTAATTTGAGATAGAGATAAGATAATTTTGAGGGTGGTGAGAATAATAAAAAGAAAAGAAGAGACATTCAATCAAAAAGTTGCTACGTTGCTATCCGACGAAATCCACAAAAAAGATTAAATAAAAGGCATTATAAGAGAGGGTCTATGTTGTTTATCTAAATTTTCTTCGATAAAAATCTTTAGAAGACTATGATTTCTATCCTTTTTTATTTTTTCATCTAAAACAAACATGAATTCTATGTGCTTATGTAAATAATTGAGAATGAATTTTACCTGAAGGTAGATTTTTTTCAAAGTTAATGACAACCGCTAATGATGATGTCTTGGAAAGTTCCATTGAATGTACCTGTCAAAGAAAAAAAGATTTAAAACTCAAGTGAAGTTCAAGTAACTTACATAAATCAGAGCAGGAGATTTGTGAACACTTCATCATAACTTGAATACGCTCTATACTTCAGTAACCTACTATACTTCCACCTCGAGGCTCTTCTTCGTGCCTTTCGCAGCCCCCCCCCCCCTTCCCACAGGTTCTGCAGCCTGCAGATTAAGGATTGCTGACATAGGCAATCCCTTCACTTTACGCCTTGACTTTGGTAGCTTTTTTTGAGCTTGGAAGTTTGTTTCCAAGATAACCAGTCGCACCATTTCGCAAAATCTTACAGAAGAAAATGTACTTAAATTGCAAATCCCTGGGGCATGCAAAAGTTCCATTCGTTGAAAATGCAAGCATAATGTAGGGCCTGCTCTATTGCAGTTTTTTGCTTGTATCTTTCCTACCAAACTGTCATGTACCTCAGAAATGAATGGTTTTAAAAGGGGATTGAGGATTACGTTTTCTGTGATGATTTCTGATCATACCTCATGTTACAGCTTTCAGTGTACTTTCAGAGGCAGATCCACTGCAATCTCCCTTGATACTAGACCTGATTTCATTTTAAAAAAGTGTATAAAGTTTTAATTTCGATGATAGTTTTCTTTCCATCCTTTTTTTCCCTTTTCATTTTTGTTAGGAGAGATAAAATAATAATAATAATAAAACTACCTCTTCTGGAAGATCTTTCAAAACCTCCAGTAATATCCATGTGGACTGGGCTGACTGAGATAAGAAGGAGGAAAATAGTTCTGTCATGTCACAGGGGTGAGCTGTAGGAATTGTTCGGAGAATGAAACACGCAAGCTGAAATATAAAAGATGATGATGAAATATGAACCAGTGATTTAAAATAATCGATATTCACAAAAACTAATATATGCAATACTGTTGTGCAATATTTTCAATTAATTTTTAGAAAAGGCTTAAAAAAGAAAGTCTGCATTTTTGCAATTCACATTAAATCCAAGTTTAACAAAGAAAAAGACTTTCAAATTCACCAAAAGTTCATCTCAGTTTCAAACAGATAAATATCATGCCGACATATTTCGTGAAATTACAAGAGGAACTGATTGTAGTGCATCCTTTCACTTGCCTTTTTTTTTCTTTATTTACTCTCAGCAATTGATTTTGTGAAATGTTGAATAACTTTTAATTATTCTGTAAATTTTGGATTACTGACTGAGTTACCCCTCCTCAGTTAACTGCAAAATTTAACCTTTGGTCCAATTTTGAACTCCTGATGATTTTTTAGGTCCGTGATTATCAAGTCATTAGCTACGGTGGAATGCAAAATGAAAAAACTACAAATGACGTTGGAATTTTACTATTCTATGGGGCACTTCAGTTCATCATAAATAGAAAATTATGATTCTGAAGACTTGAAATGTAAGATTTGGACTGATTTCTGACAAATCCATCCTGAGATAATATACACTTAGACTAAATTTTGTCCAGATTAAAATAAAGCTCATGTGTTTTTGCGAGCCAAATTAAGTCTTGTGACTGAATGTATAGCATAACTCACAAACATGATGGCAAATGAAGGAGATATATGTATTACTAAGGTACTTGGCATAAGGGAAAAATTTCTAGCGAGAGTAAAATGTAGCACTTACAGATAGACACAGTCTGTTCAGTATGACTTTGGGTCCTGAGGCATAGCGTAGGATGGCTTCTAAGAGTTTATTCTTTATTAGAGTGACAGATTCAAGTGAATTAGGAACCCAATGTTTCTTCAACTGGGTATGTACAGTTGTTGCTGCAAAGAACTGAGCTTCCATCGACTGAAAAAAGTTAAAAAAGTGATAAAGTTACTCAAAAAATTAAGGTATGCAAGGAATTAAAAGTATAGTATTTGATGAAAGGTTGTATACTTAATTTAAAATTTAAAAGAAATGAACAACGTGAGCCAACATCATTCAACAAATTCAATGTTAACTGGTATGTTGGAAATGCTGAATGAAAATCCTGGATATTCATATGTGAACCTGCTGGTTATGCGATCTCTCTATACAAAATCAAAAAACGCGCACCATCAGGTATCAGAGAGTCCTATTTCAAAACTATTTTCTCTAGTGACAAGTTTTGTGGAAAAATATAAGGAGCATTGACACAGTAAACTTATCTCATACCGTTAGGCTCTTCTGTTTACAAAACACAACTTAACGGTCCTATCAACCTCACAAGATCCTTCAGCGTTCGGTAGCAATATAGGATATTCATGAGTGAACTTGCAAGTCATCAGGTGATTCAAACGTGGACTGATGACGCCAACTGCTTGGCATATCGCCCTTCTGTTTCCTAACGGTCCCAAACTGTTTAATACATTAACTCACCTGTATAACCCTGTTAGATGGTGCTAATTTGAAACTAATTAGAGACTGATTTTCATCTCACCTCGCAGCGCCTGACCTGTCTCTTACTTCTGATCTTAAAATTATAGAGAAACACATACAACAAGCCTGAAAGGATGAGGAGAGTTGTGGGTAATAATAGGTTTAATTATTGATTCGATGAAAAGTAGTTATAGGTGGCAAACAGGCCGATTTTACAATCAAGAGAAAGGTGACACTGGCTGACCTCTCTCCTATAGGTTGAATAGAGCTTTCGCTAAAAAGCCGTCTTATAATAGAAGAGATAAAGAATGCAAAAAAAAAAAAACCAGGCTACAATACTATAGAGATTGCTGGGCCCTTCGTTGCTTTACCTTCTGTCCTTTTTATATGACTACAGAAGGCCACATTCTTACTTCGAACCAATGATGCTGATAAGAATTGGGCCATATTCTAAGCAATTGCCGTCATTACTGATAAGACGTCATACTGATCTAACTTGATAAATGGCAACTCTCAGCGAAACTAAATAAATGACTGAACATACCCTTTGCGGTTGAAGCAGCTCCCATACAACGTCCCATGATCCTGAAGATGCTTGGATGAGCCATTCGTGAGCTTGAGCTTGAACAGTGGTATCAGCATGATAAAACTGTGAAACAGCTACCTCTAAACTATCTGCACACAGCGTTGAAGAATTTAAATCCATCTTTTGAAGGATAAGTTCATTAAACCCTGAGCGAAATCCGGGAACCTTTAGGGGAAACCGTTAGTAGAGAAAACAGCAGTGACGAAAAATTAAAAATGAAGAATATACTAAAAATAAAATAGTGAAACAAGGAGCAACGTTTCCAGGACACTGCTCCAACTGACAGTATGAGTTTCTTTTTAAGGTTTGTTATCTAATAGCAAAAATCCATAAGGCTTCCACTGGATCTAAACTAACCTCAATCGGTTGTACTTACTGCACACTTTACGAACTAAAAGAAAAAACTTGAACGAGGAAAACTTTTGTTACATTAATGTATTAATTAAAATATACAATGATATAATGATAAAAAATGAATTAGGTATGCGCAGTAATATAAAATATTTCACAATTATGTTAAATAGTAGAGTAAACAACGCAACGAGATTGAAAAATTCCGTAACAAGTAACAAGGGAGAGAAAAGTATGGAGAGGAGCGAGGGAGACAAGAGATAAATCTCCAAACTTCTCGATAGATGGAGCCACCACGGTGGAATACTTTACACGTGGATTGTGAAGCGATTACAACGCTGTGGCTAGGAATAGAAGCATAAAATTGGCGGGTTAATTCAAATTGACGCGCTCGTGTCGGGTAGCCCGTGGCATTGCATTGTGCAAATGCGTTAAAAAGCGCTCCTAATAATTTTTCTTCATTTTTTTAAAGACTTGACGATTTTTAATTAAAGCCCAAATAGACACACAGTTGATAAAAATCAGCATAATATAATGACGTAAACATATAGCTCCGTAATGTCTCTGATGTCAAATTAATTTGCTGACTTTCTAAGATAATGTAAGTTCGACTTTTCCGATTTTTTCATTGACTTTGTACGCATGGAATCACAGGTGATCAATAATCTGTAACTTCGCAAACATGTCAGAAAACTGATCTGTCATTGGCTGAAATTGTATTAAGTATGCATTAAATCTTCAATTTTATTTCTGACTGAAACTTAAGTAGTGTATGCATACTTCATAACAATGCTTTATTTCATTTTTGGAGCGAATCTACAGCAAAAGTGAACAAACTAATATATACTGAGCAACTATTGCTGGACCACTGGTTTTACTTCAATTTTTTAGATGAAAATGGAGCAAGAATTAAGTTACTGTATTGTACAAACCCAAAATTTAAGCGGAAAGTATTTTTCAAAAATTCACCATATCAAGAGCTAAAATCGAAAATTGCGCACCTTAGATTGTGACTTCATCGGTCCCCTCTCATGTTTTATTTTTTAAAGAAAAACTGATGACTGTTTCTAAAAAAATGTATGATTTTATACTTTACCTATTCTAAAATAATCACACCAAATTGCATGGAAACAATGATAAGAAAAGAAATAAACATTATCAGAGATTTCTTAACGTTCCATCGGAGATGCGCATTTTTTCCATTAAGCCATTGATATGCAATATTTCGCATGCAGATACATTCAGCTTTTATTTAAGGTTTTCAAAGAGAAAAATAATTTGCAGTCAGGAATAGGCGACTCTGAGCGTGACCATTTTGTTTTCGCTAAATATTTTAAAAAGAAACAGGGAAGAAATGCAAAAACTGAAAAGTGATAACTCAAGTTTCTTTCATTACTTTAAGTTTGAATGCCTTAAAAGAACCAACAGTGCTGATATTCAATTTTCATTTGAAATCCTACTTTTGAATCTATTGCTTTCAGTCTTTATCAAAATTGAGTAAAAAGCAATGAAGAAATTATTTAAATCAACAGATTAGAAAATTGGTGTTTTTAATCAAGTATTAGATGAGGGTTTTTCTTTTCTTAAAAAATATCTATAAATGTACCCTTTAGTATCTTTAGTAGATCAGTAAGGTGCCAACTATATACTTTCCTCTACTATATCAGCTGATTATAAAGAACAAGTGCTTTATTGAAAAGAATACCAGAGTCTTTAATAAGAGGTGTCTTTTGCCGGCTAAGCCTGGTTAATATACCTTGCGTTTATGATGAAAAAAGTTTGTGATCAGCCTACTAGGCAACTGAAACACCCTTGCAATCGAACTCCTGAATATGAACATGTGTTAAGCTAGATCATGCAACTTAAATCCTACATAAAAATATCAAATGCATAGGGTTTTCATCTCTGCCTCTCTTCCTCTCCAAGGACGATTGACTCAGCAACTTTAGGCAAAAATTGTGGGATGCATCAGACAAAAGTAAGACAAATTTTTAAAAAAATGGTCAATAGAGGAAAAATAATAGAACAAAAATTAAACGAATAAAATTGAAAGTTTTATTTTTCTTTTATTCATGGATCTACGGTGAATCTTTCTGACATTCATTCATTTAAAGTAAAGACATAAGTTGTTTGGTGAGTTAAATTTACAGGAGTGAGAGACCCTTCCTGTTTTAACAAGAAATTGATTTTCACGACAGAGATGCGATTACAAAAAAGGGTCCCACATTTGTTTCACCTTCAAAATCTTTGGCAAACCATATGACAGAGCAAGATTTATTGATTCTGTGCAAGGAAAATAATTCACGATGACCTGTGTTTTATAATGATGACTATGAAAAAAAAGAGAGAGGAAAAGTGGCTTAGTTGCCTAATTATCTTGACACGGCCAATAATCGGCCCGCTGGAGATTTTCATACCACATTTAATTTTCATCTTTTACTACGGAACATTAATGAAAAAATATCAATGTTCCAAAAAAAATTATTATTTCTGTCTTTTTCTTTAAAGTAAGAACTAAGTATTTACAAAATGAAAATTTGGTGTGAGCAAGCTGCAAATAAACTGCTTCACAGCAATACCAGCTTAACTATTCGAATTGGTAGTGGCAAAATACCTAAATACAACCACACTCACGTCTATATCCACCTTTGCCAACAGTCTTCACCCTGAATATGTCTTTCATTTAAATTATGCTAGGAATTCAATTCATGGTTAGATAAAAACTGACGGATTTGAGAAATCTTACCTAATGTTTTATAAGAGTAATTTTTTAGAGGTTGCTAAAAATCATCAGCTACTGTGCATACTATAATCATAGTTAGGCACTACATGGATTGAGGGAAATCAAAAAAAATATTCTCACTGAGCGAAGTGGAATAATCCAAGGGCGATTCAAGATTTCATTATAAAGGTAAGTTTCAGGTCTTTGGCAGGAGATTTTGATGAGGAAATGTGCCAATCAAAGGTCTAATTCTTTCTCAGTCTTGTGGTCCATTCCTTTCGAAAAATATATAAGCTATCACAGAAAATGTAGAAAAGAAGAGCAAGGAACAATGCATTGAAACAAAAGTGACATGATAGACTGAAACCTTCCAATAACTTCAGAGCGTGATACACTTCAATGGTGATGTCAAGGCTCAGGTCTAAAAAAGAATGAATGATTTCGTACATAAGAGAGGAAAGTTACTTACACTGTAACAAATGGATAGCAATACTGATTCAATGAAAATGATAGTTCAATAATTTTTAAGTACGGAGTTTCAAAATATACAAAGCTGTAGAATCATACTTTAAATTTCAATTTGTTAAATTTCTGGAACTAAATTTTAAGAGTAGATTACTGATTGATGAGCATGTGAACATTTTGGGACGAATTCCGTTCAGTAGATGACTGAATGAAATCGTCAGAGAGATGAAACTGAATGACAGGAACTTGAGATAAGAAGTTTTTTCAGCATGAGAAACCTTGGGTGTAAAAATTACAGATTTACAATATATTATAAATAAAGTATCCTCCTGTTAACATTTAAGCCTTTCATTAAAACATACTGGATGCTTTTGAAAATAAAATAAAGAATAAAAAAAATAAGAAAAGAGAGAAAATAAAATAAGAGAAAGATAGAGGAAAACTCAGACTGACCAGGTACAACATGGACATTTGAACAGTGAATGTACATACAACGTTGAAAGTAAAGGTTACAGGTAGGTAGTTCAATAGCACACAACGTTGAATTGTAGCACCTTTAAGTGAGATTCTGCTTGACAGAGCTAACTTGTGCGCACATTTAATCTGACAAACCCGTCAGCAAATTTTCATCTTCAGGCCTGGGCTGCCTTTTGTAGGGAAGATGAGTCACAAGGTATATCACAATAAAAGCGAACAGGAAAATGAGTAATCCAATCTGATTCATTAGAAGACCTTCATTTACGTAAGATGCATACTGAGCTCCTCTGTAACAAACAAGAAAATTTTAATCATATTTATTGAAGATTAAGGAAAATTCAATTTTACCTATTTACGTTCACATCAGCTGAGCTATTTATTTTGAGGGGGATATTTTGAATATTTTCCTCTATGTATAAGCTTCGTCATTCAAGTTTTATCTACCTAGTTTTGAACAATTTTGAAACCCTTATTTTCCTTCGATCACTGCAATATTAGCAAATGAAAATATAATAGCTATTGTCAGAAATAATTTGAGTTTACTGTCCTGGGCCGAAATCAGTTTGCCACCCCTAGATTCCAAAAGAGATGACTTTTAGGGACTTGGAAAGCCAAGAAAAAAAGAAGTCATCACTTTTGAAAAATATTTGTGAGATAAATCGTCACCTTCCAGGCAAAGTATCACAAGCGCCATGCAACGTTTAAAAATTTCCGCCGCCATTTTATTTTTTTACTGAGAAATTGTTGGTTGAATCTGTTCGAAAATTTCACTAAATTTTATCGGCAGCACAAAGAAAATTCGGTGTAATTTTCGGACAGCTTCGTTGAACAATTTCTCTGTAAAAAAATATAATGGCGGCGGAAATTTTTAAACGTCGCATGGCGCTTGTGATACTTTGCCTGGAAGGTGACGAAATGTGCCCCTACCCCTTGAATCCCTGCTGATAAAATTCCAAATTTAAAACTTTCATGTCAGCCACTCGAAATGATAGTCAATTTATGTCAGTACATAACATAGTTTTCCACTTCCCAATCCTTCCCTTCTTTTCCATTCAGTTTCAACTTAGTTCCAAATCCATATTTTTTTTCTTCAGTTTCAACTCAAAAAAAGCCTCTTTCAATTCATTCATTCCTTTAATCTCTTATTTAAACCTTAGTGATGATGGATGATTACTTGACTGAAAGATTGGAAAAACCAAGCTGAATGGTCCAGAAGGAACTCTACGCCTCATAAAAAGACCGATGATGTGCAGACACTAACCTCTGCTGGAGGTCTTTTACCATCTTTTGACTGACAGACTTCAAGTCGCATCTTTTTCAACTTGTCCAATATTTTTGACTCCCTGTGTTATAGCTCATAATTCCTGAGCTCATAATTCCTTGGCATATTTTAAGTCCATCCGGTTTTTTTCAATGTTGTGTTTTTTCAAGTGGTAAATTTGTGCAACTTTATGTTCAGTATGACGTGATCAATAATTTGAACTTCCAAGATTCTCTTCTTCCAACCTTGCTCTCCCACAAACTTTTTTTTTTTCCAAAAAAAGTAATTGACTATTTGGAAAAAATGTGAAAACAATAAAAAAAAGGAATAAAAAAGTAGTGGCAAATGTAAACTTGTAATAACTTACAAGGTCCAAATCGCTTTTTCTGCTAACCCAAGGACAGCGCTGGTGCACGCCATAATGAAGAGGACAAGACCAAAATACATGTGAACTGGCAGAGCAGCAGCACGTATATGAGAGGCTAATCCAGGATACAGAAACGTTACTAAACCTCCAACCCACTGAAACGAAAATTTTACACATTTTAAATTGAAACATTCAACATTAAACATTCAAAAGAAAGATATAAACATCCATGCTGGAGGGGCTGGGGCTTCTTTGAGGGAACGAAATTGAGAAAAAATGGAACATGCTGAACATCAATGTTATGTAAGTATTTGCCAGTTTAAACACCGATTATTTTGCCTTTTTTCATATGTAAGGGTCATTCAGAAAGTAACATTCTACGTATCTCATGAAAATATCTCCGCAAAATTCTGTGGCTTTTCTCAGGAATTCCTTGACTTTTATAGATCGCTGTGAATTCCCTGAGGTTTTTCAGACCGCCAGAAGCCCTGTTTTTTTTTCTTCTGCATCCGTGGATACATGGTATTCAGACCTCTCACAACTCCATATCAGTGGTAAAAGTCACAAAACACATGAGTACCTTGATTGTGATGGCTCAAAATTGATGCTGCTATTGAAGGGTTTTTTTCAAAGAAAATGAAAATCTTGTGAATGTCGTCATTAAAAATTTTCACAGAATATGAAAAAAATCAGGAAAAATTTCAAAAAATGATGCTCATTAAAAATTTTCACAGAATAAAGAAAAAATCAGGAAAAGTTCCAAAAAATGATGCTCATCAAAAGTTTCCTTTGAAAAAAGAAAAGTCATAAGAAACAAGCAACTTTGCATATCAAGATACTCGTTTTGCAAATTTTGACAATAGGATGCACTCTGTCTCCGATTCATAAGTACTTACAATGACAGTTTTTAGTGCATTCCTGGATTCATATTTAGCAACAGAGAATATTGCTTCTTAAAATAATTTAATTTCACGCACCTGTAAGGTGAAACCAGTGAAGGTAATAATACCAAACCAGCTGTGAAGCGTATACAGATTTGGTTTCGGTGGATCGGCAAGATTGTGCGAATCGAAAGCAGCGATTATTCCTATGGATGATAGTGCAAAGGCAGCAAACAGGACACTTGCATGAGTTATTTTCAGACTGCGTTTCCTCATGTTCCTCAAAGTTCTATACATCAGGATACCTGAAAAATAATAATCAAAAAAGCAATTGATTTAGTGATTACAATAATAAAGTGAGCAGGAAGACATAAAGTGGAGAGGCTTGCAATACTGCCTCACTATGAAAAAACGTTGTAGGAGCGATCGATGTTGCCAAATTTCCTCTCTTAAAATATTCATTTTTTGAGAAAGTTATAAAAATTTTTCCTGAAAACATTTAGTCACTTTGGATCAAATTACGAACAAAATTCTCCAAAAATCGAAATAAAAATACTTGCTAATTTTCCCAAAAATTCGAGTTTGGTCATAAGAAATTTGGCATCGTCTGTAAGCTTTTACGGCATTTTTTCTCAGCACAGCAGAGTAATAAACAGGTACATGGTACAACCTAAATTTTCCTTCTGTTTTTCTTTTGACCTTTGTCCCAAATATCATTTTAATGGCAAACTATGTCCCTTTTTTACCTCTTAAAATTGTTTAAAGTCTGAAAGATATTCATGACAAATCATAGGAAATGATTTAGTGCTTTCAAAATTGCAAATTAAATGGACTGCATTTGACAAAAGAGAATCAGTGCAAATGCAACGTTTTCAGAATCTTGCCTCTTCATCTTTATCTAATAAAAATTCCATGGTCGCAAATAGTCAAACAGCAATAGCAATAGTTTTTGCTTTTTCATAAAAAATTGTTAATTTTAAAGGAAATGCATTTCAAATTGGACTGCGTTTAGTAGAAAGGAACCAAGCCACATCAGCCATCGCCACATTTAACTGGGCAATTTAATTTTTAACAAGAGAACGTTTGTGTGGATTCTTTTGGGAATTTTAAGGAATTTGCTTCTTACTATGCAGAAAATTCACTGAAATTGCACAAAAATCCGCGAAGCCGTTTTCAAGTAAAAGATTAAATTGTCTGATTAAATTTGGCAAAAGCTGATGTGGCTTGGTTTCTTCCTGTTTGACGCAGTTCAATTATTGCGGTAAAAATCAAACATGCTCCTTTTTTTGATAAATCGTTAATGACAAAGATTGAGAAAAATTACAAACCATTTCCATAAAGATATATCATTCCTATTGTCATAAGCAGCGGATGCCAGTTGAACTCGAGCCCAGGATTGCTGCGCCAAGCAAAACCGCCTCTGTAACTTATTGTCCATATTGCTACTAGAAGTACAAGGATCCCACCGACTACTTGGGCGCAAGTCAGTAAGATCCGAAAACCGCGTAAGTCTTCGAGGCTCATTGATGTTCCTTGCTGACCGCCGGTGCCTCCACCTGCACAAAAAAAAGAATGCACTTGCTTTATTACCAATCATGAGTCGCTTTTACAAGAGATTTTATTTTTATTTTATTACTATTACTATTTTATTATTAACATTTTTCTACTAATTTATTTTTAATATTTTTTTACTATTTTATTATTAATATTTTTCTACTAATTTATTTTTAATATTTTTTTACTATTTTATTATTAATATTTTTCTACTAATTTATTTTTAATATTTTTTTACTATTTTATTATTAATATTTTTCTACTATTTTATTAAAAATCACGGCAGATTTGAACGTGTCTTTTTGATTTACCCCCCAAAAAATAGACAGTGAAAAACTTGCAACGTCGCGAACTGAGATATGAATATATTGTCACAGTCACCGTTGTTAATGAAAAGCTGGTTACACATACTCAACCCGCTATGATGTGATTTCAGCGGTAATCAGGTCGAAGCAATACTTTTGAAGGCGCTCTGAGCAACTATTCCGCCACAAACGTATGGCGCAGTATCAGACGAAAATGAAGGCGCACTAAGGTATGTAAAGGGACCGGTATCGTTTGCCATGCACTGAATAGAGTTTTACCGATTCTTCGATATACGGCTCCTGCTCGAGCGACTTTTGAGAGACTTGAGACCGAGGACATTTTTTGACGGGAAACTTGAATTTCGACCCAAATATTCAAAATTCAAGAACCCACCGTGTCAAAACCTGAATTTTGAGCGCATTTTGAGCCCGGCAAAGGTAGGACGCGGGCTAAAACCGTGAAACGGGAAGCTCATGCGAACGTTATCAAAATGAAACGAAGAAAATTTGGCAACCTCATTCGCAAACTTCGCAAACCGATTAACGATGGCGATTTTTATGTCATGTGAACATATCGTTCGATGTGGGAAAAGCGCAGTTTTCTAATCCGCTGTCTCATCCAATTGGTGAAGCCTTGGATACGTAAGACGGGTGGCTTTCTTGCCTTTCTGACAAAATGCGGTGCAGTTTTCGATGGATGGTTAAAGGTCGTTGACATTATTGAAAATTGCCTTTCAGGAGGAACACGGTGGAATGTGTGATTTTCAGAAACCGCTTAAAACATGCTAATGCCACGTTTGTCAGCTTAGGTACTGAATATCGATGGCGGAGCTCCAAAACTACGCATCTCTTTTGCAGTATTTTAAAATATCCAGTTTAATTTTTTTGAAGGGGAACAAATCAATACCATTCCGGGCAGTTTTCACAGAATTTTCCTCACGTACTGAAGAAAAACCACGAACGTTTGAAAGAATTGAGGGGCTCGGAGGACAAGGCGCACAAGTGCAATTTTTGAAAACATTGAGACATTCATGATTTCAAGTAAAACTAGTCTTAATTCAATTCAGTGAAAAATATTCGCTGTCAAATTCCAATATATAAGCATCAAAAAGTCGGTTTGAACTTTCTTTTCGCCATAAGGATTCGTGCAATTTCGAAACTTCTAACACGTATTTCTCGAAATAGGAAAAGTTGCACTTATGCGCCTTGTCCTCCAAGCCCCTCGATTAATGTTGGGTGAATTTCCATTTAAAAAATGAAGTATGACAGGAGGTCTTCAACGTCACAAACCCAGATGCGTGGTTTTGGGAGTTTTACCATCGATTTTTACTTTTTGACAATAATGCATACATGGTGAAACTACGAATATACACGGATCTTGATTGCTAAGTTCGAAAATTTCTGACCAGATTTTACTTTTTCAAAAGAACGTGGCTCGAATTTTCTTAGGATATTTTTGAAAGAACGAAGAAAAAGATCAAAGGACATTTTTTGCAAAAACAACGATCGCGCCTTTAAAAAAGTAATTGAAAAAAAGTAATGTGGCACGAGATTTACAACGTTGCAAACCAAGATAAGTGGTTTGGTACGATCACCATCTATATTTAGGGTTAACAGTTTAGTCTAAGTTAGAATTTCCCTGATATTCTTTACCCTCGCCAATAGAATCCTCGAATGCTGGTAAATTTTCTAGGCAATTTCCTTTTTTTGCGGTTGTCCGGAGGAAAAAGAAAGAAAAATTAAAAACTTGACAATGACAATACGTCCAACAAAATTTCCTTACTTTTTTTCATTTATCTCGGCTTGACCGGAAAAATTTGTGACTACGTATATAGAGGCCGAAATTCCCTAATCGTCCCTGAAAATCCGTCAAAATTCCCCTTTCTCTGAAAATTTTCCAAATTGATCCAACATTTCAGAAACATAAAATTCAAACTACCAAACCAACGCAACAGCTGATCCAATTCGGCCTCCGACACTCGAAATTTAAACGATTTTCTGACCACTGTGAGAATTTTTTCCCCTTGACATTTTCGGCTTATTTTCGTTTTATCAGACTTCCCACAAGTCTTTCGGTTTTTGCTGACTCAATCAACCACGATCAACTTCCGTGTTTCCTACGGAAGCCGAAAAATAATAGATAAAACATTGATTGGAAACCATGAATTAAGCTGGAGTCATTTTCTGATACGTTCGTTGACTGGTTTCGATCCAACAAGCACCCTAACGACGGAAAACACCCCCAACTCATTCCGTCACGCACAACCCGCTCGAGATATCCCGTTGCTAAGCAACAACCACCGCAAATATGCCAGTTTCAAGGATCGGGGATAGTGCGTTGCGTATTATACCACGGGAACACACCGGAGGCTGCATGAAGCGCCGTACGAGCGACAGGATACCACTATTTCGACACGGAGGAGCCCGTGAAATATACCTGCCCATTTGAGGGCGCGCATTGTTCATGAGAAGTCTCCAGTTCTTTAGATAGTGCTTTCTAAAACACTATGTTTGCTCGACTATGCCTGCACCATCGAGCACAGTGGAGAGCTTTCGCTATTCCAAAATTCTAAAAATTCTTAAAGGCGAATCGAGGACATGAGAAATACCCAAACCTTCATCGCTTGATTAAAATGTTGCGGTTTTGTTGCACTCAGAACCTTTAGTAAGAATTTGACCTGTCAACCTGCGCTGAATTGAAGCAAAAAGTGACTCAATATGTTTTCTCGAGAGGTTTTTTTCCAAACTTCGTCGTAACATATGAGAATATATTCCTGCAAAACTGCAAAACTTACACTTGATAATATTGCCGAGCAATATCAAATCGATGATTGCGGCAATACTGTTGAGTTATTCAATTCACATTGCCTCGGGATACTGCTGAAGATATTTTCAAGGTGCAATATTGAGATAATATTCCTCAAATATAGAGCACTCCATCTCTGAAGTAAACTTGTAGCAACTAGATATAGGTGGCTAAACCCCTGATTAAAAAAAGACACCATCTGCCTTTCATTTAATTTTGTATTTATTTTGAAAAATATTTTTCAATGTCTTTCATATTTGTCTAAAATTTCATGAAATATGTCACGTGGAATTACAACCCTTTGCCGCGGTTAATATTTTCAGGCATTATTGAGGCAATATTCCTCGAAAGTATAACTTCGACTCAAAAATTGTGATTAGTAGTGTGACAATTAAGTAGTGCGAGATGGTAACAATATCCCCTCTGCCCTTTGTGCAGCGTAAGATAAGAAAAACGTAAAAAAAAATTCGAGCATCTTGTGCGATGACGGCATACCTAAAGGTCTTGTTGTTTTAGTCGATTAAAATTCCTCGCTACGAACTTTCAACGACGAACACTCATTCGAAAGCTTGGAGATAACACCTTAACTACCGAGATAAGGGATAAGCACTAAGGGTCGACAAAACGCGCTAAGAGTTATCGAGGGTTGGGGATGGAAATGGCACTGACAGCTGTTGCATCCGCGAACGGACCCTTGCTCATGCCCAGCGTGGAATCATATCGGCGCACAATGGGTCGAGTCCAGTGGCGTGGCGTGAATTGCGATGGATCGATTGTTATGAAATTTAAACCTATGGAAAAGGATCGATAAACAGGGTGTTCGCAGCGAACACCTTAATTTAAATCGATTCTTTACCATACCGGTTTAGATGGCATTACAATCGACATATCGCAATTCACGCCACGCCACTGGGAGTCAATCGGATCGCATTTGGCAAAAAGGAACCAGCGCAATAACAGTGTTGTATAACGTTGCTACTTCATAATTATCTAAACAATTTCCCGGATAGCAAATAGTTTTGGCTTTCCACCAAAAAATTGTTGATTTGAAAGAAAAATAATTGTATAAATTTTAATACCGTATGAGTATTTGTGTATGAAGTATTTTTAAAAGAAAAGAATAAGCTGCACGACTTTGAAGACACCGTAATCACGCTGGTTCCTTTTTGCTAGATGCGATCCAATTAAAAAGGTCGGGCGTGATTTTTTTGACTAAAACCGCACGTTTTGACGTTTATTTCATCACATTTTAAATTTCAAGGGGTGGTTCGAAAAGCGAATTTCACGAGGGAACCAATAGAACACTTTTTGAACCTCAAAGTTTTGTAAAAACGGAGTTATGAGAATTTGAAGTTTCTAAATTTTGTCCGAGTTCTCCTATTAACTCGATCCAGTGTGCGGCGGGGGATATTGATTGCCGGCAGAGCGCAAGAATCGAGGCATCAGAGCCCGGCCACCCGCACTCGCTTCCGAAAGCGCGAGTTCCATGCACACTGCGCCGGCCGACAAAGGAGATGCAACACGTGAGGCACAAAAGCACACGTGTCCGCCAAGCCGGAAGTAGGGTTAAGCGCACGGCAAACTGTCATTCAGGAACGCCGCTAAAAATTTAATTCTTGAACTTCAGATGCTCATCTGACAGGGTTGCACGTCCGGTTACTTTTCAAAATTCTCAGACATTGGCGTTAGATCTGATGATGGCGCAAGCCGAGAGGCCTCAGGTATGCATTAAATAATAAAAAAAAAAGTAAATTAAGGACAGAGATTCAATGATTTTCATTACTTTTAATTTTATTTCTATTACCAATGGAGGTCATAGAACCATTTATTACTTGTGATTAAATCCCGGACTTTTCCCTGATTTGAGGGGCTTGGAGGACAAGGCGCATAAGTGCAGTTTTCCGAAAAATTGAAATATTCATGAATTTGACTTAAACTAGTTTGAGAGTGTATTCTGTGAAAAATTCACAACTAAAATCCAACTTTAAAGAATCAAAAAGTGAATTTAAACTTCCTTTCCACCTTAAGACTCCATGCAATTTTGTAACTTTAAATAGGTGTTTCTTGAAATAGAAAAACTGCACTTACGCACCTTGTTCTACAACCCCTTATTTAACAAACGAACAAATTGGGAAAAAAAAATTGACCGAATATGCTATCGCTAATTTTTCAACTTCTTTCTCCTTTTCTGCAGTTTTCTCGACACGATGTCTTCGAGTGCGAATGTCATTACGACGATGAAACTGCAAAACCGCGTACCTTAGTTTGTTAAATTGAAGACTTCCTGGAATAATTTATTTTTTAAAGTGGCGAAACACAGTCATTCTTGAAAGAACCTCGATTTTTTTCTCCTTTGTGTAGAGAATTTTCTATGAGAATTTCGAGCAATTGTGTTACCTAGTTTAATCTCCTTTGATAAAATAAAATGGGAATGCAGATTTTGGAACATTCCAAATGAGACTTGCTTTTTGCAGTTTCACGGTCAATTATTTCCTGACATTTTCCTGTCTTCATCTGAAAAATTTCTGACATGGTGTGCCACTTAGTGAAATTTCAGGGGAAATATGATTCATATTATCATGCCCAGACAGCAAAAAAGACTCATAATCAGCTGGATTTGTTGCTTCAACAACTCTACTGAAACGATTTTCTGATCACAGGAAAATTTCTTGACTTTGCACTTGCTTTCCCTATTTTTTCATTTTCCCTGATCCTAGCAGCCATGATACCTATATTGGCTCTGATTCAGATTCAGTTGACAAAATTAATTGTTTACACGGGGTGATTCAGAGGTGAATTAAAAAATTTCGATAATCATTTAGTCAAGATATAATTTTCTAGAGGGCGCAATTTCTTTTAGCTCACAAATATCCATAATCTCAATCGCCACATTAAAAAATCTCTAATCATGCTTGTCTCCAAGGAAACTTAATCAAAAAGTCTGCAAATTTGTGTAATTTTTCATGGCAGTGTGAGGAAAATTAAAAAAAAACTTCAATTGAAACTTTCGGTTGAATTTCTCTGGAAAAACAAAGCATCAGTGGACACTAACAAGGTTAGAATCTGAGGTACGCATTCTTTAACTTGGTATCCATATTCTTAGCTGGATTTTAAGATTATTTAAGAATGGATATTTTGAAATGATAGTACAATATTGTCGATGTTTAGGTGCTAGTCTAAGTCAAAAAAACATTATGAGAATCTGATCATTTCAATACTGAGCAGGGAAAAAATTTGAAATTGAAAATCAAATCCAGGTCATGACGAGGTGAAGAGACAGAGTTACAATAAAGAATCCATCAAAAAATTTGAGCAAATCAGGTTGAACCTATTACATGAAGTGGAGCAAGAGACAGGGAAAATGGGGATAAAAGCTTGTCAGCCCTGAAAGCGATAAATATGGTTGTTTCTGTTTTATTTACCTGTATGCGGCAAAACGCCTCAAGCATTTTGTCACACAAAATTAGTGCAATTTCATCATTAAGTATCAATATTTGGCGCAACACAGCGGTTTCAGGAGAATCTGACGCATAAAATACATAATTATGGATAAAAAATGTGCCAACGAATCATCAAAATGTTGAATGCAAGCCATACGTACCTATATTGGACATCGACAACGCAGACATTCACCAGTATATGGTTTACTTAAATGAGATAAAAATATATTTGGGGAAATAATCACTACGTTGATGATGTAAACCAATAGCTTTAAATTAGTATGAAAGAACCGGATGAAGTTTAAACAAATTCCAAGCAATTAAAATTGGAGAAATAATCAGAGCAACAGGTCAAAGGTTAGGTTATGAAACAGTTTTTTGTTTACGTTCCGAAGACCTCCTATTGGTTCCCGCACAAACCGAGGAAAGTTGTAGGTATCCAATCAGCAAAGCCAAATCACGCGCCATTTCTAAGCGCGGTTTTTTCAAATTGACGCTCAGGCCTCAGATCGCGCGACACACCTCATTATCCAATAGGTAATACCTACGCCATTTATTGATTATCGTTTTGCGCTATACAAATAAAAACAAATATGCCTATTTTTATCCGTGCACTTTGGGGAAAGATATACCATTTATTTTAAGTTAGGATAAGGTTGATTTCATTTTTGGGAATTATTACAATATTCCTCTCAGTGCCGAATTTATGAATTTTTTACTTACTGATTCGAGATTGATACGGTCATCCTAAGAAGGGAGGAGGAGGGAAGTTTTGAGAAAACTCTACGGTAAAAAAAAATATCCAGAGGAAGACTTTTGAAAATTTTCAAAAATTTAGAGTCCCTCGTACAGCATCTTCATTATAATTCGTATTTTCTGTCCCGTCTTTTACGTGACATCTCTCTTTTTCTTTGGTCAGCGGTGATATTCTCTACAGTTTTACATACTGAAAGAAACTCCGGCCATGGAAACCGTAGGTACAGACTATATAAACACATCGTCTGCGCTCCGGGCTCAAAATCCGAAAATTCCGGGCGTGACACCCGGAGCAGTAAAAGCTACGGCTTAAGCACCAGTAACTTTCAGCCTCTAAACCCGGAACGGACGGTATGCCTATATACCCCCATAACTTTCTATCAGTGCATTTATATGGCCTTGTTTGATCAAAATTCAATAACTTATCTCTATGACGGCTCTAAAATAATAATCACCATACTTTCTACTCATGAAAGAAGATTGAGCCAAGAATTTCATTCAAGTGAAGCCATTCAGAACAAAAATATAAAAAGGAAGAGAAAACTGTCGATTCAAAGTTCAAGAATTCGTAATTCGCGAAAGAAAATACTTTCCAAATTTTGATTTTTCTGGTTTGAGTAACAAGTGATTGCATTTAGAATAGACCTTTAAAATAGCATCATGATGCATTAGGAAAGCTAATAGTAAAACGATTTAAAGCACTAACATTATTTAGTACCTATACTCGTAAAGCGTGACAAATAAATAGCAGGTATAATTTTAGCAAAATTAGTTACCGATTAAGAAACCAGCTTGCCGTTAAACAAAGCAACAAAATATTTATCTAGAAGAAGAAAAAAGAACGGAAAAGGAATACTCGTCTAAATTGGCATCTTAAGTACGAATGGTTTACTGTAAATTGTGGTTCAAAATTTGTAGATATTATTTGTATTCCCAAATTACAGAAACATTTATCAACTGCAATTTTCTAAGAAATCGCTGATGGAATTAAAAACTGACAGCCCTCTCATATCAAAACTTAAGGAGCGAGATGTATGTGTCTCCTTTAATTAGATGACCACTTGCACTTCCTGTTATGTTTGTGGCCTACACAATAGAATTGAAGGCGAACATCAATAGGTTCAGGCAATGTCAATTGGCTCCATCAAACATTGTGGAGAGAGATGCACGAGCCTTTTTCGGACAGGACACTATTTTCGCTCCTTGGTATGTTTGTAGCCTATTCGATGAAATTGAAGGCAAGCCTCAAGTTGACGATACCTTGCCAATAGATTAATGCATTATCTTGATCTATCAAAAAGAGAGTAAAATAAATATGGGGTTTTTTCTGATAGGTAACCATTCGCGCTTCCCGGTATTTTTGTTACCTATGTCAAAATTGAAGGCAAACTTTTTTTTTTTTTTCAAGTAGCCTATCGGCTAATCCCGTTCAGTTCTACTTGCCTATCTTACCTTTGATTAGATTAACTTCCTATCAACCTCCCTTAACAATCTACCATCTCCCCAATTCTCATTTTGATACACCCTCAATTTGAATAGCAAGTTCCTCTTGAATGCACCCAACCCCAGCTCTTCTAATTTATAACACTTAAATTTATTATACTCCCTCACTCCCTTGTAGAAAATCATTTTGTCCACCGAACCCTTTTCATGATATGCCCATACTTTATATAATTAAATAAATATAATATAATATATAAATTAAATAACTTTTAATATATAATTTCTGTGAGAAGGTTCAAAACATCGTTTGTCAAGCTTAGCATGTGGAGCGATATGAACGTGAGGTTTTAAACAGACATCTCACTCCCTTTATTTTCTTCCTCTTGTTAATTTATCATAAAGCTGGTTTTGCGGTTTTTAAATAGTTTACTAATCTTGCTCTGCGGTAGTATCATAAATAAAGTAGGATCTAAAGCTTCTCTTACGTAAGATGCATTGGCCAGAAATTCCTTCGGAAAAGAGATTTCACGGTGGAATTTCAAGAAAGAGCTCTCAAAAGTCATATTTTGCTTTTTAACACAAGCACATATCAATATTTTGAACTAGAGACAAAGAATGCTCTTCCAAATTCGAATGAAATTTTTTCAAGTGGATAGTCAAAGGGGAAAAAATGACGATAGCGATTGGATTTCTCAAATTAATCGCCCTCATCACCTCACAAACCGCCAAGAATCATGATCATGAATAACAAATAATCAGGTTGCTCTCTTAAAATCCATTAGAAGAAAGGAAAGGAGAGGAAAGTAAAGCACTCACCATTATTGGCAGGTATGTTACGCATCTCACTGTTATCCATATTGGCAGGGTACATATGGCGTCGTCGAACTATCGTAGATCTCGGAAATTAAAATTAGGTGTAATAAAAGACAATATTCCACAACTGTTTGTATTCTATCGGCTCAGTAATATTCTTCAAAGTAAAAACAAGCGTTCGATTTTTAAAAAAAAGTTCAAACGTGACGTGCCGGTAAGACAAACGCGGAGGAAAACTCTGTATAAAATCGATTAAGGGACACACTGCAGTGGAGAACACCTGTGGAAATTATAGCGAGATTACGTTTAACAGTCGACGAGTATTTAATTTTAGAGAGTAACCAACGACGTGACGTTAAACGCGACACTGACCAACACCTCCGAGGGCTTGAATCCGTAATTTTACCAATTAGGCACACCAAACTCACGATAATGTAAACGCTGTCGAATAGTCGGAAAAAAATTCGAGCTTTTCCTGCGGAAAATCGTACTGAAAAAAAAGTAATTTTTCACAATTTGGCAACGTCATATTGTTTACATGCCACTTGCGATCGTGGCGACTGATAGATAAGGCGGAAAGGTATTCTACAAGGTGGTGTATCTCGATGAGATCGGATAGTAATTAGAATTACTCTACCGTGCTTGGGAAAAAACGCATAACTTTATAATGGAAATCCTATGTGGATCCGAGGTTTTCACTTAGTGCGGGAGTGTTGTTTTAAAGTATTGCAGCGCTCTAATCAACCGCATATCCTGTTATTGATACCGGGTCAGGGTAGGCGTCCAAGGTCATTAACCAAGGCGTGGTAGGTTCTCGAAATTAGTCAATTTCTATTTTGAAAATCGAGAGGGATTTGATCTATGGAAGAAGTGTGCAGAGATTTGGCTGAAAGCGGCATGTAATTTTTATGACAGAGCGTTCTCCATATATTATCGATGAAACTTCAAAAACGCGAATCTCAGTTTCCGACAGAGCAAACTTCTAGTCATAGTTTGCTCTTTAAACGGAAAAGTACGTACTCAATGTTATTTCTTGAAAACTTCTCAGATTTTTTTCTTCTCTTTATGAAGAATATTTTGGAATTTCAAGCTAGGGCTGGTTTGTTTCCCTTTTAATAAAATAAAATTTAAAAACTATAAAAATAAATTCCGGAACACTGAAAACGAGATTTGAGTTTTGCTGTTTCACCGTCAATGAGAGTCGCAAGTCAGAGCTGGCATTTTGTCATATACCTAAGCAGGTACTTAATCAGTTCAATTTTTCTAGGGTACCCCCAAATTTCTCGGATTTTTTTCGAGTATTGGCGCGATAATTTTTTGGAAATCGCAATATCTACAAACTTAAAAAACATTTGAAATTTAGCCCATTGTCTAGACATTTGATAAAATAACTGATTTAACGATCAAGCTTGCGCCATAACACAAAAAGCCTGATTGAATATAAAAATATTTTTTAATGTGTTATTTTTTTTATTTTGAGTTCACTCTACACTTTCATACAGTTAAAACAAAGAGCAGAAGAACAAGGCAAACAAACAAAGAAAAACGAAAATAGAAAGAAACAGCGCCTAGTCTGGAACCTGGAACTTAGGTATAACTGTCATAATATTTATTGGGCTGATATTCATCTCTCGTAAGCGAAGCTTGGGAGAGCACCCCATTTGCCGATATGGGGTGCACAAACCGTTTGAAATTGTGTCGAAAAAATAGATTCTATTTAACTTAAAATATGTGCGACTGCAGTTTCATAGGTCAATAAGTACCGATTCAGAAAGAATAGAATGAGCGTCAGAAAATCGGCACAAAACATAAATTGGAAAAACCGTTCACGAGAGCACTGATACGATGGCAACCCTTCGGGTTTTAATTCTTAACTGGCATGATTGTGGCGGCTTCCGCTTTTGATCGGTAATGAAAAAGTAATGAAGTTGGAACGACAGGGTCGCTCCAGTTGTGGGGCATTTAATTTGAAGAGGAGCCCCAACGTGCCACCACTTTCAGCAGTGTTTGGACAAGCGGTCACGGTAGATGAGAGCAGGGTTACCGAGCTTCAACATTCAGCACATCAATCGATTCTTTCCGAAATAGATGACAGGACCCCGGAAATAAAAGCCCTAGCGCCACACAGTGCAGTGGATCGAGTCAATTAGAATGGTTGGACGTGAAATGTTCTACTAGAACCGCAAATTTTGATGTTTATTTCGTCACATTTTAAATTTTAAGAGGTGCCTCTGGGAGGAAGTTTCTCGAGGCAACCAATGGAATCTCGAAGTCTTGTATAAACGGAGTTATAAGCGTTTTGAATTTTCCAAATTTTGCCCGAACTCTCCTTTAGACTCGATCTATTGTGCGCAATGGCAGCAAAGTTGCTACAAAAATTGGGAATTCTTTTGTCAGAATCGTTGTTGATCTTGACCGATAATCAGCTTACTTTTTGAAAAACATGGTGGTAAAATAGTGCTGGGTCCACACTCAGAAGGAGAGTAACTAAGTAGGGGGTGCGATGGTTAAGGTGGTAAGTTGGTATAGAAGGTCGCGGGGTTAACAAGCTTAAAAAGTTCAACATTTTCAATTAGAGTTAAACATTTTGAGCTGTAATGATTTTCTCTGGCTGCTCAGGCAGATTTTCTTGGGAGGTTTTGTCAGAGGCGTGGTTTGCTTTGAGATTCATAGGTTGATCTGCCATTTTAACCTATGGAAAAGGATCGATAAACAGAGTGTTCGCAACCAGTGGCGTGGCGTGCTTTGCGATATATCGATCGATACGCCACTCAAACCTATGAAAAAAGATCGATTATTAGGGTGTTCGCAGCGAACACCTTAGTAATCGATTCTTTACCATAGCTTCAAATGGCGATAAATCGATAATCGATCATTTCGCAACGAACACCTCAGTAATTGATTCCTCGCCATAGTTTCAGATGGGAAAATATCGATAATCGATCATTCACGCTTTGCCACTGGTTTTTTTCTCGTTTTTATCTAAAGATTGCTGTGATCTCATAAAACTCTACTTATTAAGAGGAATGATACAATAAGAGTAAATATTGATTCAGTATGAATTAAGGCTGAGACACCCCTTCAGTGAAGTATCGACAATTGATGCAATTACCTCAAAAGTCACGTACATACTTGAAAGCGAGTGTTATGTAATCTCCCTATCTTCAATAGTAGGACAAAAGTAAGTTGAAGAGTTTAAATATTTACGCTGTAGGATGAAAAATTTTCAATTTTTTTTTTTCAGTATGGTTATCGTGATAGGAAGCAAAAATTGTTTTGGTAATTATGATATTATTTACTGAGGTAATTTAACTTATTATTTTTCACCAATAGGACAGCTCCTGTTCTTAGGAAATTGGTTTCGAATCGAGTAAAACTGCCCTGGTTTTACTTGCATTATAATACCTTCCCTCAAATAGCAAACCTCTAGGTCGATGGCCACAGTGCGAAACCACACATCTCCGTTTGCATCGTTGCAGACTCCCTGTCATACTTTATTTTATCTTTGGAAAAACTAGTAATGTAATCTCTTGAAAACTTACTTGATTTTTTTTTCTTTGTCAGCAGAATACATTCTGTATTTTCAAGCCACAAAGTTGGGATGTTTTTTGTTCGAAAAAATAAAATAGGAGTGGAAATTTGGAAACACCGCAATGGAAATGCGTGGTCTTGCACTTCGGTCATCGATATTTGTAACGCTAAATGGAACGCTGGGACACCACACAACGTGATACAAGTATTTCAATTTCTGTGTAGATCAAATTGCATAACCACTGAATTGAAAGATAACTGAACGATCAAACAGCAAAATCATAATTCTCATTCATATGAATTTATTCAAAAAGTAATTTTTTATTGTTCACTCCATAGGATTGTACAATTTTTAAAGGGACATGTTTAAATTATCATCCATGGTGCACATTTACAGTTTTTCTGGGTTCCTTTGTGAGGCATATCTTGTCTAAAAAATGCTCACATTTTTACCAGGCTCATACCTATCATTTCCATTACTTTACTTTGCGTGACGCTTTCGGGGTCAGAAAAGGGTTCAGTGTGCTCTACGCTGTGCTTTTGTACCTCGGTGGTACCTAAGTACAACCAAGTACAAGTACGTACCTAAGCACCATTGCTGCCTAGGACTCGGGCGTCATTATTTTATGATCGGCCCCAAAACCACGGAGCGAACTGCACTAGACCGTGAAACAATCGCCTAGATGCGAAGTCCGGGGGCTTTTGCGATTCTTTTTTTGGTCGCGAATCATGAGAACTCTTTAATGAGTGAAGGTGTCGGTCCCATGCGTTGTGAACCGGCCCGACAAGACACGACGCGACTGCGCACACTGGAGCGAATCACTGAGAGAGGTTGAACATGATGTGGAAATAATTGAAAGCTCGTATCATCGTCACTTTACAAAACGTAGAAATTTAAAAAGATTTCACTAGATTGGCCGTAAAATTTCTCTCTAGAAGCACTCCTTGAGATATGAATTAGCGGCTCTGGTGCTTGCACTAGAGCTGCTATTCCGGACGGTCCCAGCTGGGGAGTATCAATGGACCATGTTACATTGGAGAGACCGCGCGTTGGTTGATGGGAATCGGCGCCATTTTCGACTATGTACCTTGTCATGACTTTATTTTATTGCATATTGTTTTATTGTTAGCCAATGCTATGTTGTGTAGTTTATTTTTGGAATCATGGTGATACAGTCAATAATTCAAAACTTGTCTGTGCTTTAATCTCGTGATGGAAAAAATGTACTTCACGTTCAAAATTTGAAATTTTGAATTTTAAAGTTTTCGCGGTTTTTTGGAAGAATGCAGTGGTTGGAGCTTCCTAGGCATATTACTCGATATCAGCTGATAGCAAACAAAAGTTACCAAGGAAACCGTAAACGTTTAACAACTATCGTGGCCATCGGGGCGATTATTGAAATGACATCGACTCTATGTCGCCGCTTACGACAGGACATAGCCCTATCTTATCCGTGTAATATATCGCAATTCGATATTGTTTTGATTTTTAAATGGAGCAATTGAAAACCATTACCTACAGTTTCAGATATAAAAATGCAGATTTTTTGCAGCCTCGCTAAACGACTTATCAACCATGCATTCCAAAGTTTCTTATCACAGGGCTGTGAAAATATACAATCTAATAAATACAAAATAACCAAATATCTAAAAAGACAAAATTTCAGTTAGAGTCAGTTTCAGTCTTATTGTTGCACAAACTAGTTATTTGACGAAAAAAGAAGATGATCACTAGAGCCTTCAAAATTAAAAGTATACAACAAGTGATAGTGCCATGCATTCTGCATATCAAGGGCCAATACACATTTATACACCGGCTTTGTAAATCTGCTAAGTTACAAAACATGAATCGACAGTTGTCGGATTGTACATCAATGACAAAATGTGTCTAGGCCCTCATTCTTGACTACAATTACCGTCGCCAGAGCCGCTTTCCGACGCGAATGCGTTGGAGCTTACTTACTGCTTGTTTTTTTTTTCATTTGGTCTCGTCATTTTTTAGGGGGAGTTTTTTGGATTGGGCCGGGGTGGCTACCGCCACCTAGAATTGGAACTAAAAGAAAAACATGAAAATGTGGAGTTTTGGTAAAAAATGTTCATGCCCGACTTCTTCTAAAGTCTCGATCCACTGTGCGACGCGGCGGCCCACTTTATTTTCACTAGGTCGTGAGACTGTTGCTCTTATCACAGTACTGCAAGTACCGTAAGCACTGAATTATTTGGGTGCGGGTTTGTTGACGTATTAAAAACAGACCTTGAAAAATTGACGAATTAGTCATGAGAATGTGATGATGACACATTTGGAGGGCCGCTGCTGTAGACAAAACGTGTCCTGCAGTATATTGATACAATATTCCCTAGCACCTCTGTCTCATGCGTAATGTTGCCTCAACGTTGCTTACAACATCCTCTATCAATATTGTCATGACATTAGGGATCTAATTAGTCAAAGCAAGGTTGGAGCCCTTTGGATTCCTTCATTGAAGGGTGAGTGATACAGGGTTATTCAAAAGTTACGCACCACTGGCCATAACTTTAGTTCTGATTATGATATCGATTTGCGGTTTGTGGCGTCCTTCCTCATATCGAGGGGGAAACTTTTTGAGGTACTTTTCAGTTCTTCACCCCCCCAGGGGGAGGGGGGGCGGGGGGCAACTCAAAAATTTCAAATGGCAACCCCCATCATGTGATACATCGTTAGAAAGAGCATGAAAAAAGAAAATTTATGGCGCAAACCGGAAGTCGATCTGACCCCCCTGTCAAAAGTTAGGGGGGTCCAAAGGTTATTTAGGGGGTCCGTACCTTCATTTTTTAGAGTAGCTTCGGCGGCTCTTGGACATACCGTTTCTCTTTTCAAAGAGTCCTCGAATACCCCAAGTCTGATACCGAAGTCTTCATATTGCCCCCGGGCCACCACAGCCCCCCCGTAGGGGGGGATGGGCCTGTTACAATGAAACATTGAATTAAAATGCGAAAAGTCACAGAAGAGCTTCTAACTTAGTATCAAATCCGAGTGGAACTTCTTGCCAATGCTAACGCAAACGCAGCCTGCGACTTTAAAGTGAGTTTTCAAAACTCTTAGCCCCCTGCCCCCCCCTCATATTTGGTTGCAGAGCGGGTAAAAACCGGGAAATTCACTACAAATAATGCCCGAAACTAATGTCCAACTTGAGGAGAACCCTTGAAACGTTGCGATCAGTCGGAGAATTGAAATAAAAGGACTGCCACCCCCTTAAAGTGCGGAAACATCCAAAACACCCCCGCTGCCCCCCTCATTTTTCGTTGCGGAGCGGGTAAATACCGGGAAAATCTCCAGAAATGATGCCCGAAACCACTGTAGAACTTGACGAGAACCCTTGAAACGTTGCGCTCAGTCTGAGAACTGCAACACAGGAACTGCCGCCCAATTTAAGGACGGAAACATCCATAAAACCCCCGCTGCCCCCCTCTTTTTTCGTTGCAGAGCTGGTAAGAACCGGGGCATCATTTCTGGCGATTTTCCCGGTATTTACCCGCTCCGCAACGAAAAATGAGGGGGGCAGCGGGGGTGTTTTGGATGTTTCCGCACTTTAAGGGGGTGGCAGTCCTTTTATTTCAATTCTCCGACTGATCGCAACGTTTCAAGGGTCCTCCTCAAGTTGGACATTAGTTTCGGGCATTATTTGTAGTGAATTTCCCGGTTTTTACCCGCTCTGCAACCAAATATGAGGGGGGGGCAGGGGGCTAAGAGTTTTGAAAACTCACTTTAAAGTCGCAGGCTGCGTTTGCGTTAGCATTGGCAAGAAGTTCCACTCGGATTTGATACTAAGTTAGAAGCTCTTCTGTGACTTTTCGCATTTTAATTCAATGTTTCATTGTAACAGGCCCATCCCCCCCTACGGGGGGGCTGTGGTGGCCCGGGGGCAATATGAAGACTTCGGTATCAGACTTGGGGTATTCGAGGACTCTTTGAAAAGAGAAACGGTATGTCCAAGAGCCGCCGAAGCTACTCTAAAAAATGAAGGTACGGACCCCCTAAATAACCTTTGGACCCCCCTAACTTTTGACAGGGGGGTCAGATCGACTTCCGGTTTGCGCCATAAATTTTCTTTTTTCATGCTCTTTCTAACGATGTATCACATGATGGGGGTTGCCATTTGAAATTTTTGAGTTGCCCCCCGCCCCCCCTCCCCCTGGGGGGGTGAAGAACTGAAAAGTACCTCAAAAAGTTTCCCCCTCGATATGAGGAAGGACGCCACAAACCGCAAATCGATATCATAATCAGAACTAAAGTTATGGCCAGTGGTGCGTAACTTTTGAATAACCCTGTATCCATAAGAAACTAACACTATTTTAAATGAGGATATCGATGTTCAAAGTGCAAAACCGCATATCTCTGCTTGCGCCGTTGCAAACTTCCTGTTATACTTTATTTATTTATTTATCTATTTATTTATTTATTTATTTATTTATTTATTTATTTATTTATTTTTTTGGAAAACTAGTCGACGTAATTATTTGAAAATCTCCTTGATTTTTCTTCCCAGTTAGCAGAATATTCTGGGAAAATATCAAGTTATCAAGTTGGCTCGTTCCACTTCGAAAAAGTAAAGCAGGAGCGAAAGTTTTGAAACGTAGCAATGGAGATACGTAACTTCGCACTTTGGCCATCGATATACGATTCCTCTGCGGGCCGATTATTGAAATTGATAGACAAAGAAGACACAAGAGATATGAAGGGATCCTATCGGTAGAGGCGGGTGGTTTCAATGGTCAAAGGAGGAAGGAAATAGACTAACTAACGACAACCCTTGAGAGACCCGTTAGTTAGTCCATCAATTTCTCTCTTAGTCCATAGGAACCACCCATTTAATCCAATATGACAGCTCCATACTCACTATGACCTCTTTGTCTATCGCTTTAGCTACCAATTTCAATAATCAGCCTGCTGCCCGCTGTTGATTTTAGCAAACTTTCAGAGTTCATGAGTCAGCCTTATTTACGTGTCAAGCATTGCAGAGTTACGCAATGTATAGACCGAACGCGGTAAGGCTCACATCGACACCACCTTGCAAGAAATCAGTAAATTAAGAGAACAACACGCTTACGGAGCGTAAAAATCGCTTTCAACGCTCGTCAGCCCGAGAGAACGCGATAATTCACGTTAGCGCGTACTTAAGTGAACGCGTTACTTCCATTGCATACGGACGACCCGACCCGGCATTCGCGCTGTCGTCGGTGTTAACGCTGCGGCGGCGACCAGCGGACTCCCGCACGGAAAGACAGAATTTTTTAGCGTCGAGAAACGGAGTGACGTCGAGGAGGACGGGAAATCGCGAGCTGGGGGCCTGATTCACTTGACCTTCAACGATGGCATCATCGCCGCACAGTGGACCGAGACAATGGAAAAGGGCGGATAAACTTCGGAAACTTTAAAAGCTTATAACTCCGATTTTACGAAACTTTAAGGTTCTGAACAGTGGCGTGGCGTGCTTCGCGATACATCGATTGTTATGCCACTTAAACCTATGGAAAAGGATCGATAGACAGGGTGTTCGCAGCGAACTCCTTAATAACTGATTCTTTACCATAGGTTTAAATGGCATAACAATCGATTCACGCCACGACACTGGTTCTGAAAGTGGTTCCATTGATTTCCTCGTGAAATTTTCTTTTATGAGCACCCGTTGAGATTTAAAGTGGACCGAGTTTAACAGAAAGGAACCAAGCCACATCAGCTATTGCCAAATTTGACGAGGCAATTTAATTTTTTACAAAAGAAGGTTTGTGCAGATTCTTTTAAAAATTTCAGGGAATTTGCTTCGTGCTATTCAAAAAGTTCACTGAAATTTACAAAAAAATCCGCACAGCCGTTTTCATCGAAAAAATTAAATTGCCCAGTTAAAGGCAATAGCTGATGTGGCTTGGTTCCTTTCTGCTTAACGCAGTACAAATGTGACGAAATAAACATAAAAATTTTCAGTTTTAGTAAAAAATGTAATGTCGGACCTCTCTGATTGACTTGATCGACTGTGCGGCGGCTGACTGGAGGGGGGTTTTCCGCTCCCGGGAAAGCGGCATGGCTTGCGGTAATATCCGAGTGTAGTTTGAAGAGGCTACCAGAGCGACAACAAGGCGTGTTGCCTGATGACCTGGTGACTCAACAGTCGGGTTGATACTGAGTGCAATCCGCAGTCATTCATAATCGATGCAACTTGTGTTGCTAACATTCCGATAATCGATTGCACTTATTCTCTTGATTGCGTGCGCCGTGAAAAGAACTTTCTGAGATGGGGCATCTGAAACTATATTGTCAACTTCCGGCCAAAGAATCGCAAGCGACATGCGACGTTTGAAAATTTCCGCCGTGATTTTATTTTTTTACAGAAAAATTGTTCGACGAAGCTGTCCAAAAATTTCACTGAATTTTCTTTGTGCTGCCGAAAAAATTCAGTAACATTTTCAAACATATTCAATCAACAATTTCTCTGTTAAAAAAAAAAAAAAAAAAAAAAAAAAAAAAAAAAAAAAAAAAAATGGCGGCGAAAAGTTTGAATCTTTGTATGGCGCTTGTGATACTTTGGCCGGAAGGTGACGATATCTCCATCTGTGCGCGCAGGCACGTAATTTCAAGCGCGCAGGACGGAGAGCAGCACCGGGTTGTAAGGCCGGCGATGGAAGCTCATCCGAGCGCTTGAGTGGACTGGATCAGGCGGTGGGCGCCTGATAGGCAGGCAATCCGCGACAGTGGGCGCGGCGTCTTCAGTTTGTGCGCTTGAAGCGCGGTGAAGACCCCCAAGGGATACCCCCAGGGCTTGCCTAAGCGAATCGCTCGGACGGATATCGCGATGAGGCGATTGCGGGTTGCTCCGTGCAGCGCTGTAAGCGGCCAGGCACGGGAGCCACTGTGGAGTCAACGGCGTTGGGAGCTGGACTGAGAAGTCAACAGCGTTGGGAGCCGGACTGAGAAGTCGACAGCGTAAGAAGCTGGACTGGGAAGTCGACGGCGTTAGGAGCCGGACTGAGAAGTCGACAGCGTAGGAAGCTGGACTGGGAAGTCGACGGCGTTAGAAGCCGGACTGAAAGTCGACGGCGTTAGAAGCCGGACTGAAAAGTCGACAGCGTAGGAGGCTGGACTGTGAAGTCGACGGCGTTAGAAGCCGGACTGAGAGTCGACAGCGTAAAAAGCTGGACTGGGAAGTCGACAGCGTTGGGCGCTGGACTAGATGCTTCTTCTCGGAGACCTGAAAGAGAAGTGGTGAAAATTCACTTACCAAGGTGCTCAAGCTTGGTTGAGGAGTGAATGGTGGATCACACTTTGCATGGGCCGCGCCGCTGGGATGCCGTCAAAATCAGACGACGGGAGAGAGCGGCGGAACGTCTAAAGCTGGGTACGTCAACGCGATCTAGCGGACAGCGGCGTCGCGACGCCGCAAGGTAGGGCGCGCGGGTTGCGGGGGAGCGCGGCCGCGAGAAGATGAGCGCGGCGGCGAGGAGGGGGGAGCGCGGGTCGCGGGGAAGGAGCGACCGCGGCGCGGAGTCGGCCGACGGCGAGGCCGGTGCTGGCCGAGCCATGTTCACGGCGTGAACATGTACCGCCCCCCATGAGGCCCGTTAAGGGCTCATCATACAAGGAAAAATAAAGAAAAAATTAAAATTCGCTGAGAACAATGATATTTACAAAGAAATTGAAAAAATTGACTAAGATTTAAGAAGGCTGAGAAATCGCTTCCAAAATTTAGTTTTAGAGGGTCCCAGTTTTTGGGGTTTGTCCCGGTCAGTTTCTATGCGTTCATCAGGTACTGTTTCCTTTGATTTAGAAGCAACTGGCGGTTTAAGACATGATTTCTGTGACGTTTTTGTGTCTTCAGTAGATCCTTGTGTCAGTCCTTGCTCACATGAAGAGTTTTTGTTACTCAGCTGACGAGTATTTTTAGGCCGGACTGCGGTTGTCTCGCCTGCGGTATGGAGATTAGATCGTTCCTGGCACCGTGAGTCAAAGTTGGGAGATGCTAGTTGGGGACAAGCATCTCTCGGGAGGGGCCCTTTCAATGGGCGGCGTCTGGCGGGTGGGGTGAAGCGTGGTTTCGCGGGTTTTTTTGCATTCTCTCGGAGAGAATTATCGTCAGAGAGCTTGTCTGAAGTGTGGACAGAGTTAAGCTTTCTGGTAGCTCTCCAAGAGACGCACTCTGTGGGCTTCTTCGGGAGTAGCGAGAATTTTGGGGATTCTGCTTTTCTCCAATCGAAGGACTTGCGGGATCCAGGCTGGATCACCGGAACCCGGGGAGGTGTTGCGTTAAACAAACATGTAATCAGTGAGGTTTGAGTTCTTTCGCATGTCGGGGCTGGGCCCATCAGGACAGCTCCGAGGGGTGTCACAAACACCGTGGGAAGCGAGGGTCCTAGCGGGTGCGGTGGACCGACGATGAGGGCAGAGAATAATTCTGCGCCGATCAGCACGTCTATAGGGCCTGGCTGATCGAAGGTAGGGTCGGCAAGGTTCCATTCCTTAACTAGATCCTTGACCGAGGCGGCGATGGCCGTGGAAGGAGTGGAGTTTGTGATTGTCTGGACCACAGTGACCGGGTGGTTCTTGGCCACAGGCTTGTGGCGCACAGATGCCAGCGTGACGTGGAAACGGCCAAAGGTTTCGACACGATTCTCGGCTAAGCCACTCATTGCGTTCATGGGAGACTGGACATTCAAACCGAGCTTGTCAGCGCACTCGCGGGTGATCAGAGTGCCTTGTGAGGCTGAATCCAAAATCCCGCGGACCAAAATCGATCCTTTGCGAGTTTTTATGCGCAGTCTGGCGGTGGCCAAGAGAATGGTAGAAGAAGTTTTGCTGGTGCTCAGCAGGACCTTCTCCTGGGAGGAACCTGAGGACGCCGGGCTGTCAGAAGTAGCATCCGGGTCGTCAGAGTTGTTTGCCGGAGACTCTTCGTGGAGAAGAGTGTGGTGCCTTTTGGAACAAAGCATGCAACGGCGAGGTGAGACACACGACTCGACAAAATGAGTGCTCAGACAGTTAAAACACCTACTTGCACCCTTTATGAATTCTCGACGCTGAGAAATGGGTTTGGCGCGAAAGGCGGAACAGTCAAAGAGTCGGTGTCTTTCTGGGCAACAAGGGCATTGCGGTTGGCGTGCGCGGTCGGTCTGAGGCTTGCTGTGATCGTCTCTGTCCTCTTGCTCGTGCTCAGAGGAGGAGTCAGAGCTATCAGACGACCCATCGCATGATACCAAAACTTTGGTGCCGTTAGGTGAGCGAGACTTGGCTTTGGAGCCTTTGGCTCTATTTTTGCGGGGTGCGGGATGGGCATTAGTCTCATGGCATGAAACTAGAGCCTTAGCCTCTCTGCGATTGGGAGGGCTATCTTCGGTGCTGCGACGTTCCTTCTCCAGGAAGCTAAGAAGTTCGTCGAGCTTGGGGTAAGAGGGATCAGCTCCTCGGCAGTCCTCTAGCCTTTGCTTCAGGCGAGTGGACAATTTTCGCACTATTAGGGCGCTCAGCAGACCACTGTAAGAGTCTGGAGGGTGACCGAGGGCTTGGAGCGCTTGGGAATGCTCCCTGATCTTGGTGATCAGCGCGGGTATTTGCTCGAAGCGTTGGGCATCAGGAAGGTCTAGGAGGCCATTATAGTGATGGAACACGTGGCGACGCTCAGAATGGTAGCGTTCACAGAGCAACGTCCAAGCGACGTCGTAATTGGCATCTGTGATGTCTAGCCCGGAGATGAGTGCAAGAGGGTCACCTTTTAGGCTGCCGAGCAAATATTGAAACTTCTGGACTGCCAGGAGTGAGGGGCTGGTGTGAACCGATGCCTTGTAAAGGTTATACCAGGTTCGCCATGCGCCCAAATCTCCGCTGAATTTCGGGAGCTCTAACTTTGGCAGTCGGATGGAGGACACGGAGAAAGAGGTGTTGTTTAGCGCGGAAACGCTTGCCAGGGCGGGCTGCGTCTTCCGCAGGAATGAGCGCTGGGCTTCATTAAAGAGGCGGTTAAATTCGGCCTGCAGAATTTCCACCTCAATCTCAGACCCGGGTGGCAGAGAGGTATTCAACAGGATTACTTGGTCCTGGAACTCCTCGAAGCGTTCTCTTAGCACGATCAAACGATTGAAGGACGGCCGGAAGATTTCTATTTCTTCCGCTGGGATCTCTCGGGTGAGGTCAGCGTGGATGGCTCTCAATTCTGACAGCACCATCGACCTTTTAGCCTTCAGCGAGAGCGAGGATATGCGCGTCGCAATATCCACCTCGGTGTCGTTTGCATTGGAGTTTTCTCCGCCGTCTGCCATACTGGAAAGTTGAAAGCGAGTGGCGTGTCCAGAGGACTGATGTCTGCCGTCTTTCAAGGAAGTGTGCTTGCCTCAAAAGATCCGGCTCGGAGGACCATATATGTGCGCGCAGGCACGTAATTTCAAGCGCGCAGGACGGAGAGCAGCACCGGGTTGTAAGGCCGGCGATGGAAGCTCATCCGAGCGCTTGAGTGGACTGGATCAGGCGGTGGGCGCCTGATAGGCAGGCAATCCGCGACAGTGGGCGCGGCGTCTTCAGTTTGTGCGCTTGAAGCGCGGTGAAGACCCCCAAGGGATACCCCCAGGGCTTGCCTAAGCGAATCGCTCGGACGGATATCGCGATGAGGCGATTGCGGGTTGCTCCGTGCAGCGCTGTAAGCGGCCAGGCACGGGAGCCACTGTGGAGTCAACGGCGTTGGGAGCTGGACTGAGAAGTCAACAGCGTTGGGAGCCGGACTGAGAAGTCGACAGCGTAAGAAGCTGGACTGGGAAGTCGACGGCGTTAGGAGCCGGACTGAGAAGTCGACAGCGTAGGAAGCTGGACTGGGAAGTCGACGGCGTTAGAAGCCGGACTGAAAGTCGACGGCGTTAGAAGCCGGACTGAAAAGTCGACAGCGTAGGAGGCTGGACTGTGAAGTCGACGGCGTTAGAAGCCGGACTGAGAGTCGACAGCGTAAAAAGCTGGACTGGGAAGTCGACAGCGTTGGGCGCTGGACTAGATGCTTCTTCTCGGAGACCTGAAAGAGAAGTGGTGAAAATTCACTTACCAAGGTGCTCAAGCTTGGTTGAGGAGTGAATGGTGGATCACACTTTGCATGGGCCGCGCCGCTGGGATGCCGTCAAAATCAGACGACGGGAGAGAGCGGCGGAACGTCTAAAGCTGGGTACGTCAACGCGATCTAGCGGACAGCGGCGTCGCGACGCCGCAAGGTAGGGCGCGCGGGTTGCGGGGGAGCGCGGCCGCGAGAAGATGAGCGCGGCGGCGAGGAGGGGGGAGCGCGGGTCGCGGGGAAGGAGCGACCGCGGCGCGGAGTCGGCCGACGGCGAGGCCGGTGCTGGCCGAGCCATGTTCACGGCGTGAACATGTACCGCCCCCCATGAGGCCCGTTAAGGGCTCATCATACAAGGAAAAATAAAGAAAAAATTAAAATTCGCTGAGAACAATGATATTTACAAAGAAATTGAAAAAATTGACTAAGATTTAAGAAGGCTGAGAAATCGCTTCCAAAATTTAGTTTTAGAGGGTCCCAGTTTTTGGGGTTTGTCCCGGTCAGTTTCTATGCGTTCATCAGGTACTGTTTCCTTTGATTTAGAAGCAACTGGCGGTTTAAGACATGATTTCTGTGACGTTTTTGTGTCTTCAGTAGATCCTTGTGTCAGTCCTTGCTCACATGAAGAGTTTTTGTTACTCAGCTGACGAGTATTTTTAGGCCGGACTGCGGTTGTCTCGCCTGCGGTATGGAGATTAGATCGTTCCTGGCACCGTGAGTCAAAGTTGGGAGATGCTAGTTGGGGACAAGCATCTTTCGGGAGGGGCCCTTTCAATGGGCGGCGTCTGGCGGGTGGGGTGAAGCGTGGTTTCGCGGGTTTTTTTGCATTCTCTCGGAGAGAATTATCGTCAGAGAGCTTGTCTGAAGTGTGGACAGAGTTAAGCTTTCTGGTAGCTCTCCAAGAGACGCACTCTGTGGGCTTCTTCGGGAGTAGCGAGAATTTTGGGGATTCTGCTTTTCTCCAATCGAAGGACTTGCGGGATCCAGGCTGGATCACCGGAACCCGGGGAGGTGTTGCGTTAAACAAACATGTAATCAGTGAGGTTTGAGTTCTTTCGCATGTCGGGGCTGGGCCCATCAGGACAGCTCCGAGGGGTGTCACAAACACCGTGGGAAGCGAGGGTCCTAGCGGGTGCGGTGGACCGACGATGAGGGCAGAGAATAATTCTGCGCCGATCAGCACGTCTATAGGGCCTGGCTGATCGAAGGTAGGGTCGGCAAGGTTCCATTCCTTAACTAGATCCTTGACCGAGGCGGCGATGGCCGTGGAAGGAGTGGAGTTTGTGATTGTCTGGACCACAGTGACCGGGTGGTTCTTGGCCACAGGCTTGTGGCGCACAGATGCCAGCGTGACGTGGAAACGGCCAAAGGTTTCGACACGATTCTCGGCTAAGCCACTCATTGCGTTCATGGGAGACTGGACATTCAAACCGAGCTTGTCAGCGCACTCGCGGGTGATCAGAGTGCCTTGTGAGGCTGAATCCAAAATCCCGCGGACCAAAATCGATCCTTTGCGAGTTTTTATGCGCAGTCTGGCGGTGGCCAAGAGAATGGTAGAAGAAGTTTTGCTGGTGCTCAGCAGGACCTTCTCCTGGGAGGAACCTGAGGACGCCGGGCTGTCAGAAGTAGCATCCGGGTCGTCAGAGTTGTTTGCCGGAGACTCTTCGTGGAGAAGAGTGTGGTGCCTTTTGGAACAAAGCATGCAACGGCGAGGTGAGACACACGACTCGACAAAATGAGTGCTCAGACAGTTAAAACACCTACTTGCACCCTTTATGAATTCTCGACGCTGAGAAATGGGTTTGGCGCGAAAGGCGGAACAGTCAAAGAGTCGGTGTCTTTCTGGGCAACAAGGGCATTGCGGTTGGCGTGCGCGGTCGGTCTGAGGCTTGCTGTGATCGTCTCTGTCCTCTTGCTCGTGCTCAGAGGAGGAGTCAGAGCTATCAGACGACCCATCGCATGATACCAAAACTTTGGTGCCGTTAGGTGAGCGAGACTTGGCTTTGGAGCCTTTGGCTCTATTTTTGCGGGGTGCGGGATGGGCATTAGTCTCATGGCATGAAACTAGAGCCTTAGCCTCTCTGCGATTGGGAGGGCTATCTTCGGTGCTGCGACGTTCCTTCTCCAGGAAGCTAAGAAGTTCGTCGAGCTTGGGGTAAGAGGGATCAGCTCCTCGGCAGTCCTCTAGCCTTTGCTTCAGGCGAGTGGACAATTTTCGCACTATTAGGGCGCTCAGCAGACCACTGTAAGAGTCTGGAGGGTGACCGAGGGCTTGGAGCGCTTGGGAATGCTCCCTGATCTTGGTGATCAGCGCGGGTATTTGCTCGAAGCGTTGGGCATCAGGAAGGTCTAGGAGGCCATTATAGTGATGGAACACGTGGCGACGCTCAGAATGGTAGCGTTCACAGAGCAACGTCCAAGCGACGTCGTAATTGGCATCTGTGATGTCTAGCCCGGAGATGAGTGCAAGAGGGTCACCTTTTAGGCTGCCGAGCAAATATTGAAACTTCTGGACTGCCAGGAGTGAGGGGCTGGTGTGAACCGATGCCTTGTAAAGGTTATACCAGGTTCGCCATGCGCCCAAATCTCCGCTGAATTTCGGGAGCTCTAACTTTGGCAGTCGGATGGAGGACACGGAGAAAGAGGTGTTGTTTAGCGCGGAAACGCTTGCCAGGGCGGGCTGCGTCTTCCGCAGGAATGAGCGCTGGGCTTCATTAAAGAGGCGGTTAAATTCGGCCTGCAGAATTTCCACCTCAATCTCAGACCCGGGTGGCAGAGAGGTATTCAACAGGATTACTTGGTCCTGGAACTCCTCGAAGCGTTCTCTTAGCACGATCAAACGATTGAAGGACGGCCGGAAGATTTCTATTTCTTCCGCTGGGATCTCTCGGGTGAGGTCAGCGTGGATGGCTCTCAATTCTGACAGCACCATCGACCTTTTAGCCTTCAGCGAGAGCGAGGATATGCGCGTCGCAATATCCACCTCGGTGTCGTTTGCATTGGAGTTTTCTCCGCCGTCTGCCATACTGGAAAGTTGAAAGCGAGTGGCGTGTCCAGAGGACTGATGTCTGCCGTCTTTCAAGGAAGTGTGCTTGCCTCAAAAGATCCGGCTCGGAGGACCATATATGTGCGCGCAGGCACGTAATTTCAAGCGCGCAGGACGGAGAGCAGCACCGGGTTGTAAGGCCGGCGATGGAAGCTCATCCGAGCGCTTGAGTGGACTGGATCAGGCGGTGGGCGCCTGATAGGCAGGCAATCCGCGACAGTGGGCGCGGCGTCTTCAGTTTGTGCGCTTGAAGCGCGGTGAAGACCCCCAAGGGATACCCCCAGGGCTTGCCTAAGCGAATCGCTCGGACGGATATCGCGATGAGGCGATTGCGGGTTGCTCCGTGCAGCGCTGTAAGCGGCCAGGCACGGGAGCCACTGTGGAGTCAACGGCGTTGGGAGCTGGACTGAGAAGTCAACAGCGTTGGGAGCCGGACTGAGAAGTCGACAGCGTAAGAAGCTGGACTGGGAAGTCGACGGCGTTAGGAGCCGGACTGAGAAGTCGACAGCGTAGGAAGCTGGACTGGGAAGTCGACGGCGTTAGAAGCCGGACTGAAAGTCGACGGCGTTAGAAGCCGGACTGAAAAGTCGACAGCGTAGGAGGCTGGACTGTGAAGTCGACGGCGTTAGAAGCCGGACTGAGAGTCGACAGCGTAAAAAGCTGGACTGGGAAGTCGACAGCGTTGGGCGCTGGACTAGATGCTTCTTCTCGGAGACCTGAAAGAGAAGTGGTGAAAATTCACTTACCAAGGTGCTCAAGCTTGGTTGAGGAGTGAATGGTGGATCACACTTTGCATGGGCCGCGCCGCTGGGATGCCGTCAAAATCAGACGACGGGAGAGAGCGGCGGAACGTCTAAAGCTGGGTACGTCAACGCGATCTAGCGGACAGCGGCGTCGCGACGCCGCAAGGTAGGGCGCGCGGGTTGCGGGGGAGCGCGGCCGCGAGAAGATGAGCGCGGCGGCGAGGAGGGGGGAGCGCGGGTCGCGGGGAAGGAGCGACCGCGGCGCGGAGTCGGCCGACGGCGAGGCCGGTGCTGGCCGAGCCATGTTCACGGCGTGAACACCATCATAGGATAAAATTTCTAAACTAAACAAGGGTATCAAGGAAATGTAATAGAGGGTATAATTTGCGACACAAAATGTTTACTAGGCAGTGTAAATCTTTGTCCGAACCTAGGGCTAGAAAAAACAGCACTTGTCCTTTGAAATCGGGCCCAATTTTTAAATTTGTCTCTCAAATCTGAGCGACACCTCACCAGCAGCTTAGAACGGAGCATTGCGAGTTCAAGCCTAGCGCCATCGCGCCTTCAATTTTGCAGATACAACACGGACATCCATTATTTACGAATAGTTGTATCTCTGCGCCGTCATCAAGGCGCCTGCTTTTGCTTTACTCTATCTCCATACTGTGTTTGTTTCAGTTTGTCTTATTTGTATTTGTAGCGGTGATTTAAGGGCTGTATGAGCAACACAGCCGTAATAATCGAGCCTCGTTTCTTAACTTTTCTCACGACATCTCATTGGCAGCATTAAGCGGAGCTACGGAACATCGCGAATTCACAGCTCGCGCCATCGCGCCTTCAATTTTGCAGATGCAGCACAGGCATCCATCAAGCACGAATAGTTGTATCTCTGCGCCGTCTTTCCATTTGCTCTATTTCCACATTGTGTTAGTTTCGTTTATCTCATTTGTAGTGGTGCTTTAAAGGCTACGTGAGCAACACAGCCGCAAATAGGATGTGCCCTAATCAATTATTATCATTTTGAAAAGAAAAAAATGTTAGAGGTCTCTCAAACGATCAAAAGGGCGCACCTGTAAAACTTGACTATACTACCTCTTCTAAGAGAGTGACACGTGGCGTTTGAGAATGTTCCAGAAGTTATTCAAAATGCTGATGGAGTCTGAAAAAGCATCTTATTCTTGTTATCCTCAAGAATTATTGCCCTTCTACTGACATTAAAGAGGAATGTAGACAGTTTTTTAAGCGCTCAGCCGATAGGCAGCGCTTTTTGATTTCGACTTGCCTCTGAGTACTAGTATACTAGTGCTAATGCGTTTAAATGTCGCACCAGCTCATCGATGTGTAGGCTTTTTTTTGGGGGGGGGGGGGGTCCATTTTTAAAATAAATAAAGCTGTGAAAACTGTATTTTATGCTTTTAACGTAATGCGCAGGTAGTTTCGATCGCTTGTCTATGAGAAAGTTTCTTAGCGGTTGAGTAATTCTTATCGAAATTGATCGTTGAACTCAAATGAAGCCTAAAAAAACCGCGCCTGATGAGCTCAACGGTGAGCTCATTTTCGGGAAACAAAAATACGCGTTTACGGTTTCTTTGGTAACCTTTGTTTGCTATCAGCTGATGTTTTATTTCCATTTCCCAGCCAAGTCGACGGAGTTTATAGTCCTTTCTTCATTAAATACATTTACTAACACCTGAGCGCTTTTCTAATACGACAGTAAAACCGTGTTTTCCGAAATGCGCACCTCTGCACTTTCACCATTGATATTGGGCAAAATCATTGAAATCCTCGCATCACTCGTGAATTTTTAATATAGACATTTGGTATAAACTTTTTTTAATATTTAATTGAATATACCAAGGGTTGTTTTATAAGTGCCAGAGTTCGCTCTTGGTCCATTAAGTTTCATCAACCTTCGACCTATTAAACACTAACTTACGGGGGATGTTTCAAGGAGCGTCCAAACTGTCTGCATATTTCTTCCCCCGTAAAAATGAAGCGACGAGTTTCTGCGTTGATTCGAATGTTTTCAGTCATGGCTGTTTTTATGAAAAACTTTCCTCGAAGGGCGTAAAAGTATAGAAGTCAGAGCGAGGGAGATGTGGGAAACGGAGGGGCTATTCCATCGCTGCCAAACCAATGGAGGAAAATAATGTAATCTTTTCAACTATACGATTTTAATGTTGACGAAAGTATAGGATACTAATTTCAGCACATGCAAGAAAAGGGTTCAAACGCAGTTTTGTACTTAGCATTGGTATTCGAGATGTCCGATAACGAACAATCCGGTGCGGAAAACTCTCGATCGAACTTTTCTCTAAGAATCACGAATCTTTGTAATTTTCTTCACCCCACATGACAAGGAAGGGCTCGTATCTCGCTTACGGCTTGCGCCTCCATCCTAACTGCAATGAAGCTCTCTGCAGCTGTTACCAGCGGTGTTTTCCGTACCCCTCTTATTCTCGCTGTTATGAGTTGGATCCCTACTCTAAAGCGCTTCATATACGAACGAAAAATGTGCTACCAACTTGAGGCTTGGACTGTTACTCTTCGGAGATTCTTTTCTATATTCTGCGCGGGAAACTTCGGTATTTCATCTATTTGGACAGGGGATGAAAAACACGAGAGAAGTCGTTGAAACGGAAGCACCTTAAAGAGGGCATTTGTCAATAAAGCGATCTGCCATTTCGAGGATTTTGCATTTTTAAGAATTATGACTTAAAAATGGGTTCTTTGAATTGCATTGAAGCTGCACACAGAAAAAATTAAATTGCCGATTTGACAATTCAATTGCTATAAACGTGACTGCAATGTTTCAATGTAGATTCTACAACAAAAAATGCTACTTTAACCACCCCCGTGGTTAAATTAGTTTACAATAGTGGTTAAAGTAGCATTTTTTGTTGTAAAATCTACATTGAAACATTGCAGTCACTTTTTTTAGCAATTGAAGTGTTAAATCAGCAATTTAATTTTTTCCGTGGAATGGATGATCTTCGTCGAAAATTTCAGGATTCGACGATGGCAATTTCTCATGAGAAAATAAGACCTTTAATCCATAAATTCAAAATCAAAATGTTCCGGAATCACTGCCCACACGTTGGAGGAAAAGTCGTCGCTCTATACGTGGTTCCGCACTGATGCAGCCATCGATATTAGCAAAACAGTAGGTTTTCTCCTTTTTTCTCTAATTTTTTTTTTCCACGATGAATGAGCAATTTTTACCATAATCTAGGAGAAAAAATACTGCTTGATTATTGAGCCGTTCAAACGTCTTCATAAACAACACCAAGGGGAGCAATACTGCCATGCTAAGGAAAAACGCAGTATGAGCCACCGGATGTTGCCAAATTTCCTCTGATGAAGCATCAATTTTTTTAGAAAAGTTCTGAATATTTGACTTTGAAATTTTGACATACTGTAGAATTAATCGCGAATATATTTCTCTGAAAAATCGAAAGGAAAATAGTACCAAGTTTCCCTGATAATTCGCGTTTCATCAAAGGAAATTTTGCAACGTCCGAAGATTCATACGGCGTTTTTCCTTAGCACGGCAGAATATACGGCCAATTTCGCCCCAGATAACGCAATGTGTCCTTTTGTATCGTTAGATGATAATTATCATAAGTTTTTACGCTATGCGGTGGCGAGCCCCGGTGACAATGATGCGTAATTAATAGGACGCATCGAAAGTCAGCTCGGAGCTGGGGGGTGAGCTTTGCGCAACGATTTGGGTGGGTGCGAGGCGAGGCTTAACTAGGCGTCAAATCCGCTTTCAATAAAATCGGAACGAGACAAATCCATTCGCCGGGACTGTCAGCAAAACCGTCAGTTTCCACCCCAAAACAGGGCCGAGTCCTGCACCTGCTGATGCAGACAGGGCGGGCCGGGCTCGCGGATGAAGACCCTGCATCGGCTCCGATTAAGATGGGATCCGTCAAAAATAAGGGCGGTGCAAACGTCAAATTAGCTGACCTTTGATCTCGTCATCATATCTGCCACACATGGAAAATTCTCTATTTCGAATAGGATGGTTTGGCGCGATGGTATAGTCGTCAGCGCTACATCAGGGTTTTAACCATCAGGTTTTGAGTCAATGGTGGGCTAAAGTTGGGAACATGGGAGTACGACCAGGGGGGCCTGGTCCCCTGGAATTGAAAATAATATCTGCTGCCCCCACCCCTTTAGAAATTCTGGATGGTGAGAAAAAACCGTCGAGGATATTAATCTCTTTTAATGAGGAGACTTAAATGAAAACACTGCATTCATCCAGTTGGTATTTTCTAAAAATGTTATTATGGAACTCTCAAAATGCGTCTAAATAGAATCACAAATTCAAAAGTTTTTCAGATGTGTTGACTGCGACAAATCGAGGGAATTTCAAGCTGAGAGTAAAAAAAAGCGTGATTTTTCTGCAGAAATGGATGGAATATCTCACAAAGCCTCAAAATGCGTCCAAATAGATTTAAAATTTCAAAAATTTGCCGAGGGAGGCCCCCTGAAACCCCCTTTATATTGGATGGTATGAGAAGGGTCCCCCTAGACCTCCCGTGGTGGGGGGTCAAGTCCCTCTAGCAAAATGACCTAAGTACGCCTGTGGTCAGGAATTATTTGTCCTACCATTTACCGAGAAAAGCTTACCAGCCTAATTTTTGCCATGATATTAATGACGGGGTACCCCCAGACTTAAGTATTCATGTTGGTTCCTTTCTAGAATAAGAAAGTTTATTAATAAAATTACAGGCTCACAGAATCAATTTGCTCTATCTTAACTTTTAAATCTTATCTTAATGTTTGTTAATTGACGGTGATACAAAGTCAGTACATCCTAGATTTGGTTCTGAGTTTTAGCCATGGCGGGAGACTCTGTGACGGCTCAGCTAAAATCCATTACGTGTCCATTGAGGCATAACTGGGTGATTTATTACTTGAAACGCACTGTTTCAGTACTGACAAATGCGGTAAACATGGATCTCAGTCTCAGTAATTCAAAAACTTCAAGTGAAAAATTACGGTCCGTCTATTTTGAGAAGCGGGATAGAAATGTGTCGCAGATGGACTCTAAACAACAGAAAAAAATTGTTTTTGATTAGTGTGTTTTGATTAATAGTCGTTGTAATGGAAGAACTATACATGTCGATGGTGAAGATAGAATGGCATATTATTTCCTGCTCTATTGCGGTGCTTCAAACTTCTTGCCCATCGGTTGCCTTCATTTTCTCGGGAAAAGAATTAATTATATATTTTTAAGTGCGCTTTAAAAGAATATGTGTGGATATCGTCGGTAAAATACGCCTCATTTTTCATAAAATGGAAGAAACCGAGCGTTTTCCGTTTGAGAATCAAACAAAATCATGATTTCGGAAAAATTAGTTCGATACCTCGGTTTTTTCGTCTATGTAAAATTTAATCTCTCGGTTCGAAAGCAAGCAAACTCAGGTTTTTTACTGTGTCAATTTTTTTCGCAGGAACACTCCTTTTCTGACTGTTCCGCAGTTATTATCGTCTCCTGAAAAATGGAATTTTTCCGAGATGAGTCGTTCTCGAAGTGAGAGATTCAATTTACTTAGATGTACATGGTATATGAGCAGATACGATTCAAAATCGCCAATACGTATCCTGACAGTGTGAAATAATTCAAATACAGCCACGCTGAGAAAAATCGCCGTATGAACCTTCAGGCGTTGCCAAATCCTTTGGTAAATCATGAACTTTTGGGGAAATTTGTAAATATTTTTCCTCCAGTTTTTCAGATAATTGTGTTCGCAATTTCAACTAAAGTTCCTGAAAATTTCAAGGGAACACATTCATAGCTTTCCTCAAAAATAAACATTTCATCGGAGGAAATTTGGCAACTCTCGAACGCTCATACGGCGTTTTTCCTTAGCACGGCAGAATACCTGAGTCTTCCTGGGCGACGTGTTTCTTCCCTTTCCTGATCCGTGCAGATCCCAGCTCGTACATCGAGAAATCCAATCAAAATAATGAAAACATCGAGGAGTCATAAATGTCCCTCATAAAATGAATTATGAATTTAAATTATCACGCACTTGAGACAGAAGTACCTTGTTCTTTATCGGAGTATTTCGAAAGTAACTAAGCCGGTAGAAGTGACTTCACCGTGCGAGAGACACAGAACACTGACTTCACAATTATTGTCGGAGACAAGTCTCATGACCGCGGCTTAACAGCGGTATTTGTAAACACAACTCGTTGAAAAGTGTTAAAACAGCTGCTGGAGTGCCATTCAAACTGGAGCATCATTCATTCCTCGCCGACGCGGCGCGGCGCAAGTATGTCTCCCACTTTCTCATCAAAGAGGCATTAACTTGGATTTATTCCTTGTTTCATATCAGTCGAATGAAAAAAAAGCGATACGGACATCCGCGATCCGACCGTGTTCGTTTTTTAAAACGCTGCGGTTGATTGATAATAATACATTTATTGGGACTGCGTAAAACATCGACCCTCTCACCAATTGCATGCGTTTAAATGTGATTTTTTTGTTTTTGGTTGTTACAGGGTTTTTTTTTGCCCTGGGAGCACTGCAACCTTGTATGGGAGCTGTAAAAAGTAGGAGATTGATAAGAAATAATTTTTATTGGGTTATGTATCTATAGTGAGTTTAAATTTTGGAATAAGTCTATCGTTTTCACATTCAAGAGGCACTTAAATGTGGTTTTTGTTCTTTTTTTCTCATTAATTAGATGGCCAAAGTGCGGAATCACGTATCTCCGTTTGCGACACTATAGACTCTATCCAACTTTATTTTTTCTTTGGAAAACTTGGGGAACGTAATTATTTTTAAAACTACCTTGATTTTTTTCTAGCAGCGGAATAGTCTGTGTGAGGTTCAGGCAATAAAAGTAGGCTTGATTTTCTTCGAAAAAATGAAGTAGGAGCAGAATCTTTGAAACGCCGTAGTAAAGATACGTGGTTTTGCACTTAGGCCATCGAATTGCCTCATATATGCGATGCTACTCTCGGCTGAGTAAGACCGACATAATTAAAGGGACTATTCACTTCATCAGGGTCGGGCTGGCTCGCATCTGAGGGCGTAAGCCCTTGGCTGGTTAAAGGGGCGTAATGAGATATTTCCCGAGAGGGCGCCCCCTACGTGGAGGAAGATTTAGAAAATTTTGGCGAAGCAGCACAAGTTTACGCTGTTTTGAGGTTCAAATTTGATTAATCGTACACGCTAAAAATTACAAAATTGAAATATTGAGGTAACCGACAGACCTCTGAAATTAAAGGGCAAATAAAAACTTAAAGCTACTGGACGCATTCAAGCACCATTACTTCCAAAGGAGCCGAGCCAGAGCTGCAAACCGCAGCTCTGGCTACACGAGCTTTAGATGAGGGTCTGCAAATCAATTTTAAAAAAGAATTAGACATGAACCTGAAAAAAGAAAGAAAGAATCGAGTTTCAACACTGCCGAAGACAGCAGAGATGTATTACACTACTGCACACGATTACGCCGCGCGTCATCGCGCCTTCAATTTTTCAGATGCATCACAGACGTCCATCAAGTACGAATAGTTGTATCTCTGCGCCGTCGTCAACGCGCATCCTTTCCCTCGATCTATTTCCATATTGTGTTTGTATCCGTTTGTCTTATTCGTAACGGTGCCTGGAGGGCCATGTGAGTTAACACAGCCGAAGATAGGAGAGACGCATTCGTTTTTTTTAAAAAACTTTTCTTCCGAATCTCACTAGCATCCTAGAGCAGATCATTGCGAGTTCACACCTCACGACTCACGTCGCGCCATCGCGCCTTGAATTTTTCATATGCAATGTGGACATTCATCTCGCGAGAATAGTTGTATTGCGTTTAGATGTCTCTTATTTTTGAAATTTCAGATAAGCTAAGGTTAAGTTTGCTCGAAATATGCTATGGTATGTCCAAATCAATAGTCATTTTGAAAAGGAGAAAGACATAGTCTGTATATATCCATGAGTTTTTTTCAGGACAACTCATGGAACTCATGGTTGTTCATGTCGGCAGTATGCGGTGTTATACCTATGTTGATAATTTTGATTTTTTTCAATCATCCTAAAAAGGTATAAAATTAAATGTTTGAGGGAGCATTTAAGTTTTGAAATTTTCCAAAGTACTTTAGAATGCTGTATGAAACTTTTGGATCATAGACTTGGTGATGCAGCTGCGTTAAATAGAGAGCAGTTCGATGTGAGAGGTTTCAATAAGCGTAAAATACTCTGATTTTGATGTGTAGAGGAAGACCATGTTTTTATGAGAGACACGCTGCTAAGACAAATGCACCCCTTCCAATGCGCATTCGTTCATAAGAGCTTATCATCTCAATCGACGTTGTCAATTCGACTATCACGGAAAGAAATAAAATTTATTGAGGATCCCCGGAAAAAGAAACCTCACCGGCACCGGTTCTAAATGCAATTAGTACTGCAACCACCAAGTAGTGCAGGTAATTTTCGGGATCGGTGCGGCAGGAGACTTTACCGATGAAAATGTCACAAGGAACGGGGGCAAAATGATGACAGAATAAAAAATAAAATGAGAAGTCAAAGTGGCAACGTCGACGGAGGGTGCAAAGTCACGGGGCCAGTTAGTGTTGGCAATATGTTTTGATATTATGAAACAGGGGGTGGTATTAATATGACACAGCTTACGGCCTCCGAAGATAATCCGATTCATCATGCCTCAACACCCCTCAAAGGGTCCTAAGTGAGAGGCAAATTGAAATTAACTTTCGGATAAATTCACTAAACGGATAAATATTTTCTGTTCCCTTTAGTAATTGCTCGCCCTGCGCTTATTAAGCTGCGTGGCGAGGAATCAAGAGGAATCGACCTTTGCTCTTATCAGTAACTAGGATCCTGTTGTAATCACTCTTAAGCTACAGGTGAGTACCCCTGGCCTAGAGTCCCCGCAGAGGGAGAGAATTGACGTGTTTGAGCCGCTTTCTGATTGGTCTATCGCTTATGCGCTTTTCATGTGCTTTTAATGTGGATTTTCAGCTTTTGCGCGATGAATTCTGGGTACGATCGAGATATCTCAACAGTGCTTTGCGATTTATCGATTGATCTGCCGTTTAAACATACGGAAAAGGATTGATGAACAGGGTGTTCGCAACGAACACCTTTATAATTGATTCTTTATCATAGCTTCGAACGGGGAAATATCGATAATCGATCATTCACGCACTGATTTTTTCCGAAGAAAAAATCGAGTATGACAGGAGTAATAAAGCGTTGCAAACGGAAATATGTGGTTTCGCACTTCGGCCATTGATATCATCTTCAAAAATGTCGAAACGAAGTCTACATACTGCTACTGCATCAAAGTGCTGTGTGTGTTGCTTATACCTACTATTTGAAGGGGCTCTTCTTTCTTAAATTAATCGCACTAAAATTGAAATCAATTTTAATTTGTCTTTACGATTTCCTATCTTTTTAATACGAAAGACTCATTTTATCCATTCTTTTAAGGTGGCATTACTCACCAAACGATGTAAGAATATCGCAATCTCATGGCAAAAAAATTGCAATGTTATAGCATTAAATTACAAGTTAATTTGATATTTTCGTTGCTCTGCATACTTGAAAGTCGGTAGAACTTTCAAGGAAACTCAAAATATAAAAATGTGGTCCTCATGGCCTTTGGCAGTGAATAGAATACAATTTGATGGCCAAAATTAGAAACCGCGTATCTCTGTTTGCGATGTTGCAGAATTCCTGTCACACTTTATTTTCTCTCTCGGAAATTACTCAACGTGATTTCTCGAAACCCTCCTTGATTTTTCTTCTGTATCAGTAGGAAATTCTGTGCTATCAAGCCATAGATTTGACTTTTTTCTCCTCAAGAAAATAACGTAGAAATGGAAATTTTGAAACATTGCAATTGACATACTTGATTGGTGATTCTTCCTCGTATGACCAGAGCAAAGTACCCTAAAACCACAGGCACTTGCCTATTGTCAGGATTGATGGGCTGTTTTGATCGTTGAGGCCTGATCCGTGAGCCATGCGCGGCAAATCGCGGATGAAAAGGCGAAAAAAAGCCGGGCTGAAGTCAGTGCCCGGGGCATGACGAACAGGTTCATTCCATTCAATGTTCCGGTGGCCGAAGGGACGAGACGAGGGACGAGGGGAGCGCGACCGCATCCTAACTAGAGGAACAGGGACAGAGCAAAACAGCAGTAAGTGAGTTTCAGGGTGAGCCACGGTTAGCAATCGTTACAATAGGTTTCAAACCCCATGTAGAAATGTACGCCTGTCTCCCGTGGCAGGGACGCCCGACGCCCTAGGGATGGTTGCGCTTTCTGGAGCAATTAGCGAGATATTACGCGACGCGATATTCGAAATGCACCCTCTCTCGGTCTCGGGCAAATTGCAGCGCCCCGGCCCGAATTTAAATAATAATAACAACACAAAAACAGATTGCGTTCTACTCGTGAATTAATCGGCGCGGTAGGCGTAGAGATCCACTTGTTTAAATCGTATTAAATGTAGGCGACACCGTGACTAATCCTGATTCGTATTGTCTCTGATGCACTGACTGCCGTGAGGAAGGATAGGGAGCAAGGGATATTAGAAGTCTCGCGGTTGAAATAATGTTTTGATTTGGAGGTCGAAGCTGAGTAGTGGCCACGTGGTTGTGGTGTTACGTCAAAGGGTTGACAAAATCTTCGGAATGGAGATGTTCCATGTATAAGGGATTTGCGATTTGACGATTGATAAAAGTTCTTTAAAAGTTTGACGATTCTTTCGTAAAAGTTCGCGGGAAACACGATGGTGCCACTAGTTTTCTCTGAAATCAACTCCCAAGCTCGAAAAAAGCTCTCAAGTTGAGGCCAAAATGGAGGGGATATCCCAAGCTATCCTGAGAGTCCACCTCTACATCAAGACAAACTCTCCATGCGAAGATAGGGAGCAAATACAGCAGGGTTGCAGTGTTTTCAGTTTTAGAGTCCCCAAATAAAGTGGCAGCCCTGTCAATGTATTTGCTCCCTATCTTTGCATGGAGAGTTTGTCTTGATGTAGACGTGGACTCTCAGGAATGCGTGGGATATCCCCTCCATTTTGGCCTCACTTTGAGAGCTTTTTTTGAGCTAAGGAGTTAATTTCAGAGAAAACCAGTGGCACCATTGTGTTTCTCGCGAATTTTTACAAAAGAATTAATAGTCAAATCGCAAATTCCTCACACATGCAACATTTCAATTGTCAATCTCTGAAAAATTCAATTGGAATATCTGTTTTCATTGTTCTTATTTTCCGAATATCATGCACTTTTCGGACATTTTCACGACCATAATAATAAACTGTCCTGCCGTGCTAAGGAAAAACGGCGTGTATGAGCATTCGAGGGGTGCCACATTTCATCCGATAAAATGTTTATTTTTTATGAAAGTTGTGAATAATATTCCTTAAAAATTCCTTCCTTTTTTCCCGAAAATTCGTGATTTACCGGGAGAGCTTTGGGGACACCTGAAGATTCATACGGCGTTTTTCCTTGGCACGGCAGTATGGGATTCTAAGGTTGCTCAATTAAGGGGCTTGGTGGGCACGGCACGCACGTAAGTACAGTTTTTGCTACTTCGAGAAATGCTTGTTTGAAGTTTCGACATTACATAAATCCTTATGGTGGAAAGAACATTTAAACCGCCTTCTTGGCACTTAAAAATTCAAATCTGGGAGCAACTTTTTCACAGAATATGCAATAAAACCAGTTTCACTTGAAATCATTAATATCTCAATTTTGTTAAAAAACTGCACTTATGCGCCTTGTTCTCCAATCCCGTCAATTGAACGTCGATGGCCAAAGCGCGAAATCACGTATTTCCTCTGCGATGTTTCAAAATTTCCGCTCCTTTCTATTTTTTTGAAAAGATACAAGACAATTTTATGGCTGGAAATGCATACAGAATATTCTGCTCATGGAGCAGAAAAATTAGGGAATAACGTTCACTAGATTTCCAAGGAAAAAATAAACTATGACAGAAAGCCTGCAACGTCGCAAACGGAGATACGTGGTTTCACTCTTCAGCCATCGATTTGTAAAAGTATTTTAATTGGATGTTTTAAATGTATTTCCCTTTAACGTGATCGATTTTACCTCTCAGCTCGGACCATCCCAAAAAGAGCATGTGTCAAGTTTCAGCTCCGAATCGGATACGAACTCGAACCCATAAATATGTGTTTTCTGTTTACATCTTTGGCTCTTGGCTGGAAAATGTGTTTTCTGGTATTTTTTTTTAAACTAATAATTTTCCGAGAAATAGCGCAATGAATAAGAAAATTAAGGTCGTTTTCAGCTCCAACGATAAACATTTGGTGAGATACGTTTATTTAGACTCTTCATTCCACACCACATTCAGCCGTCAAAGCACTGCATGAAGTTCATACGAGAATATGGTTTCAATGGTTTCACTTTGAATTTTTGGCAGCAAACGGATCCTTTTCGCCTAGAAGCACATTTCAGCTGTTAGTTTCCATAAAATCTCAGTTTTAAAACTTCAATTAAAGTTTAAAGTATGCGAATGCGCAACTTAGACGTTCAATTCGACTAATCGAATGCAATATTTCGTGTTCGTGTTTAAGATGCACAAAATAGATTCTTAAAGGAAACAGCTGAAGGGACCTACTAAGTGTAATAGATTAATGTTTTGTTAAAAATGTAAAGAGAAGCTATTTTTTTTTGCAACATTAGTCCATCATCTCAATTGCTTAGTGTCGCTAAAAATTTACTTTAACTATCGCGCAATCCCGGTGATTTTCTCCGATTTTCCCCCGTTTTTATTTCTCCTCAGAGTAAGCTAATCGAGTTTGCATCAAAATAGCAAAAAACGATGAAAATATTGGCATAATGTCTGATGTTCAAGTCCTTAGCATATCCTTTTCTTTCTGGATTGTTCCGTTCTATCATGAAAGAGCTAATCTCGGGTGAAAGCAGGTGAATCGGACGTATTTCCACCAAACTGAACTATTCGCATTATGACGTGAGCCCTATTATGAATATATTCTCATAGGTCTCAGGGCTCATGCCTTAGTGCACATAGTTCTATTTGGCAGAAAAACGTGTGCAATTAAGTTCGCGAGCAAAGGAAAAATCACAGCGCAAGCGAGGGCGAGGGGTTGGTGAACGGGCGCGCGGGGATCGGGGGAGTAGTTAAAATAAGGGATGTAATTCCTGCTCTCTGATAGGCTGCCAGGTTGCGCCGAAGCGAGCCAACCGCGAATGAAACAGTGTTTCCAGCGAGGAGGAGGGTCCTTCCTAAACGAGGGTCAAACTATCCCTCCGTCAAAATGTATCTATGGTTTTTCTCGGCGCTCAGTTTTTAATCAATTCTAGAATCAGATTGACTGGAATCTTCCATCGAACTGAGATTTATCCAACCTAACGTGAACGACAATACGTTTTTCTGCGTATAAATTCTTTGACGCGTGGTTATCCTCTTATCAGATTTACGGAATCAGTGTTTCATATAGTTTTTGTTTTCTATCGTATCAAAATTCGGGTAAATTTTTTTTTGACCCACCAAGTGTTTGTGACCAACTTTGTCTGTGTAAAACAAGCGATATTTGCCTTTTTTATTTTTAATGGTAAACAACAATTTTTAGGAAATTTAGTAGAGATATAGGCGAAATTTTTGAGTCGAGTTGAATAAAGCCTGTGGCGCTCTGCTGGGGAGATATTTTGCATTAGAACAGGATATTTGTGTTACTTTTCCATCGGCTTATTGAGGTATTACTGAGATATCGGGACAAAAAAGATATAAGTTTTGGATCATTTCAGTGCAAAAGAGGATTATGGAATAAAATATGGTGTCAAGACTATGAATTCTCATTGCGGACCAACTCCGAACGGCGAGCACATTCCTCTTCCCTGGCATTTGGGACCACCCCCGTCGGCTATAAACGTAAGTAAAATTTTAAATAATGAAATACTTGACAGGGAGAAAATCCTGGAAAAGTTTAAGTGAACGTTTTTAAAAATTTTGATAAACCAAATGACTCCTAAAATTTTCCAATATCGATGGCAAAAGTGCAAAACCACGTACCTCCATTGTGGTGTTTCAAAATTTCCGCTCCTATTTTTTTCGAGGAGAAACGAGCTGTAAATCAGCTTTAAATTTTTGACGAGTATTTTGCAAATAGTGAAGAAAAATTCCGGCAGTTTTTAGGAAATAGCGTTGAATAGTTTTCAAAAGAAAAAAATGAAGTATAATAGGAAGTCTGCAACGTTGCGGACAGAGATTCGTGGTTTTGCACTTTGGCCATCGATATTGTTTCTAATTGAAAAATTCGAGAGGTTAATCTTTTATTAAGTATTGAATCTTTTATGCGGGAAATTTGCAAATCGACGGTGAAAGTCGGCAATCACATAACTCGTTTGCGGTGTCTGAAAATCTCCGCCTCTACGTCATTTTCTTAAAGGAGAACAAATTGACATTATTTCTTGAAGTTTTTGCAGAATTTTCTTCGCATTGAGAAGAAAAATCATGACAGTTTTAAAGAATTGCCGTTGAGTAGTTTTGCCATTTAAAAAATAAAGTATGACAGGAAGTCTACAACGTCGCAAACCGAGTTATGTGATTGCCGACTTGCACCGTCGAAATGCAAATGTCTCTTAATAAACCGAGCATTTAAAAACGTGTCAATGCGTTTAGTTTCTAAGGCTAGTCTCCTCATCGTCATCGACATTCCTTAAAATCCAAAGACCTTAGCGGTTGCAGGAATTGACCAGCTGAGTTGGTGCGTTGAGTTCGCCTTCACTTTCGAGTGATACTGTGCCACGCTCGGGTGGTCGAATAGTTGCTTCGCGCCTTTGCACGCTAAGTATAGGTCGCGTTCATTTCCACTGTTATTCCTTAAAATGCAGCGACTTTATCCATTACAGGAATTTTCGTTTGCTCAAGCAATTCCGGTTTCTTTGCAGTCACCAGTTCGCTTGCTGTCCTGTTTGCAGGATTCGACTTAATTTCATCGATCAGTCTACGGACTATACAGGCAGCCAGTTCAAGGATTGGCCGATTTTCCGGCTATCATGCGGAATGACCTATGTGACCTGTCATTCTGTGAAATGGGGGGGGGGGGGGAGAATGCTTGTTTTGCATACGGAATGGTCGATTCCGTAAACCCTAAACGGGGTGTAAAATTTCCATCACAAGTCGAAAACGTCGTCCGTGATTGAAATTTGTATCAAATCCTCATTCTTGCTTATTTTGCGAATTTCTTTTTCCTCTATAAATTTTTTGGAAGAAGGGATATTAAACAAAAGAATCAAGATAGATGTATTCTTGGCGTGATTTAGCTGTAACCGCCCCCGTAGGCAAAGGGATTTTAATCCATCGACAGATCATTAATGAGTGAAATCGAACACTTGATCATGCAAAAAGCGTTAAAAAAATCAATCAAATCGGTGGCGGATCAGTATCGGATGTATCAGGGGGGCCAAGTTTTTAATTTTGAAAGAACCAAGACCCCTTAAAATATTTTTTTAACTCGAGATTTCGGTATTCAAGAGGCCAAGGATGAATTCATCGCTGTAAATAATAAAGAATAGCCGTTTTTTATGAGTTTAAGTCCGTAGACGTCACAATTACGTGAGAAAAAACAATGTTTTACCTTGAAATTTTGCGGGGCTTTTCGTCCGACAGGAGCACCTTAAAAAAACCTGTCCAAAGAATGAAGGTCTAATTTTGACCCATGCACAAACCGGTAGCCGAAGTGCTCGACCACGTTTCACCCTTTGCGATGTTGCAGACTTCTTGCCAAGTAGCCATGCTTTATTTTTTCTTTGGAAAATTGGTGAGCGTAGTATGCATTAAGAAGTGCCTTTATATTCTTTCTTCGAATACTCTGTATGAATATCAAAGCTATGCGTTTGGCTTGTTTCTCCTCGAAAAAATAAAAACGTAGCAAAACCTTTGAAACTCCGGAATGGAGATATGGGGTTTCGCACTTTGGCCATCTATACATATACACATACATCTGCACGTGTGTATGACACTCCTGTAGTTTGGCGGTTTAACCCAAGGACACCGTGCATAGAAATTCATTTTTGCAAAGCTCTCATTCATCCAAATTTCTAATGAGGCTGATCAGACTAAGAATGCATCATATACTTTCCTTTCTTTGAAACTTCAAATAAATGAAATCACGCTGGGGTAAAAACTCCTGAATAAAACTATTCTAACGCTTGGGAAACCCGTGTTGCGTTCTTTCCACATTGAAGGCGCAGGTCAATACTTATGACGTTGACGATAGAAACGTCCTAGAATATGTCCGTTTTGACGTTTGTTACTGGTCGATAAGAGAAGAACTTCCAAATTACGTCATGGAAGAAGCTGGGTTCCGAATTTTCAATTTTTGACAACCGTGGATCCTACAAAAAAATTTGGAGAAGCATTTTCAATTCCACAAGATTTTTCCAGATCAGTTTCAGCTGACAAATTAGGAAAGACAATTAGGCCTCTCTCTTATGATCTTCGACGGTAACACGTTACCCGTCATTTACGTAATAATTTATTTACCAACAAACCTTAAATCTTCTTTAATTTTGATTGATTTCTCGTCATCCTGAATGGATTTCCGATTTGACTATGATCTAAAGGCATTTAAAACCCGTTTATTAGGTACTTTTACACTAGGATAAATTTTCCAGTTAATTATACGGACGAGACTTCTTGTTGAGTTAACCAGAAACCTCTTTGTAGTGACAGGTTGGCTCTTTGAAATGAGGAGCTTGGAGGACAAGAGGGATAAGTGCAGTTTTTGCTATCTGAAGTAAATACGTCTTTTAAGTTTCAAAACTAGATGGTGCTTTACAAAGAGAGTCCGAACTCACTTTTTGATGCTTAAAAATTTGATTTTAATGGTGAATTTTTCAAGGAATATATTTTAAGACTATTGTATACAGCCTATGTAGGCTAATTAAAGTTTAGAGACGTATCATGTGTATTTTTAGTTCCTATAGGAACTCCATTAGTTTAAATTCCCTTTATAACTATAATAGAAACTGTTAAAAGTTAAAATCGGCCTTAATCTTTGAAATCCGATTAATATCTACTACTCCGGACATAGTTGACAAGGCTTTAGGGTGATTGTGGGTTTCATGTGTTTTTTGCGGGCTTCATGTGTTAAAATCAACATAAACGTTATTCATGTGTAAAAGCATCTCAATTTTTCAAAAACTGCGCTTAATTCTGTGTCTTCCGAGCCCCTTGAATGAGAGACACAATTTTTAAAACAAGATTTCCTGTTGACTCGCGTCGAAAATTCTCGTCCGGGAATCATCGACTGCGGGTTGATTGTTGAAATTTATAGACAAAGCTATATACAAGCGATATACAAAGAATACATAGGGAATATGGAACGATCCTATTGGTTGGAATGGGTGATTCTTAAAGACAAGAGGGAAAATATTGGACTAACCATAGGGTATCTCGTGGCTTGCCTTCAGTTAGTCTATTACCTACCTCCTTTCTCCATTTCGACCACCCGCTTCCACCAATACTGTCGTGCTAGGGAAAAACGCCGTATGAGCCTCCAAGCGCTACCAAATTTCATTCAGTAAATCACGAAATTACGGGAAAATTTGTGAATATTTTTCTTCCAGTTTTTCAGATAATTTTGTTCGCAATTTCACCTATGGTTCCTGGAAATTTCAGGGGAAAATATCCATAGCTTTCCTCAAAAATAAACATTTTATCGAAGGAAATTTGGCAATTCTCTAATGTTCATACGGTGTTTTTCCTTGGCACGGCAGAATAGGATCCCTCCATATCCCTTTTGTTTTTTGTGTCTATAACTTCCTCTATCAATTTCAAAAATCAGCCCGCTGGAATTTCTTTTGATCCAACAAAACAATGGACAGGTTGCGTGTGTGAGGAATTTGCGCTTTGACTGTTGATTCTTATGCAAAAGTTCGCGAGAAACACGATGGTGCCACTGGTTTTCTCTGAAATCAACTCCCAAGCTCAAAAAAAGCTTTCAAGTTGAGGCCAAAATGGTGGGGATATCCCACTCTACCCTGAAAGTCCACCTCTACATCAAAACAAACTCTCCATGCAAAGATAGGGAGCAAATACATTAGCAGTGATGCCACTTCATCTGGGGACTCCAAAACTGAAAACACGGCAACCCTGCTAATGTATTTGCTCCCTATCTTCGCATGGAGAGTATGTCTTGATGTAGAGGTGGACTCTCAGGATAGCGTGGGATATCCCCTCCATTTTGGCCTCAAGTTGAGAGCATTCTTTGAGCTTGGGAGTTTATTTCAGAGAAAACCAGTGGCACCGTCGTGTTTCTCGTGAACTTTTACATAAGAGTCTACAGTCAAATCGAAAATTCCTCATACATGCAACATCTCCATTCTCCGTTTAATCCTTGATTTACGATACACATTCTTCCCATGGATTAATAGAATGGATTCGGACATTTTGTGAGCAGGGATCGGGAGGTGTGCATGTGCACGGACATAGTCACGGACAGGCGCACGGACACGGAGGAGGGTTGGAGATGAACGGAGGCGGCGGTGGAGCCGCTGGTCACTGCGCGGATCTGTCCTACGGAGCAGCTCTCTGGGAGCATCATGGCGGCGCACCTACGCCTTATCGACCGGATCTCCTCGCATTCTCCCCGGAGCTCTGGGCCGCCTCGGCACCCTCCATCCCCCAAAACAGAACCCCCTGCGTCCTCCAGCAAAGGTAAGAATCTAATTCCCACCGCCCTCTTTGTACTCGAGTAGCACACTGAAAAAAAAAATCTCGGTGTATTTACTAAGAAAATGGTAAAATTACCAAGAATTCAGGGTTCTATTCGATCCCAGTTTTTTCTTGGTAAAATTACCATTTATGGAATTGGTAATTTTACCGAGAAATCTCGGTAATTTTATAAACTTTCTCGGTAATTTTACTGGACCTCGGTAAAAACGCCAATATTTTTTATCGACTGTGGTAAAATTACCGAGATAAAATGGTAAAGTTACCCGGAATTGATTACCAATAAAAGTGGTATTCTTACCTGAAAAAAACAGTAAGAATGCCGGTTTGTTGGTAAGCTTACCAGTCTGTCTTTGTAAAATTGCCAATAATTGGTAAAAAAAAGTGAGATGGTAAAGGTACCCACGGGCCGTCGTAAAAACGCCGAGAATTTTTTTTCAGTGCAAGGGTGGCAATGTTGCAGGCAAATAGTGAAATTAGGCACTTAAACAAATGCCTAGGCAATTCGTCAAATTCTGCAGATATACAAAGTTTTCTATGTTTCACGTAGAGCTCTCAATTTCTCAATGTTTTGAACAAGAAACTTGTTTAAATTGAGAATTTCAGTGGAATTTTACCATTCAATTGGCTTTTGAGAAATTTTAGGATTTGAAATTGAAAATATTTTGTTATTCCCGAAACATTGCAAATTTCGAGATAAATGCTCAATCGAGGCCTGAAAATCGTTGAAACGGCCTTAAAATGGTCCAAAATTCTCCTGAGCATTCTTTTCCACACTTTCAAAGACTTGAATCGTTAAAATTGAGCAACTGATTCGTTTTTTCAATCTAGTAGAGAATATTTGCCCATATGCCTGCGACAGCAGTGCATTACGATTTCATAAAAAAAAAAATAATTGATACACTTTGCAATGTTATGTATGTTGCTCCTGTACTAATTGAAGGGGCGCCTCTACTCTACACCCGAGCAGCACAGGTTGAACTAGATTGCGAGTACGTGGAAAAGGTTTCAGGGCATTCCGTCAACGATTTTTTGTCCGCACACCTGTTTTGTCCAGTAGTTTACGCCCCCACGCGTGAAATAAGCAACAGTGACTTGGTCCAAGTGTCATATTGTAGTCTGTATGTAAAACTATATTGACAATAATGAAATGAGAAAATTGAAAGAGACGGAAGAGTTGTTGTGGTAACTCATTTTTTTAATGAAATGTTATTTCCTTCTTTTGATCAATCTTTTTAAATCGTCATGGGTGATTATTTGGTTTTATTTCCATCCTTAAAATTTTCGATGAAAAGTAAACCTTATAAATACTTTTTTTTAAAAGAAAATATTACTTTATTTTAAAAATATTTACATTTTTAAAACAAGGCAAATATTTTTAAAACCTTTTCCAAGCGATGGCATCGATATTAAAGTCAATAAGCAGTAGTTGTGTCGAAAGAAACTGTGCACAAATGAATAAAAGGGGGGAAAAACCGAAAAGCACGCAATCTTCGGTTTTAGCCCATTTGTACATAGATCTTTCAGAGTCAAATACATCCTATTTTGAGTGTTTGGTTGCGCTCACACCACGCTGCAGCACAGTAAAAGCACAAAATATAAAAGAAAAAATTAATGTGCTTTGAAAATCATTAAATACGACAAGGAAACACCTAAATATTTACAAAACAAACATTAAATTTTCCTTTCCTTTATATATTTTTTTTTATCAATTTAAATTACAGTAATCCATGCAGAGTGTGCGAACATATAAAAATCATGAGTTGAAAAACGCTGACTCTGCGAGTTTAAATAATAGGTCCTAACATAAAGCGGAGTGATGCGACGTGCTGCCAGCACGAAACGCGCACTGGCGCCTACAAACCTAAGCAGATACTTCACGCATTGCGCAATGCTTGAGGTATCCCTTAGGTTTGTAGGCGCCAATGCGCGTTCCGTGCTGGCTGGCTGGCCGCGCCGCAGCGTGCCACGGGCCACGGCGCGGCGGCGCTTCACTATTTCACAATAGAGGTGTTGTAAAGTATTATACGAAATTGAAGGCACTCCAACATACCAACAATAAGAATGACAGACATCCTTTAAGAGTACGGAACTTTCCTTGCAAAATAAGTCGAGATTAGAGAAATAAAGGAACATTCTTGAGTATGCCGTCAAGAAGATTTTATTTTGAATCAAGAATAAAATAGGTGAACAAAAGCGGGTTTCTGCTTGATGTAAGTGACTTTCCTTTTTATAAAAGTATCTTTTCTTCTTTAAGAAAACATTTTCTTTATTAACTCATTAGGAAATCTTCTCGGCGGTAAATTTGAGAATATTTCTCCTTAAATTAGGTCATTTGTTCCTCTAATGAAGTTAAGAATCATACTAAACGTTATGAAATACAGATACTAGAACAGTAAGTTTTTCGACTACCGCTCTCTTTTCGTTGTCGTCACTCGGTTTAATTTGCGAGGGAACTTCCTGCTTTTGAAAGATGCCATCAATCATGATACGTTGGGGTGCCTTCGATCTTATATGATACTGCGCAACACCTCCTTGGCGAAATAGTAGCTCGAAGCGCTGCGGCGAACCAGTGCCGAAGCGAAGTTATCATGCACAGGAAAAATATGAGATCCTTTAGCTGCGGCAAATAAAAAGGTTTTCCAGTTCAAGTATAAACAGATGGGATTTTCTTGAAAGATAATTAAGTCCTGTTGCACCAAAGAGGTGCAGAGAGTTTTAGTGCATTTTCTCTCATGGAAATAACGCTCCCTCATTTTTACCAAAAATCTCAATTATGTATTTTTATATGTTGGAGCAAACAAAAAAAAAAACAAAAAAAAGCAAACCCTCATTCTTGCGCCACTTGGGCATGAAGTAGAGGTGCCCCTTCAATTAGTAGAGAGTCAACAAACATAACTCTGCGATGTGCATCAGTATAGTTTTCCATGGTTATATATGTAGGACATTGCGTCAACGATTTTTTGTCCGCGCACCTGTTTTTTTCCAGTAGTTTAAGTCCACGCGTTTTTTCGGAAGGGGAGTTTTGGTCCACTTACCACTTGAGACCCAAAGTTAACTGGTCCACATGTAAATACACACGACAATTGCTTACGACGTTTAATGTCTTGGAAGAATGCGACAAACGAAATTATCTGAAAAATTGGAAGGAAAATATTTGTAAGTTTACCAGGAAATTCGCGTTATATCAAAGGAAATTTGGCAACGCCTGAAGGTTCATACTGCGTTTATCCTTAGCAGGGCAGTTTTGGCCCCTGAGCCCAGAACGGACGGTACGTCTATACATCCCGTAACTTTTTTTCAGTGCAAGGTTCATGGTCTCTTTCAGCAGGAAAATCTGTACTGCACGGACTTCTATTTGCTAATCTCGTTTTTTGTTCTGCTCCCTCAGGTTCGGTCCTAAATCAGCGGCTTCCTCTACCTCGTGCTCCTCGATCCTGTCGAACAGTTCTCTGAAGAAGACGCGGCGACGGGTGGCGACCCTGGCCCAACGACGAGCCGCCAACATTCGAGAGAGGAGGCGCATGTTCAACCTCAACGAGGCGTTCGACAAGCTCAGACGCAAGGTACCCACCTTCGCGTACGAGAAGCGGCTGTCCCGGATAGAGACCCTCCGGCTGGCCATCACGTACATCACCTTCATGTCGGAGCTCCTCAACGGCACTTGCAAAACCACCGAGAGCGTCAGGGGAACTCCTCCGCTGTATCAAGGCCCGGGCAAAGGGAGTACATGCCGTACTCGCTCATATCCTAGTCGATTGAATGATCCGATTTCGAGGGCGAATGGAGATGTTGCATGTGTGAGGGATTTGCGATTTGACCATTGATTCTTATGTTAAAGTTCGCGAGAAACACGACGATGCCACTGGTTTTCTCTGAAATCATCTCCCAAGCTCAAAAAAATCTCTCAAAGTGAGGCCAAAATGGAGGGGATATCCCACCCTACCCTGAGAGTTCACCTCTACATTAACACAAACTCTCCATGCAAAGATCAGGAGCAAATACAATAGCAGGGTTGCCACTTTATTTGGGGACTCCAAAACTGAAAACACGGCATCACTGCTAACGTATTTGCTCCCTATCTTTGCATGGAGAGTTTGTTTTGATGTAGAGGTGGACTCTCAGGGTAGGGTGGGATATCCCCTCCATTTTAGCCTCACTTTGAGAGCTTTTTTGAGCTTGGGAGATGATTTCAGAGAAAACCAGTGGCATCGTCGTGTTTCTCGCGAACTTTAACATAAGAATCAATGGTCAAATCGCAAATCCCTCACACATGCAACATCTCCTTTCTGGACTCATGAAATATTGTTCCCTGCTATAGTTTTTGGCTCTGAATTCATTTCTGGCCTTAAAAAAAAAGGCGAAATCTTACATTCAAGGAAGGTTTCAGGGGGCTTGGGTCTTCCATAGTAAATACTCTGGCCCCTCTGAAATCCCACTTTAATCTTAGATTTCGATATTTTTGAGGCAACAGATAAAGTCAGCGCTGAAACAGTGGGGGGAATGGGGTTGCCATGTTTCATGATTTTTGGTCTATAATTGTTGCTGAATTCAAGAGAGATATGACTTCTTCTTCCATGAAATGACTTCCAAAAATTTAGGGAACCTTAGCTCGAACCAGGGGCACGCGGGACATTTATGGCGAAAAACTGCGAGGAGGAAAAAGTTGTAATTGAACTTACGAACCCTTTCACGCAGTCTGGCGGTTGACCCCTGAGGCATCCTGTATGTTCGGGTCCAAAAAAATGTTACAAACATTACAGTCTTCCTGACCGTTTATGATATCAAGACACGAACTCGAGCTGTCTTGTCTCTCTCTCTCTCACTCTCCCCCCCCCCCCCTCTCTCTACGGGGAAACGCTGAGCTCTGTGAGACCTCGTTTGTATCACTATTGTCTAGTCACACAATATGTCTTCCATTTTTTACTGTGATTAAAAGATGTTTTAATGTTTGTGTTGATCCGTTTGCTGTCTGGCTTGAAAATTAAGGGAAGAAAATTGGGAAATCGGTTGTTAAAGGTTTTCAAAATAGTGAAGTCAAAGAAACTGCGTTGAAAATTTTGGCCCCACAGTTAAAACGGAATGGAACCTCTCTGCGGCTTTGGAGTAATTCTGAGTTGAACTGCCATGCCCCTGATCCGGCTTGAATGGTGTTATTTTCGGACATTGGGTTTTCGAAAAAAAGAGGGGGAAAATTCGCTTCTAACCAAAAAATAAGTTTTTGGCCCTCTTGCAAATTTTTTTAAAAAATTCCTCACGCTTGACCCACTATAAGTTTGAAAAGAAAACATATTAATATTTGCCATTTATTGTGAAGTTCTTATATCGTTTATAAGTATTAATGTATAAGAAGAACTCTTAAGTTAAACGTTGAAAATTCTCAAACGTAATTATGAACACCTCACCTCAAAATTTCAACCTGGAACTAGTCCAAAATGGTCAAAAAATCATCATTGATGGAATAAACTAGGAGAAATATTCTAATTCCTGCATGGAATTGTACAATTTTTCTCTCAGAGAGAAAATTGCTGCATTGATTAAGAAAACTCATACGTATACCTTCTTCGTCACTTTATCTCTCAACTGACGCATTATTGAAGCTCATATTTAATCAGTTCAAAATTATTGCTGTCACATATTAATATTTGGAAATTGCGACCCCAGCAATTTGGCAACACCGAATTCCCTCCATTTAAACCTATCTTGAATTATCGATTCTTGTTGGAGCACCTGCCCCCTCCAAGAATCTATACATTTCCATAGGTTTAGACGGGGAAAAACATCGTTGCCAATTAGCTGGATCCGCCAATGGGAAAAGCGAAATCGTCCTATAGGACTCCTGAAAACGGGTCGCAAAAAATTGTCAATACGTGTTTTTTAGTTTTTCTAATTTCATTTGTGTTGCCGAAAATCTTAATAAAACTTTTGTTTTTTTGTTTAATGAAATGTTGTATCGTACTTACTTTCAAATTTTCTAGACGAACAATGAATGCGAGCAAATATCTACAATAGAGAAAAACTCAGTGCCAGACAAGTATGAAAATAAATGAAGAGGAAGACAGGAAGACTTCAAATGGAAAACGAAGCGCTCCTTCAACTTGTTGGTTATGTAACCACCGCTACATGGGTGTTCAAATAGTCGTATCACTCATTTCGGTGACTTGCAGTGCAATACTGCCGTGCTGAGGAAGAACGCCGTATGAACATTCGAGAGTTGCCAAATTTCCTTCGATAAAATATTTATTTTTGAGGAAAGTTATGATTAATTTTCCTTCACATTCTCAGGAAATTTAGGTGCAATTGCGCACAAAATTATCTGAAAAATTGGAAGAAAAACATTCATGTATTTTCCAGGAAATTCGTGATTTATCAAAGGAAATTTGGCAACGCCTGAAGGTTCATACGGCGTTAGTCCTTAGCATAGCAGCATGACTCTACGCCTCGAACTGCGTAAGATTCGACTATACCTAATGCCGAAATTCTTTTTCCCGTCCAAATTCGCGAATAATTGACAAGGCAAGCGTAGAGTACATTTTACATTTATTTATTCCTATTTTATCTTGAAACCTGAAAAAGTCACGTTGAGTTTTAACTGAGCAAGTTCCAAGTACTTACATAATATCTTATTCCAAATATTACACAAGATTTTCCTCGACCCAGACCCACAGGGAAAAAGTTAGGGGGGCCAGTGCCTTCATAATAGTGGGTATGCAATATGCATGGTAAGAGATCCTGTGTGGGAAGCAGGTCTCTCTTACTACGACATTTCACTCGCCCGTAACTTGGTACAAAATCCATATTTTTTGTGCCAAAGCTTTATAATTCAATACCCTCAGAACGAAATATTCAAACATCAAAATTCCTGCGATTTTTTTCTGCAGAGTGTTGCGCCGCTCGATTATTCCCGTCATCGTGAAATCACCCGTTAGTCCAGGCGCCTGGTAAGTCTAACTGGAATTTTGGGTACACAGCGATTTTTTTGGCTTACTTTATGTTTTTTGGGTCGCTGAATCCGAATCTGAAGTTTCCTACCACGTATCTGGTGAGCATTTTCCGCCATGTTGAAAAAATTGCCCAAAAAGGGCTTTTTTTCGGTTTTTTTTTATATAGTGGCTACGCATGAGTAAAAGTCCCGGATTTAGTTAATGTTTTGAATAGCTGACATAATTTGGAAGAAAATGGTATATGAATATGCTAGGTTTGCTCAAAAATTGAGGAACCTCGGAACTCGGAACTTTGGAAAGCTTCGGAACTTGGCTGACCGCGGCGAGCCGGATCGCGCGTTGACGGGTGCGCCGCGAAAACGTGAATGGGCGCGATGTTCACGATGCTGTATCTTCCTCAATTTTTAAGCAAACCTAGCATATTCATATACCATTTTCTTCCAAAGTATGTCAGCTATTCAAAATATTAGCTAAATCCGGGACTTTTTCTCATGCGTAGCCGCTATATAAAAAAACCGCAAAAAAAGCCCTTTTTAGGAAATGTTTTCAACGTGGCGGAAAATGCTCACCAGATACACGGTAGGAAACCTCAGATTCGGATTCACCGACCCAAAAAACATAATGCAAGCCAAAAAAATCGCTATGTACCCAAAATTCCAGGTAGACTTACCAGGCGCCTGGACTATAGCGTCACCGCTTGGTTTCTCGGTTTTCCTGTGCCGCTACTGCAGTTTAGACCGTTTAGGCAGTAGTTTAAGGGCGCTAAAGCCAGGATTTTATTTCGCAAATAGATAATTTTTGCAGAAAAATCAAAAATTAAGTAGTAGGATAAATTTAACTAAATAGTAAAAGGAACTCAAATCTACAATATAATACAAAACTATTTGGAAAATCTCGTCATGTAAATACAGAAGATTCAAAAACGCCTTCAATTGAGGCGTGATACCTCACGCGTTCCGGAGAGTTCAAATAGTTGTATCCCTGCGCCTTATTAAGAAGATGATGGAAGATTAATATTGAAGCAGCTTTCCCGTTAGCCATTTCGGGTTATTTCTTTGCCGGTACTGCAGTTTTGACGGCATATTGTAAGGGCGCTCAAGCTTAGCTAGTATTTAGCAAATGGATAATTTGTATGGAAGAATTAAAAACAAGACAGCAGTAGGAATTTCACCAAATAGAAGTTACTCAAATCAATAATAAAATTCAAAGAACTGCGATAAAAAATGTGTATGTAAAGCTTAAATTTGAGCCAAATAAGCACGTCCGAGCAAATTTTGATCTCATAATTAACTGGAACAAAAGCAAGGCACAAAAAATCAAATCGAGGGGATGCGCGCGTAA